>NW_024609880.1:110649288-111087349 GCF_016920785.2 Ixodes scapularis | reverse complement strand
CAACGTGACACAGAGCTCTGGAATCAAACCTTCAAATAAGAAAGCAATCACTAGTAAACTGAATATTACGGAGACTTGCGTAGCGCTGAAGGAGGCGTGATAAAGACTTTCAGGAGGTCGTCTGCTGATCTGACTAGGCGATCCCTGCGGTGAAGCTCGGCGCCTATATTGAGCTCGGGTGGAGGGGGGGGGGGGGGGGGAGGGGGGGGAAGGAAGTAGGTGCCTGTCGCCGATGTCTTGCCGTTCACAAAGTAGTTGAAAGCGTCTAAGGACTGGTAGGTTTTGAGTCGTTCTACGGTATATGGGTCAAGCTGGCGGCTCGAATAAGTAGTCCTGAATGTCCACCCAGAGTACATTCGGCAGATATGTCATTTCTATGAGGAAGAAGTGCTCGTTTTTCTCATTCAAGGAGCATAAGTATATTTTTTAGATGTCCCAGACGGTCATCGGCAGTGAGACTATTAAAGTACGTTCTACTTACTGCGGGTCCTCAAAAACCAGCATAAACAATGGACAACCGGAAGCAACATACTCCCCCCGGGAAGATGGTTTATTCGTTTGATTTTGTTTACCGTTGAACACCCTGTATAACTGACATCATACCTTCCCAAGAAAACTCGTTTGTTTTGCAAGAAATGAAACAATCCCCAAAATCGCTTCAGTGACTCAGGGGTTATCTGATTTGACATATATAATAGAGTTGTTTTTAATACTCTCAAATATAATAACAAATACCGAAAAGAAAAAACGACACCACGTTATTATAGGAAGAAAATCTAGAAATGATTACCGCCCTAATATTCGTTTCCTACTCTGTGATATTTTAAGCGCAGCGCCCGCAGCATGCTTTTATCTAGTGTTAAAAAGGCAAAAACAATTATTGTTTCTTTGGACAAAATCTGGCAATTCAAAATCATTATATTGTAGATTATGTTGATCTGTTTTAACTTGTCATTTTGTTTTATTCTATTTCACTAAATATTGTTATTTGATATGTTTAAATCTGTAATCTTATAGGATTTGTTTGTCATTTACTCTTCAGGGGTTATAAAGGTCAAGCGAACATATTTTACGCATTATCAAAATTTGTCTCGAAGTAACTCTCAAATGTTTTTCCTCTAGCGACGCCTTATTCGCACAGCAAACATTAAAGGCGCCCACACTCTGTGTTCAATACATTTGCTTGTGCTATATTTTTCAATATTCTTGAACTAGATTGCGTTTAAACCACGACCTGTCATAGACGATGCATGCACTTCCGAAGGGATCCTTTGTGAAGCTCTTCAGGAGGTGCACATCGGCCGCGGTGCTACCGCCGTCACCGAATTTCATGCGTGTTCCAGTAACTTTCTGGCATGACGAAGCATGCGGTTGCGTTCCACCATCTTCGCCTTCGCTTTGGGTTCGCAAACGCACCTTATTCTGGGCCTTTGCTCAATGTTCCCAAATAGTTGGGTTTTTCTTCTTTATATTTTCGGGAAAAACTCAATGCTAAAATGCGCAAGGAACGAAACGTGGCTTTGTTTAGAACTTCTTGCGCGTAATTCTGCGAACAAGGACTTGCTAATATAATAAAAAAGATGAAGAAAGTTTTTGATTGGTCCCCAATCTAAGTATGAATGATTATTCTTGTCGTACGGCAAGCTTACAGGCGTACAATCCTGGAAGAAGAACGTAAATAAGACGCAGATCATTATAAAATGTATACCGGCACATGATAGTAAAAAAAAAATTATTTTCATCCGCTGGCACTTTTAAAAGGAGCCCAAATTATAGAAAGGGCGCGGGGGGGGGGGGGGGGGTTGAGGCTAGAAACTCATTTATGGTTTACGTGTGAAATTTCGTCGTTAAAAATGACCTGCTGTAGTCTGGAACCTTCCTCAGATCGCGATTTCGTTCTGAGCAACGATTAAACTCAAATTTTTAATCAATATTTGGCTGTTAAGTAAATCAAAAGCTGCAATTAAAGGCTTGTAACTTTCAAATGCACACTTACGGGTCTCTGCTGTCATTTCTGAGCATATATTTGATTTTGATGGGATCCTCTTTGCGTTTGTCACCTCCTCCCCACCTTTCCACGCAGGAGTAGTTGCCAAATAACTTATCATTGGTGTAATCACGATACTTCATGCAGTATGTGCCATTCGTAAGGAATGCCTGAAAACAAAAAGGCCGGAGATGATTACCGACGCACAAGGGAAGACGTCATTTTAGGGGGGTGTTTTTTTAGACATGTAAGGTTTTGATTATTAGATACCTCGCAATATCTTTTCCTTCAGTCAGTCAAACATATCTCCAGATCACCACTGTATTGGTGTCTTATAACTCATGTTATCCTTTTTTTTAACAAGGAACGCACTAAATGTATTTATGTATTTTTATTAACAAACCCGACCGGTATTCAGAACATTCCGAGCACGGTTTCCGTCCATACCATATTGCTTTTAATCATATCTCTACGTCAGTTGTGATGGTTAGCCTCTCTGCAAATCTAAATGGTTTACATTAAGGAGACAAAAAAGATGTTCAAAAGGGCTTTTATATGCCAGTGTATTTCATGCGTCTAGTTGCTGGTGTCATATCGGAAGCGGGGGCTAATATATGGGGGTTTGAGGCACTCACAAACACACACACTGAAGGGGATTTTTTTATAAATAAAGCGCCAAAGCCACATTTTTGTTAAGAAATAAATTATTCGTGCTTGGTAGAACGGTGACTATCTTTGTCCGTGACGTCACATCCGGCACTAACCTTATATTTATCCATAGCTTCATTTCTTTGCACACCCCAATCCCCCAAGCCTGACTCATAAATTTGCCTCTGTTCGAAAGTGGGAACCGGATGGACACTATTTCATAATCTGCCAATACACTAGCAAATTACGGGAACGATACTGATGTTGTGTTTTTGACACTCAAAAGTCTTTCGGGCCTGTACAACGCTAACTTTATGACTGACCTTCCAACATATACAGTTTTTTTTTCAACAACTGTGGATAAGGTTAAAAAATATCACTTGAAATAAATAAAGTATTTCTTCATAATGATCGAGGAAGTTACCATTGAGAGCTTACAAACAAAACATTAATTATATAAGAGCTACTAAATAGTTTCTGAAATATTTACCTTAACAGGGACACTTGAGATATTTACTCGTCGTTATAATATGCATAGCATTTGTTAGAAAGAAACCCTAATGTGACTGATTCAGTCAAAACTTTTAAGTTCGCTAATACCGCATACACATACGCTAAACACTAATTTTGTTAATTTTTGTTTTTGGTTCTACACCCTCTTTTATATCACATGAAATGCTAATTACTCTTTATTTTACTTACACGCTTTTCTTCGAGAAAACCGAAATAACGATAAAGTATTCTAGAAATATGTAAACCAGTTCGCTTATTCTAATTTCTGGTCCCAAAGCACAACTGATCAGCACTTTTTTATGCGCTCTAGATTAGAGGTATCTGGAAGCTCCCTCCATAGTGAAAAACATCCGAGACGATCGGGGGTACACCAAGAAGTTCACAAACACAATTCCGTCTCGGAGTTGTGGTTGTCCTTTTTTTCTGTGTCGCCTCGTCTCCGTTTTTTTTTCCCCTTTACTTTATTGTTTTTTTCTTTGACAGCACAATCATCCGTATTTTAGGAAGCTCGTTTCTTATACACGTAGAAGACATGGTTGAGCAGCAATCTTGGAGACAAACAAGCAGCTACGGATATCACCGCTATATATCGACTCAAAACCGTTATTTCGAAAGAAACTATACGTCGGCTTACCTCGGTTGCATTATATGGTGGCCGTTTTGGACTCGCTTCATACGAACTGAAGATGGACCCCGCCAGAAGAAAGCAAGAAACGAACAGGGATGTGCTCATCGTAGTTTTGGATTTAACCGCTCTCCGGTTAACTGACTTCGTAGTATGCAAGGGAAGTAAGCTATACACGTTAAAGAAACTTACCGACTTTTATATTCCGGGTTTTGAGTTCGTTGAACCAGGATCTCACAGCAGTGCAGTGTTACAAATACCACCCACTCACTTGAAGACCTGCACCGTATTGCGTCGTGTATCTTGACGTATGAGATATTGCGAAAGTGTATGTTCTACACGTCTTTCATTATTCGTCCATTTCTTGCGGAACAATGATAGTTCACATTTCTAGAAACCAGTTCTTTTCTGCTCTTATAACGTCATAGACTTAAGCACTACGAGTAAAATAAAAGTCAATTTCACAAGTGCTTATACGAGTATCGCTATTTCGTGAATTACTTGTTTGAAAACTAGTACAAGACAAATTTGACTTTCTTAACTTTATATTTGTGCACAATAAAACTTTTAGGAAACAATAAACCTTCGTCTTCTCGTTCTAACCTACCACATTTCCACCATTTAAAACATTTTTTGCCTAAAAATCTTTCAGGAAAAAAAATTGCTGACCATTATATTATGCTGAAGACCAAGTACTATTTGCTGAAGCGGATAGTTGTTTTTCTGACTAAATAATAAAAAAATTGCTATAATAAAAAAAATTGGGAACCGCCTTTTTTTTTTTGTTACCTCGCTTCTGAAATTATTAAAACAATTTTAGCACAAAACAATGAGAACTTGGGTTTCACCGTAAACAGCCCAGGTTTGCGATTCTGAAAATAAGGGGGACAACACACAAACTGTACCTGTGAATACGGAGGTCCGGCGAAATGTTGCCCTGGTGTAGTAGAGCACCGCTACGTCTACGACATCAGGCTGGATACTATCAAGCGTTTTTATTTATTATTCATTAGTTAGGAATACTGTCAATATCACAAAGAGATTCTGGCAGGTAGTTTCACTAAAAAAAGTAACACAAATAGGAAAAAATAACAATATAGGCAAAATACTTAATGGTAAAATTTATAAAAGGCACACCAAGAAAGAATATAAATTCAAAACTACCTATGCGCGGGAACCGCCAAGCACGCTTTTGTCAGGTAATAAATTAGCATCTGAAAAAAAAAAAAAACACCGAAACATAAACGTGTCGCCCCGACATTTACAGCGTCCCATGAAAACTGCCTAACGTTGAACAGGTGGCGGCTGTGTGAACCATACGTTGTTTCAAAAACTAGTAACATCCAAAAACTCGGTATATGGGCAACATTCAATCCATTCTGAATATAATTAAATGCAGTTACGACGTTGTGTAACTTTTATAGAGAGTCGTAAATCAAAACGTAATGTTTGTCAACAAGAAAACACGGATATATGTGCCTTATGATAATGTTTACTTCGAGAGATGGAAACAAAAACTCACAACTGGGAAATAATCTACTTTCCGAAAGTTCAGACATCATAAACACTCATTAAAGAAAAGAACAGGGAAAAGTAATCCAGAGTCTCAAATGTATCTAGGTTTATTTTGCAGAAAACTTTACAAATGCTCGTGAGGAAAAAAGCATGGAGTTTAGAACAGAAACACACTCTAGCATAGGTTCTTATTAAAACGTCTCTAGACAGGCCGAAAACATCATAACTGACTGTACACCAAAGAAAGAAAATGAGTAACCAAACACTCAATTATACAACGTCCTTCAGATAGAACAGATGAGGCCATTTCAAAAACCTCCGTGGTTTTTTTATCCTCTTAAAGCAACTTTCCTCTATATTTTGCGAATGCGTAAAAACACTTTAAGCTAGAAGAGTAACAACGTTATTCACAAGAAGAAAACTTGCGTGTTCCATTAATACTGAAGAGAGCTTTGACAGCGTTCTACCGTGTGCAAATCGTGAAACGTGTTTTTATTTGCACAGCAATTTGGGATCTTTCCATAAAACAAAGCGGAAATTACAAGATACATTATATTCTTTTAATTTAGAAAGGTGAAATTCTTTTTACGATTTTGCGGAGTATGGTAGAATAGCATCAATGATGCATTCCAGTATAATAAAAGGAATCAGGGAGCGTGTATCCCTGGTCCCCATTTACGGATGCATTTCAGTGTGTTTAATTTCATCCGTTTTCATATTTAAAATAAACGGTACAGGTGTATTCAATTGGAAATCAGTACTAAATATAACGCTCACACTGACGTTCGCATCCAGAGTTGTTAAATTACACGAAAAACCATAAAAGTAGGTATTTACAATATGATTTCTCTCGGCAACGATCGCGTGGTTTTGCAACACTTCAAGAGCTGTTTCCCGAACTCGACTCAATAATGCCAACTGCTTAGAGTTAAGGTTAACTGTAACCGGTTGAAATAAGCATATATCTGCTTTCTTAGGAGACTCTCTACACAACAAATACAATATTTATAATACAGTATTGACCAGATAAAATGTCAGGATTAATTTTTTTAGATAAAAAAAAGTACTCTGCATTTGAATGAAGAACTTTTTGCATCATCATTTCCATGCTGTCGTTGCAAATCTGAATATTTACCAACTGTAGAGAAATATGTAACTCCATATTAATTTTGGATTCAGATATTAACTTCCGATTGCGGTGTCTCCACAGCCATAAAGGTCTTAATTTTACTTGCCAAAATCTCACACGTAAGGTATACAGGGTGCATATGTTAGCTGCCCCAATTTTTCAAAAAAAGGGAACGTGAGATAGAGTAATTTAAGCCCAGAGGGAAGTGTTAATGGCCATGGCGTCTTCTAGAAAAAAGGTGAAATTAGCAAAAAAATTAAGAAGTTAGTTAAACATTTTAGTTAATTAGCTAACTAATTACCTAATTTCACCTTTTAACTAGAGGCCGCCATGGCCATTAACACTTCCTTAGGGCTTAAATTACTCCATCTCACGTTCTCTTTTTTTTTTTTTAATTTGGTGCAGCTAAAAAGAAAACACCCTGTATAAGAGCGGTATCAACAACTTCGCAAGCCTAAAAGCTAGTTTCTAACACAGAAGCTTCAACAAAATATATTACCCCCCTGTCAAGCGGAATGTTTCATGATATAAATGAGACAGGAGCAAACACTTCTCCGGTGGGTGAAAGCTTCACTGTTAAACATTAACAGCACAATAGTTGTAACGGTTCGTGAATCAAAATATATGCCTGTGTTAAAGGAAGACCATACGAAGTTTATTCTCCTGTTCTGTTGATTTTTGAGCCCACCAACACCTCAAAGGCTTTTGCGGTGAAGAACGAAAACATATATGAATTCGTTACCACTACATAAATACTAAATTATATATTTTTAATGAAAATATATGTAAAAAAACTCTAATGTTTGTTCTGTTTTTATATTCAAAAACATAAAAACACAAGCTTCCTTACTGTATCGAAGACGTACTTAGCGAACCGCTCAAGCGGTGGTGATCAGCTGGTTACAGTGTGTACAAACCCGGAATTAGTTGATAGGCTGGATTTTATGCGAAAGGTTTCACGCTCAAGTGAGCCAAAAGAGCTTACAAACATGCCAGGGTAACCTGAAGAACACAAAGCCCGTAGTAGGCATCGCATAAGCAACCAAAAAGAAGGCATACTTTGTCATGAATTAATCATTCCTACTCATAATCAGGCCTAACTAATTGTAACCTGCGAGATTTAACAAAAGGTCAAATGCGAATAGAAAACTGGAATGTGCGCTCCGCAGCTTGATGCTTCTGGTAAGTACCAGGTCAGAAGGTGAAGGAAAGTGCAAACAGCGGGACCGTGTATGACACACGGGAACCTGCAGGAATAGGCGACCGCCTGTGTGCGCCGCTGATTCCCGACCTACTGAAGAAACGTAGCTCCTCACTTGGTCCCATAACGTCACGGTAAAGATCATAACCCACGGATAACGCAGCGGGCGTCTGACGGTACAACTGACCACGGCAGCCAACAGATAGATTCGCGGGTGCGACAAAGCTTCTCCCGTAGCGATCACTTCAGTTACCGCAAGGGGCACAATTCTTGCAATCAAAGAGCACCAAAGACTCAAGGCACTCCAGGGACCCTCCAAAGATGCAGACCCCAAATAATTTATAAGGATAATACAGAAAACTTCGCTCATTTGCACTAGACAGCGCCCATTGAGCGCCAAAATCGCCCCGAGTGGAATGCATGCGCATCGTCCTGTCGTCGTATTCGAGTTTCTGCGCTGAGCCGAGGGAGCGGGTTGCCACCAGTGCGCTAATAGCGAATTCCATTGGGCGCCTCCGCCACCGAGCCAGGTTATACGCAGTTCTGCCAAAAATACGTTAAGGTTCGCTTGCCAACGGCGCGAGTGCAGTTTTCATTGGAGGACGTAGAAAACTTTCAGCAGATCCGCTTCTATATATATCTTGCCATCTATGAAATGACGTGCGAGCTGAACGAGAGCGGGTATCGCTGGGGCCGTGCAGCATTCACGTCTTCGCCACCCCGACGTTCTAGTTGGATGTTGACCGCGAAAGCGACGGGGTGCAGCAGTTCTGATTTTTCATGCTATACCTATTGCTTAGGCGAGTGAATCACAAATGTATTTCTAGCCTTCTTCGGTGATAATCAGCGATTTTCTTTGGAGGGCTTAAGTTACAACTGACAATGAATGAAAAGAAATAGACCGACGCTAATGGGTGGTTTCGTTTGAAATCGAACACGCTTGTCGGGGTGGGACTTTCGATCTTTTTTTTAAATATGTGATTTCCCCTTTTCTGGAAAGAACAAAACCGCTTTTCAAAATTTCTTAAAAAAAATATTTCGCTTCACAAAAATTTATTGAGTGGAGCAGGGTGGAAATCTGTTTTTTACTCCGCAATTTTTCTACCCAGTTCTGTACGATGGTGTGAATACGGGAAGCATACAAAACTCACAGTAATATTTTGTGCTCTTGTATGTTATGTTGAATATTTTTTATTTCAAAGAAAAAGTACTTTTGTATTCCTGTTTATTGAGGTAAAAAATGTCAAATATCGTCTCTTTGACCATTCGATGACATCTTAAGAGCCTTGTAACTCATGACTTATTATATTTGTCACTTATTAAATACTATGCGGGTGTAGCCCTATATATAGGCTATCGACGGCATAAGTTTAGTTTATTTTATTTTCACTAAAGTTTTTATATAAAATTTGAAATATCGTCGAAAATGAAATTAACCGATATTTTGAACCCACTTTATCGAAAAAGGCCATTTTTATTTCGTTCAATTTTTTTTTATTTTGGCTGCCGATCATATGAACTTCAATTGGCTTGATGCGATTTCCCCCTTTTCTTGTTGTATCTTCTCAAGAAGTAATCTAAATCACTCCCACGTTCTCAGAACGGCCAAACGCAGTTTCCGCAGGTCGGCTTCGCTGCAAAGACTATACTGCTTATTTGTGTGTTCGAATGCAGCGGGTAAATTCATTTCTATTGAGAACACTCATGCTTGGCTACATATTGTATTTTCTTATCTTTTAATGATGGCGACTTACGTTCCTTAGTCTGATAGCGGTGCAGCGGATGTTCCATTATCCGTCGTCTTAAGCCAGGGCAAAAAGGGCGGTGAAAACGGAACGAGCTCTTCATGTAGTCAGACCGGGGTCATATATCTGTTTGTGTTATACACAGGTTGTAAGGCTTGAAGCACCTCGCCACAGTACACAATATTCGTTCGCAGGACGGCATCTTGATGCGGACTTCAATGGACTTCGTTAAAAAAAAAAAAAAGTTAAAACGATGACGAGAAGCGTTCAGCTTTTCGACTTACCGGAGAAAGACATCTATATAGTCAAGAAGCACAAAAAAGAAGAATGAGCCTCAGTAGGTGCTCGCACACGATTACGGTCCTCACATATGTGGTGTACTGTTCGCGAGCCGGGCCAGGAACCTAAGCTGACATTAGGACCAGATGTACCGGCAATATGAAAGACACATTCGCCGATGCTGTTTATGCAGCGGTGTCAAGTCCGCCTTTGCCGGACGCGCTGTATTTTGAAAGAGAAAATAGAACAAACCTTTATTTTTTCCCCAAACCAAAGCAATGTGTCCCTAGCCAAAGCAAATCTACCGTAGCCACCAAAACAAAATCGTCATATCGCTTTTCCATATTCCTCAAGGCTGTACAATTTGTGCTTTAAGCTCGGTGCGACAAAGTGGAGAAACTAAAAGTCCATCTGTGCATGTGAGAATCGTTGCCCTTTGGCACCAGAGATATCGATGAGTCTTGAACGAAACCCAACACTTTTATTTGTAACTGCACACACTCGTTCAAACAGAAGGGCCAGCGTCTCGGGTTCACCGCTCGCTCGCTTGGGCTCCAGTTTTCGTTCTATCCATCTCGACTTACCACGCTGTTGACTGCATCCGACCGCTGCGGTACAAAGTTCAGCTTGCCCCCGCGCTCGATCGTCTCCACACGCAAGCCGACGCCGTTGTCAAAAAGTTCCAACATTGCGTTGCTCGTGAACTAAACTATTTAAAGCACAACCGATTATTGTTTTACAAGTGCATCCTAAATATTGTAAGGCTCTGGATGGATGGATGGGTTTAATACAATGAATGAAGTTTGATTAAGATGGTGCGTCCACGGTGACCGTTCGATGCAGATCCGAGAGAGCTCAGTACGCGCACTGCCGTCTCAGCCCCGCTTCTTCTTTATTCCTGACAGAATACGTCCCTCGGGGAAAAGGCCTGTCCACCGGCCGCAGATGTTATGGGACTTGACGGTAGTAGGGTTTGAGTCTCGCAATGTGGACGATATCGGTTGATTTAGAGTGGTGGTGGTGCAGTGGATGTACAGGTGTGATTTCGTAGTTTGTGGAGGACAGCTTACGAGAGATTCGAAATGGGCCCTTGAAGCGTTTCTCAAGGTTTTGCACCTTCCAGTCTGACGAGAAGGTGTCCAGACAAGAACCTCGTCGCCAACATTGTAGGAGACGGGAGGGTGGTGCTCGTCGTGACGAATGATCTGTTGCTGTTGAGATTGCAGGGTGCGAATGCGTGAGAGCTGTCGAACTTCTTCAGCATGAGAAATGACATCTTGGAGGTATGTGTCGAGAGAAGTGTCATCAATGTACGGTAACAGCGTGTCAATGGTGGACATCGGTTCCCGTGCATATAAAAGATAGCAGGGTGAATATCCTGTAGTAGCCTGCCGGCTGGTGTTATAGGCATATGTTACGTATGGCAGAATATCGTCCCAATTATCCTGGTCATCTGTGAGGTACATCGAAATCATATAGACTAGGGTGTGATTCAGTCGTTCTGCCAAGCCATTCGTTTGTGGATGGTAGGCAGTGGTTATATGATGAATCGTGCTTGCGAGGCGGCAGACTTCTTGAAGAAGGGTCGCCATGAAAGGTGTTCCTCGGTCCGTGATAATGGGTTGAGGAGCGCCGTGTCTTAGAAGAATGTTGTATAGAAAGAAATCTGCTGCATGAAGGGCTGTCGCTGCCGGGAGCGCCTTTGTTTCGGCGTATCGTGTTAGGTAGTCAACTGCTACAATTATCCAGCGATTTCTCGCTTTTGTTTGAGGAAAAGGGCCAAGGAAGTCAATTCCAATCCGTTGAAACGGTTGGCGGGGTGGAGAAATTGGCCGGAGAGGTCCGGGAGGTGGTTGTGTGGGTCTTTTTTTGGTTTGGCATAAGTGGCAGGCTCGCACATATTTGTTAATTGTTCGCTGCATGCCGGTCCAGAAGAATTTTTCACGAATTCGAAAGTACGTTTTAGAAAATCCGAGGTGCCCGGCTGTGGGATCGTCATGGTGAGCTTGAATTATGTTTGTTTGTAGGTGACGGGGTACTACGAGAAGCCATTGCCGTCCTTGGGGTTCGTAGTTGCGTCTGTAGAGAACGTTGTTTCGAAGAGAAAAGAGGCGGGCACGTCGGTGAACATACTGAGGGCAAGATGTTGTGGAACCTTGCAAGTAATGGATCAGTGGCCTGAGAGAATTGTCAGTGAGTTGCGCTGATGCCATGTCGAGATTATGAAGGGTTGCCGTAATGTCTGCTGTGTGATGCTCATAAGAAAGGGGCGCGTTGTTGGGGAGAGGACACCGAGATAGACTGTCGGCGTCGAGGTGTCGCTTGCCTGATTTATATACAACGGTAAAGCGGTATTCTTGGAGTTTCAAGGACCAGCGGCCAAGGCGTCCTGATGGGTCTTTTAGGCTGGCAAGCCAGCATAGCGCATGATGGTCGGTGACAATACGAAAGGATGATCCATATGAGTAAGGACGAAATTTGGAAATTGCCCAGATAACTGCTAGGCATTCCTTTTCTGTTGTTGAAAAATTGCGTTCGGCTTTGGTGAGGGTTCGGCTAGCATATGCGATGGCACGCTGCTGGTTGTTGTGATGTTGAGCAAGAACAGCACCTATTCCCTCTCCACTCGCGTCGGTTCGAATTTCGGTGTCCTGACGTTCGACGAAGTGACCAAGAACAGGGGCTGTGGTCAACGCATTTTTTAAGTGTTCGAATGACGCATGTTGATCTGGGCCCCATCGAAAAGAGATGCCATTGCGTAGTAGTTGATTTACAGGTTCAGCAATGTGAGAAAATCGATAAATAAATTTTCGAAAATAGGTGCATAAGCCTAGAAATGTCCGCACATGTTTGACGTTTTGTGGAACAGGGAATTCTGATACGGCCCGTACCTTCTCAGGATCTGGGCGTACTCCATCGGCATTGACTATATGGCCGAGCACTTTGGTTTCCTGGGCGCCGAAAGTGCACTTTTTGCTGTTCAATTGGAGTCCAGCAGTACGAATGCATTCAAGAACTGTGCGGAGTCGTGAGATGTGTTCCTCAAATGTTGGAGAAAAGACCACACTATCGTCGAGATAACAGATACAAATATTCCAAGATAAGCCACGAAGTAGAGCATCCATCATGCGCTCGAATGTGGCAGGCGCATTGCAAAGCCCGAAAGGCATAACGTTAATATGGTAAAGGCCATTATACGTTATAAAGGCGGTCTTAGGTTTATCACTAGAGGCAAGAGGAACTTGCCAGTAACCACTTCGAAGGTCCATTGATGAGAAGTAGGACGAGCCTTGTAGCGTGTCGAGTGTATCGTCAATTCGTGGCAGGGGGTAGACGTCTTTTTCCGTGACTTTGTTCAGGCGGCGATAGTCCACACAGAAGCGCCATGTGCCATCTTTCTTTCGAACAAGGACGACGGGGGACGACCAAGGACTGGACGAATGCTCGATCACTCCTTTTTCTAGCATGTCGTCAATTTGTTGTTTAATTATTCGACGCTCTGCGGCAGAGGTTCGGTACGGTCGGCTTCGAAGTGGGTGTGAGTTACCGGTATCAATGTTATGTTCGACAAGCATCGTTCGGGCTAATGTTTGGGCGCTGAAGTCGAAAATGTCTTCATAAGAGTGGAGTAGAGAGTCCAATTTCTGAAGTTGGTCTGGGAGGAGAGCTCCGTCTATCATCTTATGTCTGTGTTCGGTGAAGTTATTGTCGGTGAGGGACTTGGTATTTGCAGCAGTAGGGACAAGTGTAGCGAAACTTTCCTCAATATGCATGTGGAGTGTGGCGATGCGACTGCCTCGAGGAAGTACCTGCGACTGGACTGAAGTGTTGGTGATCCAGATGTTACATTTATCTCCTGCGATGGAGGCAGGAGAATAAGGTATGACGATTCCTTTCTTTGTGAACGTAGCATGAATAGGTTCGATGAGTCCGAAGGTTTCATTGACTGAGTTCGGAACAATGAGGGTGGCAGCAACGGCCGAGTGAGGTGGCAGCAACAGGTCATAGTCTATATGAAGGACGGTAAGTGGGGTCTCAATATTGCCGCGCGCAAGGCTGAGAAAGCAACGCTCGGTCACGGTCCTCCAGAAAGTTCCCGTTTATTCATGTACCACACGTAACTTCTATCATTTATCCCTGCTTTTGTTTTCTAGAAAGTGCGTGTTCATTCTCGCCCCGATCACGCGACGCTCGAACCGCTTTCGCCGAATCTTCGAGATAGCGGCGCACTCTAGATAAGAGGCCGCCCGCGACCTTGTCGAGTCAGTCTCGCCCTAGCGCTCGATTCTGCTGACACGCCGACTTCGACGCCCGCGACGCTCTGCTTTCTTCTGTTTCCTTCTTTATTTTTTTGGCACAAGTTCGCCACATTAAACGTTTATTTCTTTCTGTTTATTTCCTGTTTTTTGTTTGGTCACCACCTGTGACATTTGGTGGAGGTGCGGGGTAACGCATGCCCCTGCCGCGTACCCCTCCGAGGGCCCACAGTGCAAGTCCGACGCCTAGCCCACGAAGAACCGACGAAAGCACTTCCGAGATCCGGTTCAGTCGTCGCACCCAAGGTCTACACCCGGAATTCGGACCTCTACCGCCCAAGACTAAGCAGCCAACGAGGCCAACGATGGACAGCCAGTCGTCCCAGAACCCGTCCACCGCCAGCGTCGTATACCTGCCCGTCGCACCCAAAACTCCGACGCCTTTCCACGGAGACACCCACGAGGACATCGAGGACTGGCTGCAACATTATGAACGTGTGGCCCGACATAACGGGTGGTTAGCTGAGCACTGCTTGCAGAACCTTTACTTCTCGCTGGAACGTACTGCAAGGTACTGGCTGGAGAACCACGAGGCTTCTTTAACCTCGTGGGAGGTGTGCAAGCAAGAGCTAGTGAAGACGTTTACCAGCCAACACCGACGCGAGAGGGCCGAAGACATCCTTCGAACAAGGACCCAAGGTCTGAATGAAAGCATCACCAGCTTCGTTGAGGATGTTCTTCGCCTGAGCGCCCGCGCCGATCCTCAGGCTACAGAGGAGAAGAAGCTGCGACACCTGATGAGGGGTGTCAAAAGCGAGATATTCGGAGGTCTCATTCGCAATCCTCCGACAACTGTCGACGGGTTCGTCACGGAGGCGACGAATATGGAGCGTGCGCTACTAGCACGCGCCAGACACTACGAGCGGCACCCTGGCGTGACTACTCTGGCGACATCCGGATACGACCTTGGTACCGACCTCCCAGGCATCCGTGACATCATCCGTGAAGTCGTCCGGGAAGAAATCCGCAAGATGCTCCCCGCTACGGATCGCTCGTCCTCCCTGCCGCTCGCCGAGGTCGTCCGAGAGGAAGTCCACCGAGCCTTCCAACCTGAGATTCCGATCAAAACAACGACGCCAGAGGAGCCTACTCTGAGCTACGCCGCCATGGCCCGAAGATCGCCGCAAGCTAACCGCCAGACCACGCCAGACACCAGTTGAGCTACGGTCGGCGGAGACCTGGGGGCTACGATGGAAAATAATTCCTGTGAGAGCCCTTTGAATAGGTGGCGGATCTTGTCATCTTCGCTCATCTCGGGGTCGACTCGGCGACACAGTCGGAGGACATCTTCGATGTAGGCGGTTGACGATTCTGCTGTGGACTGGTACCTGTGTTGTAGTTGGTCCCGAGCCTTCTCTTTGCGGTGTTCGGGTTGACCAAAAGCGTCGGCAAACGCGGTTTTGAAGCCGTCCCAAGAATCGATGGTTTCTTCGTGGTTGTCAAACCATCGGAGCGATGTGTCTTTGAGAAAGAAGACCACATTGGCGAGCTTGAAGGAGTCGTCCCATCCGTTGTGTTGACTGACGCTCTCGTAGTTCTTCAGCCAGTCATCCACGTCTGAGTCAGGAGAGCCCGTGAATATCTGAGGGTCTCGCTGTCGATGTTTTATAGTCACAGTGGGTGTAGAGCGGGTTCCGGTTGTGTTACCTTCTTGGTTAGCCATGGGCGGGCGTTGGGTGGTCTGTCCACTGCGTAGCTCCAGGTTCAGGGGTGGCGAGGTGTGGCGAGGGGTAGGAAACCGCTGACCTCCACCAACCTGTAAGGCTCTGGATGGATGGATGGGTTTAATACAATGAATGAAGTTTGATTAAGATGGTGCGTCCACGGTGACTGTTCGATGCAGGTCCGAGAGAGCTCAGCACGCGCACTGCCGTCTCAGCCCCGCTTCTTCTTTCTTCCTGACAATATATTAGCGTAATTAATAAAAGTTATTATTTATCGTCATTTGGTGTTTGTGTCCTGTAAAAAAATGTATTCGCTTCATGTAAACTCAGTCCGTTTTCCTCACTTTTTTTTCTGCAAGCTGTTTTTCCTTTTTAAAGAGGGGCATGTGATATTACATATTTTTTTATATACACGTTGACAATAAAGAACAGGCAATTACATGGTTATTTGATCGCACGCGACAAGACGCATCATGGATTGGCGCCCGTGCTGGATGCTTCCTGGGTGTAACGGAGATGGGCCAGTAGCGCGAAGGGCTGGGCGCGCTGTACGTGCCTTACAAGCTGTGTATAGCACAGACAGATATATGACCCCGGTCTGGCTACATGAAGAGCTCGTTCCGTTTCCTCCGCCCTTTGTGCCCTGGCTTTAGGCATCGAATAATGGAACATCCGCTGCAGCACTAAATATCAGACTAAGGAATGTCAGTTGCCGTCATTAAAAATTAATAAAATAGAATGTAGCCAAGCACCAGTGTTCTCAATCAAAATTAATTTAACCGCTGCATTTGAACACACAAATAAGCAGTATAGTTGTTGCAGCGAAGCCGACCTGCGGAAACTTCGTTTGCCCGTTCTGAGAACGTGGGAGCGATTTCGAGTACTTCTAGAGAAGATACTACAAAAAAAGGGAGAAATCGCATCTAGCCAATTGAAATATCATATGATCGGCAGCAATAATAAAAAAAATGAACGAAATAATAAATGGTCTTTTTCGATAAAGTGGGTTCAAAATATCAGTTAATTTCATTTTCGACGATATTTCAAATATTATATAAAAAATTCAGTGACAATAAAATAAAATAAACTTATGCCCGTTAATATTCCATGTATAGGGCTACGCCCGCATGGTATTTGGTAAGCGACAAATATGATAACTCATGAGTTACAAGGCTCTGTAGTTGTTACCGCATTGTCACGTGGGAGCGATTTAGATTATTTCTAGAGAACATACAACCAAAAAAGAGGCAAATCGCATCAAGCCAATCGAAAGTTCATATGATCGGCAACAATAATAAAAAAATTGAACGAAATAAAAAATGGCGTTTTTCGATAAAGTGGGTTCAAAATATTGATTAATTTCTTTTTCGACGATATTTCAAATTTATATTAAAAAAATTAGTGAAAATAAAATAAAATAAAATTATGCCCGTCAATAGCCCATGTATACACCTCCAACACCTCCAAAGTATTTAATAAGTGACAAATATAATAACTCATGAGTCACAAGGCTCTGAAAATGTCTCCGGATCGTCAAAGAGACGATGTTTGACATTTTTTACCCCAATAAACAAAAATACAAAAGTATTTTCCTTTGAACTAAAAAATTGTCAAAATAACATACAAGAGCACAAACAATTACTGAGAGTTTTGTATGCTTCCCGTATTCATACCAGCGTACAGAACTGGGTAGAAAAATCACGGAGTAAAAAACAGATTTCCACCCGTTTCACAAAAAATTGTTTGTTTCGTTTCACAAAAAATTGTTGAGTGGAGCAACTCAACAATTTTTTTGTTTTGTTATTTCGTTATTTCGTTTCACAAAAAATTGTTGAGTGGAGCAACTCAACAATTTTTTGTGAAACGGAATATTTAAAAAAAGAGTTTGAAAAGCGGTTTCGTTCTTTCCAGAAATGGGGCAATTACATATATTTAAAAAAAATCGAAAGAACCACCCCGACAAACATGTTCGATTTCAAATGATACCACCCTAATGTTTTGCTTTCTCGTGTCGTATAATCATTTTGACCTGCGCTCAATTGGCATGGATCTGTCACGATATGCTCTACTTATATATAAATAAAACAATTTCAAGATACCTTTCGGGAGCTGATCGAACGTTGCGCTGGAATCGGTGTCACGTGATTTCAAGAAGCCGAATCGTAGCCAGTCGTTTCGATCCCTCGCACTCATTGTAACTTTCAATCAATCAAACTTCGAACAACAAGAGGAGCGCGTTCTTCGGATGACGACGCTCGAAATCACTGTCCTTTCTCGCATTTTTAGACGGGAAAGTATTCGTCGCTCAAAGATTTCTCATTCGCTCGTATTGAATCGAGCAGGAGGGGGAGCCGAATGCAGTCTGGGAACGGGCCCCCATGAACTCGTGACACTCATGTCGCAGAAATGGATAAACAACCCACACCACGAGGTTTTTTTATCGTAAAGGTAGCGATATCAGAGCCGTAACTCTTTTTTTTTTCGATTGGGCGCCGCCACATTGAACTGCGAGCAAACCTGTCTATTTTTACGGTGCGCCGCCGTGCACCAGCCATGCCGACGCGTGCCGTGCACTCCGCCAATAGAAGTAGCTCAGAGCGTGGAGTACATTTTAGCGCTCAAAAAACAAGGACAAAGAGACGAGA
This sequence comes from Ixodes scapularis, assembly GCF_016920785.2. Lineage (NCBI taxonomy): Eukaryota > Metazoa > Arthropoda > Arachnida > Ixodida > Ixodidae > Ixodes > Ixodes scapularis. The sequence continues at coordinate 111,069,082 of NW_024609880.1, read as the reverse complement.
AACAGACAGCACAGTGCGCTACTAACAACTGATTTTATTACATTGAACGACACTTTTATACCATCCGAGTTTCCGATTTTGCTCCACCACTAGCCAACCCGATGCCAGGCCGCGTCATTGAGGAACGCACGCTCCTTGTCGAGTAGATCATTGGAGGCCACGCTGACACATGCTGCACCACCATTCTTAATCTCATCTGCCTCGACTATCTCCCTCACAGTTTTTTCCCTTGTGCCGTGTAAGAATCTTGCTCTCAGAAAACCACGGCACACACTTGCAGCTTTGACAATGATCAGACAGATGACCGTCCCGATAATTTCCTACTTTAAGTTTGTGTTCCCTAGGTAGGAAATTATCGGGACGGTCATCTGTCTGATCATTCTCAAAGCTTCAAGTGTGTGCCGTTGTTCTCCGAGAGCAAGATTCTGGCACGTCACAAGGAAAAAACTGTGAGGGAGATAGTCGAGGCAGATGAGATTATGAAGGGTGGTGAACATGTGTCAACGTGGCCTTAATTTATCTACTGGACAAGGAGCTTGCGTTCCTCAATGACGCGGCCTGGCATCGGGTTGGCTAGTGGTGGAGCGAAATCAAAAACTCGGATGGTATAAAAGTGTCGTTTCATGTAATAAAATCAGTTGTTAGTAGTGCACTGTGCTGTCTGTTTCTCGTCTCTTTGTCCTTGTTTTTTGAGCACTAAAATGTATTCCAAGTTCCAAAACCAACTAGCCCAACAATCTACTCTACATCTCAGAGCGTCTGCCCGGGTAGCGTGCGCACCGATGGAACATGCGATAGCTATCTTGCGTGCACAGGGTGCGCACCCATGGGCCCAATGAAAGTTGCAGTAATTAGATACCGGATTCGCAAAGACAGGAGAGACGGCTGCTTCCGCTTTCTCAACGAGTTTACATTAGGGTACATGGGGCCAGGTACCCTCCCATTTCAAAAGAGAAAACCCCAAGGCCCTGCGTACCTATCCGTTACAATTACGTAAAAAGCGGTCGGCGTCAAGATCATTATATTTTTACGGATGTATCTCCTAGGAAAGCATTTCAAGTTTAACTGACATAAAAATATCAGGTAAACATCCCATTAAAGGGACACTGACACCCCAAAGGTCGTATTTTTTTTATTGTCTAAAACGATGGAAGTTGCAGTCATAGACACTAAAAAAAAACGCATCGCGAAAAAAAATTTTCCCGCGCGTGCGCGCGCCTTTTTACTTTTGGCGTTTGAATCTCCCGCCTCTCGCCTCCTCGCTTCTTTTGATTCGTGACGTCAAGAATCATGAAATTTAGAAGCTTTGTGGGCCACATCTCTATAACGTTTAATAGCGGCAATCCTAAGAAATGTTTTTTTTTTTTTTAACGCAACTGCGAACGCACTTTTTGAAATACCAAAAATTGGGAGTTCGTTGTGGTGCCGTCTTCTGGATTTGTATCCTCCCACGGAAAACAGGCGACACCGCTCAAAACCGGTCCGCCGGCGCCCGCTTTTTTCCTCCTCGCTTTGGGTCGCCATGGCAACAGCAGGGAGTTGTGAAGGAAAGTGGACTCTCAGGACTCCTCAATATTTGACGTCAACGCACTGGCGTGAATAGCGCAGGAACTTCGAATTCGGCATTTGGAAATTGTTTTTTTACTTCACAAATACTGAATTCCCAAATTTTGAATTTTGAGGGCAATGTATCGGCATCGTTTTCAATCGTTTCGGATAATAAAAAAAATATATCATTTGGATGTGACAGTGCCCCATTAAAGCGTTCTTCTCACGCGCTCGAGTATTGAATAAATTTTAACTTGTCTTTACTGATATGAGAAACCCCGGTGAGCACATCAGGTTGTCGTGTCTGCAACGCATCACACACCACCAAAAGCATCCCTTAACCAAGCATAACTAACCATAATTCGCGCATAATGCACGCAAGGCAAACTCTATGCTCCTCGGGTTCATCAGAATAATCGAGAAGATTTTGTTTTCATTGGTTCTTCATTTTCGTGCTTCTTATTGAACAACTTAATGACTTGCTGCAAACATTCACGACGCGTTATTTTTAGGATTTCCCAAAACATCGAGATAACCGGTTGAATTCGCAAATGAAGAGGACTGTTTTCACCAACAGCCAAAATCCGTCCATTAACACTATGCGGGGGGTTCTTTTGAAGCATGTGTCAAAATGTGAGGTCAAACATGTGGGAAAAATGTCAGGGAAATGTCGATGCGAAACAGGAAAACAACAACAAATCTCAGTCACGTCAGACTTGACATTTTTCCACTTTTCATTCGACATTTGTTCTTGCCCTTTGGAGCCAACGTCAATCCGTTGCTTTCAATCCGGGTTAACGATTCTCCGGGAGATCCCACAAAAAGCCTTTTCAGCTGCCGCGGCACATCTAGAGTCACTGAACTCTTATGAAGCGTGTGAAGCGATAATTTTGGCTCTGTCGTTACAAGGCTACGGAGCGATAATTAGGCTCCCGTGAGCATAGTTATCGCTTTGTAGCCTGGGAACGACACATTATTTCATACTATTTTTAACGATATATCTTCAATAAAAAAAATTGCATATAGATTAGGACATCCCAATTATCATTTATTTATAAAAAAATCAGCTCGCCAAGAAGCTCCATGACGATCTGTTGAAGCCCAAATTGGCCGGGACGAGGTGTTGATTTTCAGAAATTGGTTTCTAAATACCAATCTACGAGGATTCCAGAAACCCCAAAAGAGCACAATTGCGGCTCAACTTTTTGGTTGTTTTTCTGCTAAAAAAAAAACGATTAATAATCACGTCTTTGGCACCTCAGTTCCGCTGTAACTCTTTTTTTTATGGTGATGTGATAGTGCACAGATGATGTAAAAGGACGTTAATGCGCCATCTAATTTGCACATTTACAAATATAAGCATTACACTTAGTAGAACGTGACCTTTATAAATACTGAAACACCAAAAAAGGAATGATTAAAAAAAGAAGAAAAAAAAAGCGTGGACCTTACAGTTGGTGATTACTGCCCTAGATTATAACGTCATAATGCCTGCGGTGGTTCTTTGATTCCGGTTTGACTTTTTTTTTCTAGTAAAAAGGTTACTCTGGAGTGAAATTTAATTTTTTTGTTTTGAATCTATATTTTATACACGTGCAGCACAACGAGCTTGAGTATCACCTTAGAGCGGTAATCTGGAACCCACGGCCTACAGCGAAAATACCCCCCCCCCTCCCCCAGTTGCCACCATCTTGCGTGTTCGCCCCATTAGTGATCACGTGAGGTCAAGATGGCTGCGCCCAGAGGTGGGACAGATCAGATTGGCCAGATCTCGGTCACCAGATTGGCCACTGGGGCTATGTTCAAATCTTACTCGAATGGATCCGCGTTACTCCGGCAGATAGGGTCAAGTGACAAGACAGATAAATTAAATAGACGCGGGTAGGTTTTCGAACGCCAAGGTACAGGACCTTTACCCAAGAGTGAGATTGAGAAAATTTTGGAACACGGCCCCGCTCTCCGTGATCTGGCCAATTTGATCTGGCCCATTTCTGGGCTCTGCTATCTTAACATCTCGTGATCTCTAATGTGGCAAACGGTCGAAATGGTGGCAACGGGAGGGGTGCCATTTTTGGCCTCTGGTTTACCACTCTAAGGTTACTCAAGCTCGTGTCTGCAGCAGGCAAGAGCCACGTAGAGCAGAAGACGACATCCCCTATCGATGTTAGTTCAGCACACATCGTGCACACCTGAAAGAATTGTTTTTGGCCGGTATCTCCACTGCGTGTAGTACTTCCCATATTGCGAGCTTGAACTTAGTCCAAGATTCATTCAATTTTACATGACCACGAGATAAAATTTAGTCACCACTCAACGTTATTTTAAATTTAATTATATTTAGCCAATTGAAAGGGCGAGCTAAATACACTTCATTGTCCTACAACGAAGGAAGCCTGCCTTTATCTAAAGCGGTGCCGTCGACCGATATTACGACGCAAGGTGTATACGTTATGTAAACTTTTATTTAATACGCATGTTAGCTACTAACAACTGTTACGTTCACGTTTGCAATGAAGCTGGATGGATGAATGGATGCTACCAGCTGGTACTCTTTATATTTGGCGGTAGCTTGCGCCACCTAGCCTAGAAATTAATAACTAAAAGTTTCATTCCTTTCCCTCGGCAATTCGCTTACCCTTTTTAATTTCGTAACTACCACCAGACGGTGGGGGATATCTCCAGGAAGACATTTGGAGAATCGGGCAAAAAAAAAAACACTTCTTTCTACCGGCGAGGGAGCCGCGAATTTTCCTCTGGTCGTACATAGTCGGTGTTACCCCGACACTGGGCCCACTGGAAGACAGGTTGGAGTCTTTGGGCGGGAGCCGCGAGGGAGGGAGTCCCAATTTTCCTTTGTCCCGACTATCCCCAGCTGTGTCAGTTAGTTGTACTTCATTCAAATCCCGCTAAATAACTATCACCAGTCTTCCGATCTCCTCTTTGCTATTAAAATGCACTTATCATCCATTCTTCCATTCTTGTCTGCAAACCCCAGCACTCCGGCTAAATCCGGGAGGGCGGGGGGTAGGCCTGTGCACCTCAAAACAACATAGTCTATTGTCCGGTCTTCCTATTGACGTACAGCACACCGCGAATCAATCTCTTTATACTTTGTCCTATATGTCCCAGTCCTCAGTACTCGTGTTCTAGCCTCAAAGAATACAAAGCTCTCCCATGAATTCTTTCCTTTTTTCGTCCCCTGTACATAGTTAAGGTTGATTTTCCCTGCAATCTCTCCCCCCCCCCCCTCTTTCCCTAGGTTACTTTACTTTCTTTTTCAAAGAGGTAGTCTATTCTGCCACCTCACTTGACTGCCGGCATTTGAATTTGAATTAAAACTTGTGTTTGGGCGAGTTGGTTCATACTGATTTAAAAGGTTAAAAAGCGCAACACAACAAGGACAATAAAGACGCAAAGACGACAGGACGGGCGCTAACTCACAACTGATTTTATTAGAAACAACACTGTCACTTTTGTACACAAGATCGTATGCCAAACCCACACTGCAACCAATCACCACTCTCACAAGCAGCTATCTAGAAACGTTACTTCTCTCTAAAGCAAAAAAAGAAAAAGCATGCTAACGCATTTGTCACGTTTCACTTTGATATAAAACGCCTCTATAATCTCTCTCTTGGTCTTATCTTTTGATTTCTTTAAAAACTTTGTTTCAGCCAAAAGAGGCTTACAGTCAGCACATCGCCTGCAGTGGTCTGCCAGGTGTCCCCCCGCGTTGTTCTGCACAGAAAGATTATGCTCACGCGCCCTATCGTTAAAACAGCGCCCGGTTTGTCCAATATAAACTTTTCCACATCTTAATGGAATCTCATAGACAACATCGGTCACCCATTCAGTGTACTGTACAGCGTGCTTTTTAGAACAGAGTGCTTTTTTCTGCCTTGTAAGCATCGAACAGATTTTTGAGAGCTTGCAAGGGGCTGAAAAAAAAAACATTTACATCGTGTCTACTAGCTATCTTTTTAATTTTGTGAGACACTTTATGCCAATAAGGAATCACATGTACACGTCTTTTAACTTTATTTGTCTGGCTGCCCCCTCTTAAGTTAGTCCTTTTTATTTTTTGAAGTAGGCTCTCACAGCAGCTCGAAATTAGGTTAGGCGTGTACCCTACGTTTTTTATCCTTTTTACTTGCTGAGCGAAACTGATGTCCATCTGATGTTTGCAACTTTTTGCAAGAGCTGCCTGAAGACATGTTAACGCGATTCCTCTCTTGACCAGTTTGGAACGTGCACTTTTGTAAGAAACAAGGCTTTTCTTAGAACGCGGGCTATACCTCCAACAAACATGGTCGTTGGAAAACATGACCATAAGGTCCAAAAACCGAATGCAGTTCAGCACAGGCATTTCCCATGTAAACTTAAGTCCACCTGGCGATTCTTTGAAGGCTTTAACAATCCCCGCAACAACCTCATCCAAACCCAAGTTTGTGCCTAAAATTACAAGATAATCGTCAACATATCTAAAGACTTTAACTACATGCAATTCAGGTAGGCATTCCAAAATGCGTCTGTCCAATGACGCTAAAAATATGTTGCATAAAACAGGGGCAACCGACGAGCCAATACAAACACCAGATTTCTGTACAAAGAAACGCTCATTGTAACTGACGGCAGTAGACTGGAGGTAAAAGACCAACAACTCTAAAAAATGTTCGCTACTAATGCCCGCAAAACTTTGAAAGTTTACCTCTCCCGACTCGTCTATCTTATCCGAACAGCTCGGAGTAACCCGTCGTGAGGCACAGAATAATAGAGGTCCTCAACATCTACAGAGAAACCCGAGAGGGCATTTTTACACCCCTCTCTAAGCACTTCAATCACTTCATCCGAGTTTCGTACAAGGAAAAAGTCCCTCAAAGCCAAGGTTGCGAGGCTGCGCTGTAGATAACGGCTAACCATAAACTGCCACGTGTTCCTCTCAGACACAATGGCTAAGAAGGGACAATCAGGCTTATGCGTTTTTCCTGTGAAGAACACTTCCAAAAAATTACTTTCCGCTTTTTCGGCTGCTTTGCTCACACTTTCCAAATTCAAAAATTTTAGCATCTTAAGAGTCGGAGTTTTTCGAAGTTCAGCTTCGAGCCATCTACGACGCGACCAGAACTGCTCGCCATGGTTCGACGAGTGGCCGATCGTGCCGGTGAACAGCACAAAGAGCGTGCGATTGGCGATGTTGTGGACTTCATCAAAGACACTGTGAGTCACCTTCGTAGGACGAAGCCTTCTTTTGAAAAAGTTGTGGGTTTTTTAAAACATAATGATCTGTCCTTAGTCCAGGCTGATAAGGAGGGCGGTTTCGTTGTTTTGCTGAATGTTTTTTTCCAAGAGAGAGCGTTGACAGCGATTGCTAAGAATTTCAGGGAAATCAAGTTCCATCTGAAGTCGAAAAAAACTCAGGTTCTTAAGATGCTAAAAGTTTTGAATTTGGAAAGTGTGAGGAAAGCAGCCGAAAAAGCGGAAAGTAATTTTTTGGAAGTGTTCTTCACAGGAAAAACGCATAAGCCTGATTGTCCCTTCCGAGCCATTGTGTTTGAGAGGAACACGTGGCAGTTTATGTCTAGCCGTTATCTACAGTGCAGCCTGACAACCTTGCCTTTTAGGAACCCTTTCCTTGTACGAAATTCGGATGAAGTGATTGAAGTGTTTAGAGAGGGGTGTAAAAATGCACTATCGGCTTTCTCTGTAGATGTTGAGGACCTCTATTATTCTGTGCCTCACGACGGGTTACTCCGAGCTGTTCGGGATAAGATAGACGAGTCGGGAGAGGTAAACTTTCAAAGTTTTGCGGGCATTATAGCGAACATTTTTTAGAGTTGTTGGTCTTTTACCTTTAGTCCACTGCCGTCAGTTACAATGAGCGTTTCTTTGTACAGAAATCTGGTGTTTGTATTGGCTCGTCGGTTGCCCCTATTTTATGTAACATATTTTTAGCGTCATTGGACAGAGGCATTTTGGAATGCCTACCTGAATTGCATGTAGTTAAAGTCTTTAGATATGTTGACGATTATCTTGTAATTTTAGACACAACTTTGGGTTTGGATGATGTTGTTGCGGGGATCGTTAAAGCTTTTAAACAAGCATCAGGTGGACTTAAGTTTACATGAGAAATGCCCGGGCTGAACTGCATTCGGTTTTTGGACCTTATGGTCATGTTTTCCAACGGCCATGTTTGTTGGAGGTATAGCCCGCGTTCTAAGAAAAGCCTTGTTTCTTACAAAAGTGCATATTCCAAACTGGTCAAGAGAGGAATCGCGTTAACATGTCTTCAGGCAGCTCTTGCAAAAAGTTGCAAACATCAGATGCACATCAGTTTTGCTCAGCAAGTAAAAAGGCTAAAAAACGTAGGGTACCCACCTAACCTAATTTTGAGATGCTGTGAGAGCCTACTTCAAAAAATAAAAAGAACTAACGTACAAGTGGGCGGCCAGACAAATAAAGTTAAAAGACGTGTACATGTGATTCCTTATTGGCATAAAGTGTCTCACAGCATTAAAAAGATAGGTAGTAGATATGATGTAAATGTTGTTTTTTCAGCCCCTTGCAAGCTCTCAAAAATCTGTTCGATGCTTACAAGGCAGAAAAAAGCACTCTGTTCTAAAAAACACGCTGTACAGTACACTGAATGTGTGACCAATGTTGTCTATGAGATTCTATTAAGTTGTGGAAAAGTTTATATTGGACAAACCGGGCGCTGTTTTCACGATAGGCCGCGTGAGCATAATCTTTCTGTGCAGAACAACGCGGGGGGACACATGGCAGACCACTGCAGGCGATGTGCTGACTGTAAGTCTCTTTTGGCTGAAACAAAGTTTTTAAAGAAATCAAAAGATAAGACCAAGAGAGAGATTATAGAGGCATTTTATATCAAAAAGAAAGATGACAAATGCGTTAGCATGCCTTCTCTCTTTTTGCTTCAGAAAGAAGTAATGTTTCTAGATAGCTGCTTGTGAGAGTGGTGATTGGTTGCAGTATGGGTTTGGCATACGATCTAGTGTATAAAAGTGACAGTGTTGTTTCTAATAAAATCAGTTGTGAGTTAGCGCCCGTCCTGTCGTCTTTGCGTCTTTATTGTCCTTGTTGCGTTGCGCTTTTTAACCTTTAAATTTGAGTTTTAGTATTCGGGTTCCGTTTGTTCATTGGGTGTTCAAACCTTTTATGAATATATGCTTATATACCTTTCTCGCCCATTTTTTACCCCCAATTGTGTCCAGTCGTCTTTGGAATTTTAACTTCCTAATCGCGTCTCTAGCCTCGAAAGACGCCCAACCCATGTTTCCCGGCGCTCCTTCATTTGGTGCATTCCTTGCGTCCCCAGTGCCAGTCTGCCCACGCTCCTCTGCCGGGTCTCTAGCTTGACTGGACCTCAGATTTTAGGCATAATACCGCATTGCCAAAAGACAACCACGGTACCATGACTCCCTTCCATATTCCCCTAGCAACTTCATGTCTATTGCATTTCCCCAGTGTCCTGGGCTTCATAGTTACTGCATTCTTTTTTCGTCTTTTAGCATATTTTATTTTTTCTTCTAAGCATTGTTTTCCCTCATTCAGTCGTACTTCAATGTATATATGCTCCTCTACGTGCTCTATTTAAACATCTTGAATGTTCAGAAGACCCCCTTCTCTTCGTTATAAACCATTATTACCACCTTGTCGCTACTGCATTTCAGGCCCAGAGAATCTCCCTTCTCTCCATGGATCTTAATCAGTTCCTATGACCTATCCCGGCTATCTGCTAACAGTACAATGTCGTCTGCTTAGAACATTTCTGGTATAACTTGGTTTACTTTTCCCGGCTAAAGTTGAAGCTTGGACTAGTTGAGCTGACAGCTATAAAAGGTTAAAACAACGCAAATGTCGAGGTACGAGAAGCGCTGTGCATGTGTCCTTCTGCTTCTAGTCCATCGTCGTTTGCGCTGTCTTAACCTTTTAAATAATACTTTTTCCCTTCTCTACAATATTATTTCTGTATACCTGCTGTAAGTCTAACCAAATGTCAGCTGTACCGAGTCTCCTTTTCTGACTCACGTTGCCGTACGCCTCTTTAATGTCAAGAAATGCTGTCCATAACGGTTTTTAAATCACCCGTTTCACCTCTATACATCGAATAAGGATGAATAAGTTATCATTTAACCTTAAATCTCTTCAGCACCCGTTCTGTAGATCACCTAAAATATTTTCGGCCCTTTCTTCCGTTCCTCTTTCTACTACCGGCATCGCTAGTCTGTACAGGACCGAGGTTACTGTTACTGGGCGGTAGGATGTTATGCTATACTTATTTCCCTGGCCTTTATATAGTCATCTCATTCTTGCTTTGTCTCCAATCACAAGGTACCTCTCCCTTCCAATTTTATTTGATCAGTTGCCAGCCTTGCCTTTATTTTGCTTTTTGTTCCTAGTGTCTTGACTTGACTCATTCTTATGCTATCTGGACCTGTCGCCGGCCCAGTAGGTACTTTACTTTCTGCTCTGTCCCATTCTCCCCGTGGTCGTCTCAGTCGTCTCGTTAGCGATCTCGTCATGCGCCGTGTTGCTGTTTGTGTTCTGTCCAATCTCGTTCGGTTCAAGTTCTGCGGATGCTGCCTCGACTGTTCGTCTGATAAATTCCTTTGCCTCCTCCCCCTCTAAAATCATTCCCTCTTGTGTGGTCAATGAAAACTGCAACCCTTCTATTTTTCTACCCTGCGCATTATTGTGCTTCTAGAGCCTTTTTGCTGCATTCCTATCATTTTTATTTAGCTCCATCATCCACTGCACTCCAAGTCTACTAATCTTGGCCTGGATTACAAACTAATAGATGCCTCGCTTTCTCTTTTCTGAAATGTATCCCCTATGACACCTCTGCGTGTGTGTCCCCATTTTCTTCGCCCATCAGCATTCCCTTGAGGCCTGTTGTCGCCCAGCTATGGTCGCCTTAACCTCACTGTCTCACCAGCTTTTTGTTGTCTGTTTCCTTCACCTTCTTCCTCTATGTTTATTCTTGAACTTCTCAAACAATATTTTTATATCTGAGTATCTGATTAACTCCATCCACTTTGTCAACAACAGAATATGTGGCTGATTTTTTTACACAGAATGTGTCGAAGAAACTGGAATCCACGAGAAAACTTTGGCGCGACGCTAGTAAAGAAAACTTAATGAAAATCCACAGCAAAGCACCAATACGGGAAACCGTCACGCTCCTGTGAACTACTGCGATTCTTTTTGCGCTAGGTTTAGCAAACCAGTTTTTCCCTAAATTTAGCAGGATCTAGCGACACTACCGATCTCACAAGAGCTCATACATAAACACCCGGCGGAGCTCAAAAACCCACTGCACATTCTGTCTCTTCTCATTTTAATATTAAGATACAATTTTTCCCGCCATCACGACAATTCGTGTGCTAGGTCTGAAGCAAAACAGACCCCATTCAAGAGTTTGCGCCATCTGGTGGAGGCCGCGTCAATTATTTCAGTCCGTCGTTATTTGGATACAGATTTTGAGTACCTGTTGGATACGAGAGTTGCGTCAGTGTTCGGCGAAGACTATACACGCGCTTTCTGCCCAACAATGGCGACCCACATGGTTGCTTGATGAGGTTTCATAACCGAATACGATCAAACAGTTATGGAACAGAGGGAGAAAATTAACTTCATTAGACCCTAAAATGCTTTGCTGTCCGTACTAAAATATAAATTACGGTATATTCGTTAACGTGTTTTTTGTGTTCTCGGGATTTATAGGGCAAGTACACTCGTGGGTTACTTTTAAAATACAAAATTACGAGTAAATATGTTCCGGGCTTTTCATTCTTTTCTCCCAGAAAAAGTTTCTTTTTTCTACATCGGATATTCAGTATTGCAATGACAATTAATTTAACAAGATGTTTCTTTTTTTCTGAGAAGTGTGTCTCAAAGTGTGTTTTAAAAAGATGTAAAATATGTAAAAATATGCAAGGAATTACTTTATAAAGTGAAATCATTTGAGACATACGGTGACCATTTAATTCGCATTATATGTCATGTTTTAATCACTTTCATTCCACGTGTGATGTCACGTTTCACGTTAGGATTGCGAAGTTGTTTGAGATTCCTGCGCGAGAGCATGTAGCAGTGACGTCATGACCTTATCGACCAATCAGCACTTTCCAGTCACGCCACAGACATCGGCTTTTTTGCGACATGAGCTCCTTAACGCTGTCGCGTTAAAACCATCAATTAGCTAGTGTGATACTTATTCGCAAATTAAATTGACCGGCTTCATCATGTCAAGAAGAAGCCACAACAGGCAGGCTTATGCCAGCTTATCCAGTGTAAGAAAATGTTTACTTTCACTTGGGCAAGCGCTATTTTGGGCCAGTTTCGATCTCAGTGCGAAGGTGCGTATAGAGTGAACAATTTTGGTTGCTGCTTTCTGCACGATTAGTCGCATGCATCGCGGTGCTTAGTATAAACAATGTTTTGTTAGAAAAACAAGCTTCGTGATTGCCGCTTGGTGTTTCTACGAAAGGTAGACTGAAAGAGATTGTTCAAAAACGTTCTTACCATGTTGAAAATTTCATTGCTTTTAGCTCAGTTGTTTCGTCTTTATACATACATTGTGAGATGTATTTTGTAAAGCATATTTCATGATTTATGTGGCCACGAGGTGCCCATTTCATGATTTTATGTCGTGTAATTACTTCCTTAGTTCGAAGACACAATCACGATTTAACTTTTAATACTGCGACACATAGTTATACTCATCACGAGCATTTTATGCGACCTACCACACTTCGCGACAACATTTTATACCGTGTATATAGATCAGCTTGAACGTTAGAATTTTAGTTAAACACGAAGAAAGGACAGAAAAAATCAATATAGTTCTAAATTTCAAGTCGATCTATTTAGAGGTGTGTATCAGCATGCTCAAATCCTTACTGTTGTACTTAAACATTTTGAATCAGGTAAAATATATGTCACTGGTAAACAAAGGGACTGGAAGGAAGCGCTGAAAGACGGGGACAAAAGAAGTAGGTAACGACGACACGTGGCGCACTCGCAACTGAAGGTTTATTCGAAAATGCGAAGACTTAAATACTATGACAAACAGCTTCATTTCCTGCAACTCACTCTCTCTCTAAAAATAGGATCTCCTTATCTAACGATGACACAGACGGCTCGCTGACGCACTTAACAACGCCCCTTGTTTTGATAATGAATGCTTCGTGAACTTCTCTTGTGGTTTTATCGCTGTGTCGTCCCACGGTGGCTGTGTTAGTAAACAATGGTGTGCACGGGCATCTAGCCCAATGTACTGCCAGATGCCCAGACGGCGTCCATTTGAAAGCTGGCGCATGTTCTCTTGCACGTTCGTTGACGCAGCGGCCAGTTTGTTCTAGGTAGGAACGCCCACTTGATAATGGCATGTCGCAAAGGACACAGGATGAATATTCCAAAAACTTATTTCTGTGTTTTTCGTGCATTCTTTCCTGTCCATGTGTGGGTAATTAATTCGCTTGCACAAAGACGAAAGTTTGCTGGGGGCCGTGAGACCAACCTGAACGTTGAAGCGCCCCGCAACTTTTTTTCTGGTTGTGGGCGACGGCATGAAGGTAGGGTATGATTGCTGGAAACAAAGGGATGTTGACTCATATGAACATGAGGTTATGGATGTTAATGTAGATTCTCTTCTACTGTTGCGTCGAAATTATATAACTGATCTCATATTTTTGGTGCCTGAAAACTAAAGTGAATTGCTGAGACGATGGAAGAAGCTATATACTTAATCGTTTCACAGCGTAAATAGAGTCTATTGCTAGAACAACGCGGAAAATATATTCTTAATTTAGCGATTCAAACCAGTTCGAACCGCTATCTTTTGCTGCCCCCAACTGAACCGGAACTGAACCGAAAGCCGTGAACCCGAACCGGAACCGAACCGATAAAAATTTCGGTTCGACAATCTGCCCGCGTCCCAACAGCGGCGCTGGATGTGGCAGGCGCCTGTTGTGCTGCAGGTCGCTCTTCAGCTTGACAGTCGGCGGAAGCTTCGGAAGACAGGAGTCGGGACGCCGAGACGACAGCGACGCTCGCGTTTGCTCGAACTTTTCACCAGAGCTTCCACGATAAGCCGCCAGGATCGTAACATTCCACAGCAAAACACTCAGGCCTCTCTGGCATCATTTGTTAGAAATCGAATCTAGTCAAATTCGGGGGTTCTTTACGTGCCATGCCAAGGACGGGCATCTGGCACGCCCCAGCGGAGGACCGAAGATTAATTTCGACCACCTGGGGATCTTTTAACGTGGAATCGAAAGCTTGGTTACAAGGCGCCCTCTCCGCAACCGAGATAGAAAAAAAAACATGAGTACAGTAACAGACGTTTTGTCTAACAAACGTTTCGGAAATAAACTTTCCTTGCTCCTGTATAAAAGTATTACACTTATGTAATCATTCGCCCGGTCCATCTAAGACAATCCACAACCAAGCGGAATCATCTAGAAAATCTCTCTGATGCAAACCACTATAATAAATAAGGAGAGGAACCGTGTAATCCTGCCTGCCCTTACTGATCTGTATGAAGTTCTAATGCGTCTCTTTTCGTATTTAAATAAAATTGTGTAAGTGTAATTCATCGGTAGTCAGTACTAAAACAACGCTCGCATTGCGGATTGAATCAAATCTATCATGAAAGATTATGAAAGCGGGCCATACATCAAGATTTCTTTTGAGAAACACACACAAGGATTTTCTTTTCTTTGTAACAGTTTAATATTTATATTGCAAACTCCACTTAATGCAATCCAAACTGTAACCAGTCGGCCCCAAGCATAATATATGTTTCTTAACCAACTCTCTGACAGATCGGATAGAATATTCTTTGTAGCGTTCCAAGTGGATAAATTGCAACACTTTAAGGAGTCGTTCAACGCTATTGAGTTGGAATGTTTCTCGCTTTAGGCCAGCTTACTGACACTAGTGGAACTTGAGTCTACTCGCACGCAACGCCACTGACCGAGAGGCTTCTTCGACGCAGTGTAATTTCAAGAAGAATAACGGAGATTTCGGGCCTATTTGTATTTTTCTTTTCAGTTTCTCTATGGTTACGATATTTGAGTGCGGCTCTTAGATCTGGACTAGCAGCTCGCGTCCAGTCATTGAAGTGGTGAGAATAGCTGAACCCTACCAAAGTCTGAAACCGAGCGCTCACCCCGGACTTTACCAATCCTAGCGCGTGGCTATGATGAACATTGGTGGCCCTAAATTTTCCAGTGCCGATTTATAAGGGAAATCGGCAGATTTTTTTTCAGTGTTTATTTGCTGTTGCTTTTCAAATATCGCTGTATTTTGTGTATTTGTTTTTTCTAACCAATGCTAAGAATGGTGATTACCATTGAAGAAATCTAAAAAGAAATCTGTGGGATCAGGTGTAAGAGGCAAGGGGTTTCGGCGAAAACAGTCCTCGCTGGTGCAATAATTTACAGAAACTGGTGTTTATCGGCTATTGCCGATTGAGCAGTCCCGATACCAACAGATTAATATTTGTGTTTATTGATTTAATCGATTTGGTATTTTTGACACCGAAATATGTTGATTGCGGTGTCTCCGTAAAAACCGGAAAGTCCACGACTTAGATACATATTATCGACACCAGATCACGTGGTCGCTTGTTCCGACAACTTGTTGATAGTGTGAATACTGCTCCTTTTTCTCGTAGCACTACTGAATTCGGCCGAGTTGGTAAGAAAGAAACTAAAAACGGCGTGAAGATTGGTGAAGGGCAAGCATGCATGCACAACGGAATTTTATTATAATTACGCCAGAAACTCCGTGATAATCTAGGCATGTCCACACCATAGATGACGTTGTAGATATGTTTAATAAAAATAAATCGTCATTGTCAGTCAGTACACTGTTTGTGCACTTCCGTTAGTCCTTCGTTCGTCTTTTCACTCTTTCTATTTTATTACTTTTCTTCTATTTCTTCTATGACTGCTCCTTCGCGGAGGAAACAAAATAACGTGCGTTTTATAGTTTATGAATGTTAAGTGTTAATTCTAAGCGGTATTTGTTTTTCCACAGAGAAACTGTTATTGCACAGCTTATTTAGAAAATACTAGGGCATAACGTTTCTGTAAAGTCAGCTATGTATTTTCCTTCCCATACTTCAGCGCATAAACATATACAAGCATGTAGATTACAAAATTACCACACAGGAATAATTGTGGATACAGGCGTGAACTTTCGGTGGCCCTTTGATACGTTCATGTCTGTACGAAGAGAAGGGAAACGAAACATTGCCCTTGTATTTGTAAAGAGGTAAACATGCCGCTGCACTTTTACTCGTACACTCGTTAATGTCGCTTTCGCAACACTTCCTCGTAGCGCCTATCAAAATGTCATCCACGAGCCTACGATCCGCAAAGGTTACTACCTCAAAAATTCTACAAAATGCACACTTTCCGCCGAAAAGTATTGTAATAAAATTCAAACAACAACAAAGGAATGACAAGTGCAATACCCACTGTGTTCGAAACGAATGCAGTTGAACTTAATGGAGAGAAAGCCTCACAACCCATCAACAGAAATGCCGGCAGAAGTGATTCTCAAGGGGAACACGCTTCAAAACGCTTCCAAAGTTTAAAGAGTAACACATAGATTTCATACGATTAGGTATTTGACACCTGCCGATGATCCGGGTTTATTGTTCGCCGGTACGATGTTATCGGCCACAAATGAAATCACATACGTCAGGACGCATTCAACCTCGTACCGCCTACAGGTATCTTTATGGTGGCGGCCAGTATCCCATGCCGGTGTCCTATAAGTTCCACGTATGGGTAAAATTTACATTTAAAAAACAATTTGTATTGTACTACAAGCTACTTTTTTATTATGGCCATAAACACAAATACAAAATTCTTCATTCTCAATACACAAATTTGAAGAGAAATACGTCCAAAATTATATAAAGCATTATACGCATTTTTTTACGAGCGGTCGTTTACATTTGCTGAGAAGATATTTCAGAGTCGCTTGAGAGTAAAGAACAGCATATTGTTGATTAATTGTCATGAACATCTACAACATCACCATGAACTATAGCAAGTGGGGTAACTCTAGTGGGAGACCTGGGACATGCACCCTTGCTGGTGCACGCATAAAGTCATGCAACTGGGATAGGTACAAGAGGGGGCTGCGGATGAAGCGGTTCTGGGTTTGATTTCCGGTGGGTGAGGATTCAAATTTTAATTTGGGTGTTTTATATTCCAACCCAATCAAAGGGATCTGGCAAGTCCAAGTGAAGGAGTGTAAATCAATTTCGATCTCCTGAAGATCTTTTGAAGTACCACCGAAATCTGGATTACACGGCGCCTCCTCCAAGATGAGCCTTCATCGGAATGCGGGAATCTCGACCGGGATTCAAAGCTGCCACCTGAAGATCCGTAAATAACTGATGACGCATGAGTGTGTACTCGTCGAATTCTGAGTACGCATAACTAGCTGCATACATCCTTTATCTAGTGTTGCTGTATCACTAAACTCCTTATGCTGACATGCCCTGCCGTTGCGTATGCACGGACTACAGAAGGGACGACCGGACGAATTTCGGGGAGTACAGGTTATAGCATTAAATAACTCATTCTATGCCTTAACATCAATGTTAGTCTTTCGACTGTTCTCTCTAAATGGCATAAAGAGATATCGTATATGGTTGTGATCACATTGTTAGTGTTTGGACTACATTATGCCAGGGTTGGCCAGGCTGACCCCGCCTAAGAGCTGCAAACGAAACAACGAAACCTCCAAGAGCCGCAAGGGGGAGGGGAGGGGGGGGGGGGGGAGGAGAGAGAACTTTTGTTTAGAGCAATAAACGAAACTCGAACTACTTTCAATCTATCCGAGTCAAAAGCAGTCCAACTGTACGTAAGGTAGCAGTAGCACAAGACTACCAAACCGCAACCTATCTTTCGATTTAAAACGCGTTCCATTTCTATTTTTAGAGAAGTGCTCGTGCGACCGGGAGGGAGGCGGAGGAGTGGGGGGGGGGGGGAGGGAGGGAGGGGGAAGGGGAGGTAGCAGCGAGCAGTACTTTCACACGCATAGAGCCGCACGCGGCTCGCGAGCCGTAGCTTGGCCACCACTGCATTAGAACACGCTTCATAGGTGACCCCGGCGCGTGTGAGTGCAACGTTTCTATATCAGTAGAGCCCTTTATACCCGCGGGTCATCCACGGAAATCTTCCATAAAGAGGAGAATACGAATAAAATTGAATCGGATTTGGCGGATTGCGGATCGAATGCAGATGCCAGGGACTGCGGATGGGGATATCCGCCAGTCTTGATTGACATTTTGGCTTGCGGTCCATCAAAGTGTGCGACTGCAGAGTGTGGAGTAAGGATACCATGAAGAGCATTATCGAATCAATCTGCGAAAGAAAATTACTCTCTTAGAAAGAGGATACCAATCAGGAAAAACATGTTCTATACGCCAAGCTCGCTAGAGACTGCTTTATCAGGCTCTATCTGACCAAAACCACTGTCTCTTAAAAAAGCATAAAACGCGGGGCCATAAATCATCCCGATAAAGCGTTTTCTCTATCCCACCCGCCTCCCCGTGTCATGTGTGTGTGTTTTCATCTTCGTAGACAGTTAGCGAATTGCTGCTAGGTACGTGGTTCGGAATGCGTATAGCTGAGGGTTTGGGTTTAAAAGAGATACCGATACGTGTTGTGAATATTGAATAATGTGATGTGTCGTAGTATCACAATTTCTTGTATAAAAGTTTTACAACTTGTATACAAGTTGTACAACGTGACCCCCCCCCCCCTCCAAAAAAAAAACACAAAAAAACATGTATACGCAAAAATGACGCGTAAAATTCAAAATGTTGACGTATCATGCTGCAACTTTTACTGGTCCAATTAACATACTAAAACTTCAATTTTCTACTTCCAATAGAAGTAAAATGACAATAGAACAACTTGTTTTATCCATCCTATTATTTGTCGAGCGGCAGCTGTCGGAGGGAGCTCGAAAGACGGCCATTTTTGCCCATCCTATTCAGAGATGGCGCCACCAATGACGGCAAGCACAGGTGAGCGCGGGCATTGGGGGGGGGGGGGGGGCGGGGGGGCTTGATATCATACCAAACTCGGTGAAATTACGCCTCTCGTGTTTGTATCAGTGCTGATGTTAATGTCCAGTTTCAGCCAGTTGTAAACAGCAGTCTGGCATCCTCAATAAACCAGTTTTGTTACAAGACACACTCTATGCATGGTGTCAGAAGTGACTAGTCCCGCAAAAAGTGACGTAAACTAAGAAGAAATCCGAGCCATGGACGTGCTGAAACCTCCTGAGGGCCTGAACTTGACAGAAAACGTAGTGGAGTACTGGCAACGGTTCACACAACGTGTGGAGAACTCGCAACGGTTCAGTCAACGTGTGGGCCTGATGCCATCGAAGTCTACAACGCCCTCAGCTTCGCACCTAAAGAAAAACAGAACTACCAGACAGTACTGAAGAAGTTTGAAAAGTACTGCATGCCCCGGAAAGATGAAACAAACGAATGGTACGTTTTTGTTCACGAAAACAAGAAATTGGTGAGCCGTTTGAACGGATCGTGCGAGAGCTGCAACTAAAAGTGAAACTGTGCAATTTCTCAACTTTGTCGGGCTCTATGGTACGAGATCTAAAAGTATGCGGGGTAACGCACAAAGAAACTGCGACAGCGTTTGTTACGCCAAGATCCAACCTCAAGAATTGTCCCCATTGCGACCAGAAGCACGACACTCGGAAGATTCAACCCTAAAAAGCTACAACGATGGTGCGATTCCACACCAAGGGAAAGCACTGCTGGAAGTGAAACTCAAAGGAAAGAGCTCAAACAGTGAGTTCTTCATCGTGAAAAAGGGACGCCAGGCCATAACGGGATTAGCAGCTAATCAACTCCTGGGGCTGCTTCAGCGGTGCACACGGAAAAAGATGCTATGGCCCAACTAGTGGAGCAGAAGTTTCCCAAGTTTAATAAAGGATTAGGGTGCGTGGGTCAGGGGTGTAAGATTGTCCTTTTTTTATCTTTTTTTTATTTAGAGGATACTACAAGCCATTGAAGGCCCAAGTAGGTGTGGGATACAACATATACATTCACACGTACAACGAAAGCAAATAGCACGACATTAAAAGGTTTACAACTAACTAGCAAATATACAGAATAGATAATTTTAAAAAAAGGGGAGGGGGGGAGAAGCAAGCATCAAGCAGTATGTAATTCCATAATGCACTAATACAAAATCACATATCCAGATGTAGTATGAAGGTTTATACAATCCTAATGTCCATGCGAAAAAGATGAAGATGCAGCAATGTACAATGCAAAACATGCTAGTTATCAAAGACGCTCGAGACCTTCTACAAAGTTGGTGTCGATAAATAGTTCGAGAGGTAAACCGTTCCAGTCGCTAATAGTGCGAGGGAAAAAGCTAAACTTAAACATATTAGTACGCGCAAAAATGGGTGTTAGTGAAAACTGATGTCTGTGCCGCGTAGCTCTAGACGCTAAAGGGGAAATATATTGCAATGGGTCTATGCGAGTCTGTCCTTGCTGAAGATGAAACAAGAATTTCAACGCGCTAGTTTCCTTCTGGCCTGCAGAGTCTGTATTCCGTTAGCCTGCATAAGTTGGGATGGTGAATCCAGCCTTCTATACTTTCCGTAAATAAACCGAACCGCTCGACGTTGCACCATCTCCAACTTCCGGATATTTTTCTTAGTGAATGGATCCCAAACGATATTTGCATACTCCAACTTGGATCTGACTAATGAATAATGCGCATGCAGCTTAACCTGAATCGGAGCGTCGTTCAACTTTCTTTTAATGAAACCCAACTTCCTGGATGCCGAGGTACAGATATGTTTTATATGAGGAGACCAAGAAAGTGTGTCCGATATAATTAAACCAAGATATTTACATTCTCGCTCCACAGTAACCGGGGTGTCCGCGGTATTATAAATGTATTCAAAGGGTTGCTTCTTTTTTGTTATACGTAAAAGTGTTGATTTAGCAGAGTTAAGCTTCATTTTCCACCTATCGCACCATGATACAACGGAATGCAAACTATGATCTAGCAATAACTGATCCGAGCTCGAAGTTATTTCTTTAAAAATAATGCAATCGTCGGCAAAAAGACGTATATAGACACCTGCGTCAATGATTGATACAATAGCATTTATGTACACCAAGAACAAAAGAGGACGTAAAACGCTCCCTTGGGGGAGCTCTGACGTTACAGGCAGAACTGGAGAGATGCAACCTCCGACGGAAACAGACTGTGTGCGATGTGACAAGCATGCAGCAATCCAGTTAACAAAACCATGTGGAAGACCAAGCTGTTCAAGTTTAAAAAGCAGTTGTTCATGAGGCACCTTATCGAAAGCTTTGCTGAAGTCCAGGAAAAGCACATCAGTTTGACCTCCCCTATCGAGGATTTGCGCAAACTCATGGATGGTAGTGACGAGTTGGGTCGTAGTTGATAAGCCTTTGCGAAATCCATGTTGAAATTCTGTTAGAAGATTACGACTGTCCAGCAGTTCATTGATTTGGCTGCAGATGATGTGCTCTATTAATTTACACGAACAAGAAGTCAAGGAAATTGGACGGTAGTTCCAATTTCCTTGGCTAGGCGATCCCCTTTTTTGTGCACAGGTACCACTATGGCAGTGCGCCAATCATCCGGCAGCGAGCTGTTTGAGTATGATACAGGAAAAATAATGAGAAGATAATGGGCTAGGGACTCAGCGTAGCGTCGTAAAAACGTGTTTGGAATCTTATCGGGACCAGCACTTGTTTTCGTTTTCAGTGACAACAGCAAAGAAACTATGCCGTAATAAGTTATGAACTCAGAGTGATAGTTGGATGTGGTAAAAATCACATAATCATGGTTACGGATATCGGTTCTGGTCCTTAAAGAAGGAGCAGAGCCAGTGGTACATCCGACGAGAAGAGTGGTACAAGCTCTGAAGGAACTACTCAAGGACAAACTCCAGAGAATGGAAGAGTCATCACCGGAGTCAATGAACATCTTGATTGGGTAAGCCCTATTGTTATACTCAAGAAGGAAGGAGGTGCACTTAGAACCTGCATACATCTTAGGCAAGTGATTGAATGCATAAAACGGCAGCGCTACAAAATGCCATGCCGTGAAGACATCGAAGCAGATCTGGCAAACGCCAAGTTCTTCTGAAGGCTGGATGCCAATAGCGGTTATCACCGAATACCACTAGACGAGAAGGCCTCTCGAGTATGCACGTTTGGCACGCCATTTGGACGCTACCAATTTCTGAGACTACCATTTGGCATCTCATCGTCACCGGAAGTCTGTCAACAGATCACGACTGAAGTTTTGGTAGACTTGCAGGGGTAAGGGTGAACATTCATGACGGACTCGTATGGGGTCGCTCCAAGGAAGAGCACCACAAGAGACTTTGGGAAGCACGCAAAGCAGCCCAAAGAGCTAGAATGACCTTCAAAAAGGAAAAGCGTCAATTTGCGGTCCATGAGATTAGCTACCTCTCTGACCGAATCAATAAAAATGGAGTGGAACCGGATCCATCACAACTTGCGTAAGAGCTTCAGATGTCTACTCCTCAAAGCAAGAAGGAAGAACAGCGGATGCTGGGAGTCATCGACTATGTAGGCAAGTATTTGCCACACTTGTCACAAAGAACAAATCGTCTCAGAGGTCTCATCAATGATGACGTGATATTTGAGTGGACTGAGGCTCACGAAGCCGAATGGGACAGCCTGAAGAGAACACTGACTAACAAGCCAGTGTTAGTATCTTTTGACCCCACAAAGAAGACAAAAGTGAGAACTGATGCATCACAGTATGGACTAGGAGCGGCACTCTTACAGCTTAATCATACAGAGTGGAATCCAGTAGCATAGGAGTCACGAGTGATGACCGACTGTCAAGTGCGATATCCACAAGTTGAAAAGGAGCCGCTCCCCATCGCGTTTGCCCGTGAGAAGTTCCATAACTTCATCTGTGCTGATCTGTGCCAACATGCAGTATCGTCGTACCTCCTGCTGTATGACTACTCCAATTACCCTGAAGGGGTGCAGCTAACAGAGACTAACGCTGCGGCCGTGATAGACAATATGGCAAATGTTTTCGCCAGGCATGAAATCCCCCAAAAAGTCTGTACCGACAATGGGCGACAATTTTCAAGCAGACAATCTGCAGCATTTGCAAGGAATTACAATTTCGAACATATATCTCGCAGCAAAAGGGGTTCAGTAGTCAAAAGATTCTAAAGAAAGCTCAGTGTGCCAAAGAACATTTTTGGTCCGAGTTGCTATACTACAGGTGCACAGCACTCGAGAATGACCGGTCTCGCCTTTTCAGCAGCACAAGGGTGGAAAGTGGAAAAACACAAACAAAATGCCAGTGCGTGTAGGCATTTGGAGCCACTGGGCACTGGACAGACGGTGCGTCTGAGAGATGAGGGAAAGTGGAAAGTCTAAGCACAAGTGAAAGAGCAAGTGGCGCCAAGATCCTACGTGGGGCAAACGGAGAATGGTGTGGTGCACAGATGAAACAGGCAGCATTTACTTGAGAGCAAGGAAGCATTTGAAGAAACCATTTCTGACTCGGAGCACATGGATGTCCCACCACAAGTGCTCAACGACGACAATGTGCAGCACCAGGAAACTCGTGACCTTGAAAGTCAAATAGTGGATGGTCCTACAGACCATCCAGTGCCTGTTTCCATGCAACCTCCCTCGAAATTGTCAAGAAAACAGAAAGTGAAAGCAAAGCTTACTTATGATGAACATTTCAACCAGGTGTTAGTCAAGTTGTAGTGTTTCAAGTTTGTTCTTTGTTTAGAAAAGAAGATGTATCAGATCTGACGTTAATGTACACTTTCTGCCAGCTGTAAAGGGCAGTCTGGCAAGCTCATTAAACTAGTTTCGTTAGAAGTTGTGGTCGGTTTGCCTTGCTGCGTACCCGACCCGCAGGAATAACACAGAGCCAACGGTTTCAACAACAAGAAACTGCATTTAATGGGACATGGACGAGACGATCAACATGGTTACCAGTGGCGCCTGAGTCCAGGCAGCGACTCCCCGTGCGCTGCCTCTGATGTGCCTTATCAAGGCGGCGCACGCGATGTGCGCGTGGCTGGCGTGACGTCGCCGCCACGCGGGAAACGTTCGGCACCCTTGCCTCGCAGTCCGGCAACTGGGCTGGGGAGCCGCCAGGGTGCCCACACTCCCCACCCCCCCCCCCCCCCCCCTCAAGCTTCGTCCGGCATGTCGATGACCGAGACGACGTCGTGGGCATCAGGGGGTGGATGGCGCTGCTGGGCGGACTGGCGTTGCAAGTCCGACCCGGCGCCTGCTGAACGAGCGCGATGGCCCTTTGGAGGTCGCGCTCGCCAAGTTGGTGGACGCGTGCTATGCGTAAGTGCAGCGGCTCGGTCAGCTCCAGCTTGTCGTTTGAGCTCCTTGCTCAAGGCTCGGCTGGCGGCCACCTTGTTGCTCTGGACCGTCTCCAGCAGGTGGCTGCTCTCCATGTGGTCCTCCTTGATCCGAGCCAGCTCCCGCTCCGTCCTGTAGGGGGGTGGCCGCGGTCCACGATGAGACCGGGCGCCGAGTCGTTCAGATGGCGGGTGTGGCGACGGTGTTGTCCATGAGCCAGCTTCGTAGAAAACAAGGAAGCAGACGGCATGGGACTCAGTTGAGGGTTGTGCCTGACGTTATCTTCGCACCCCTTCCAGAAAGTTTGAAATAACGGATCTGAGGTGGGCACACAATCTTCTCCCCCCTCTCTGGAAAAGGGGGCAGAACCGTGGAAGTAGAAAACTACCCCCAAAGTCCGAGAGGCCAAGGAGACAAAAAAAAAAGGTTCCTCTCTCTTTGGTGTCACCGACGTCGCAGGTTATACCGCCGCCTTGGTGGAGACAAGGGGGTTTCCGGAACGGGACTGCCGTCAGTGTCGTTCCGGTCCTGCAAGGAATCTTCGTCTTCTTGGAAAAATCGTTTAAGGTCGGTGACATGAACAGGCCCGGTTTCCTCACTAGACTCACAGCGAAGTAGTTTGTAAGTGAGCGGGGAGAACGTTTCATGCACGCGAAACGGACCTTCCCACCTGTTGGCGAGGGAGGCTGCAAAGCCTCGAACGGCGTCACTCAATGGGTGAGTACGCCGAAGTAAAAAATCTCCCACCTCGAACTGCAAGTCACGTCGTCCCTGGTTGTACTGTTCTGCCTGCTGTACTCGGGCGACGTCGACATTTTCTCGGGCTTCTCGAAGGTTATCGGAGAAGCGCTTTCGCGGGTCCTTTGCGAACTTCACGTATAGGGGCGAAGCCTTCCCCCTGACTCTGTAGAAAGGAGACTGTTAAAAAGCGGGAACGCGAGCTCCTTGCCGAAATTTAATTGGGCAGGAGTGAGACCCGTTGACCGATTAGTGGTTGTACGAGTTGCAAATGCCAGCTCGGGCAGTTTCGCGTCCCAGTCCTTGTGGCGCTCAGTGTAGGCCACTAACATCATCTTAAGGTTCCGATTTACCCTTTCCGTGATGTTTGCTTGGGGGTGGTATGGAGAACTTCTTTTGTGCTTGATTCCCAGCACCGCGCATGCGTCTACGAACACCTTACTCGTTAGATAGGAGGCATTATCGCTTACAAGCTGTGCAGGAAAGCCAAACCTGGCGAATGTTTCAAGTAGACACTCCCAGATTTTTAGCGAATCTAGCTTCCGGAATGGAAATAACTCAACTCACTTCGTGAAGTGGTCGGTTACCACGAACAAGTACTGATTGCCGCGGGTACTACGTGGGAAGGGGCCCATGACGTCCCAGCAAAAAATCTGCCCAGGGCTCTGACTCGCGATTGGTTGCATGAGACCAGGGGGCTGGCCACCACGTGGTTTTGCCCTCTGGCACACCGAGCAGCTACGAGCATATCGAAGCACATCTTGCCTCATGCCTGGCCAGGTAGCAATTTGGGATAACTTTTCGTAAGTCTTCCTCCCACTGCTGTGTCCTGCCAAGGCAGAGTCATGCATGTATCGGATGAAAGCGTACGTAGCTTGCGGGGTATCACAATCCGGAACGCCGAGTCATCCGGATCGTCGTCGGCTTGGGGGATGTAGCGCAGCAGGAGGCCGTCGTCGCTCATAAAGTAGAAGTCGAACTCCTCGTCACTTGGGCGGTCGACTGGAACTCTTGCTGCCAGCCAAGCGGACACGCGTTGGCAGAGTCCGTCATCCAGCTGCGACTTGCGAAGCTCCTCGCGGCTGACCAATGTACCCCACCGTGAATCTGGGGATGCTCGTGTCGTGGCTGCGACGGTCACCAAGCCATGGGTATCCTGCGAGTGTTCCTCGGAAAGTGGAGCACGAGAACGCGCATCAGCAACTTTGTTAGTTGACCCCGGGCGGTGCACAATGGAGTAGTCGTACTGTTGTAGCGTAAGCGCCCAACGAGCAAGACGTCCAGCTGGATTCTTAAGTCCCCTTAGCCATGATAGCGCTAAGTGATCAGATTGAATCTGAAACGTTGCGCCATCTAGGTACATATCGAAGCGCTTCAAAGCATGAATAATGGCGAGACATTCACGTTCTGCGACACTGTAGTTGCGCTCGGCTGGAGTTAGCGTGCGGCTCGTGAAAGCAACTGGCCGAAGCACACCTCCATACTCCTGCAGCAACACAGCACCCAGACCACAGTCGCTTGCATCTGTCTGCAGAACGAACGGCTTGTTCAAGTCTGGGAGTTGTAAACAAGCGTTGTCAGTCACGGCTTTTGAAAGGGCTGCAAATGCGCATTGTTGTTGTTCGGCCCAACACCGCTTGACGCCTTTTTTTAGAAGGTGATTGAGCGGTTGCGATATCTCGGAACAGTGTGGAATGAAATCCCTGTAGAACGCAATCATTCCGAGGTATCTTTGTAGGCTCTTTACGTCATGTGGGCTTGGGTATTCCGTTAGCGCGCGTAACTTATCTTCGTTGGGGTGGAGCGTGCCGTTATCCACAACGAATCCAAGGAGGTTAATCTTGGGCGCGGCTAACTGAACCTTTCCGGGATGAATCGTGGGCCCAGCATTACGCATTCGCTCAAGTACAATGCCCGAAGGTGCTCGACATGCTCTTCGATAGTTCTCGAGAAAACAACCACGTCATCCATGTATGCCATGGCAAATTCGTACTTCGAGTTCCCAAGTACAACATCCATCAGGCGTTGAAAACTGGCTGGAGAGTTAGACAAGCAAGACGGCAGTCGGGTGAACTCGAACAACCCTCTGTGCCAGATGAAAGCCGTTTTTGGAACGTCTGATGGGTGAATCTCGATCTGAAGGAAACCGCGATTGCAACCCTGCGTTGTAAACACGGTCGCGTTACCGAGCGCGTACATCACAGAGGAAATGCTGGGGAAAGGGTAGCTGTCTCGTACGGACACATCGTTAAGCCGCCTGTAATCTACACAGAGTCTGGCTGTTCCGTCTTTTTTCAGAGCGAGAACAACGGGGAATGCCCAGGGGCTCTTCGACTCACGTACTGAACCGGTGTCGATCATTTCCTCGAGCGCCGCATCAAGGAGTGCCCTTTTGTGGACGCTGGTCGGTCGAGGGTTGCACCTCCGAGGCGGCGCGTCACCGGTTTCAATGCGGTGCAGCAGAATGTCAGCCTTTCCAGGTGTTTCCGTGAACATCGGTGAGAAAGACTCCAGGACGGCTTGCAGCTCCTGCTTCTGCTGGCTGCTTGCGGGGCACTTTCGCAACGATTCTCGAACGCCGGATGGCAAGACGTCTGGCACCGTGGTGAAGTGGGCTGCAGTGGTCGGGTTAGAGATGCAGTCCTCCCTTTTAATAAACGGAGTCAGCTCCGGTTGTTGTCCCAGCCGGTATCCACCACCAGAAAAGTCGAGTGTCATGCTTTCGCCTGTAATGAAATCTCGGCCAAAGATCACGGGTATCACAAGTCCTGGCATATAAAGAAATCGCTGACGCCGCTTCTTTCCATTCAACCGAATCAGCAGCCTCACGGCTCCTCTAGCTGTTATCGCTGGACCAGAAGCTAGCTGCAAACGGGTTTCGCACTCCCGGAGGCTTATCTTTTTTGCTTTGCAGAGTTCGAAAACGAAATCCCCTATGATCGAGATAGCGGCCCCTGAATCCAAAAGTGCGGCAATGGGAAAATCGAGCAGTGAAATCGTCATGCGCGGTTCAATGATATTAGGCTCGGGCTGGATTCGACATACCGATGGAATCTGTGCCACGGCCTCACTGCTCCCAGGGACTGCAACGGCCGTCGGCGAGTGGCTGTCTGGTTTCAACGTCGCCGGCCGTAGTAGTTTCCCTGGTTCTGGTTCCGGCCCTTTGCCGCCGTCTCGTGCCACCTCTTGTTTGTAGTGTCAAGAAGTCTTGGACACTGGTTTCGGTGATGGCCGGGCTGCTCGCAGTGGTAACAGCAGTCCGACGACAGTTGCCTGCTTAGGTCACCCGCACCGAGGTGCGCGTCGGACTGCCTCCAGTGATCGGGTAAGGAACCACTATGGGAGGGCCTCCACCAGGCTTGCGACTGACTGTTGTGGGGAGGGCTTGTTCTGTTGCGGCGGGGGTCAATGCTGCTGGGCTGCGGGTTTGCGACCGCACCGTGCCAGTTTTCGCCAGCGCTTGTAGGAGCAGACTGATGAAGATGGTTCGCTTGGGTGGTGATCTCCGTTGGGCCCCAGCTTACGATAGGGCATGGCCAACGACCTCCCACCTGTCTTGGCGACCCCCGCCCGAAACCCTCACAGGCCTCGCTGTGACCTCCGGGGACCTCTCGGGGAGAGTTTGGCGAACATACGCTTATCCCGCACGGGAGATCACCATGCATGCCACGCCAACTCTCCTGGTTGACGTGGTGGGGAAGGGAGGTCTCGTTCGGACAGTCCACTTGCGTGGAGACCTCGTGGCCCCGCCATGCGCATGCCGGTTCGAGCGCGTACTTGGCTGGTGGCGGCGGCACGTTGTTCCACTCGGCATGAAGAGATTCCTCGATGAGCCGGGCGCCCCGGGCTAGCTCTTCAAGGGTCGCAAAGGTGCGGTCGATCAGGTAGCCATGGTACCTGGGGTGACACTGTCTTCTGACCCGAGCTACTCTGTCAGACTCCGGTGACTTCGGGTCCGCCCTCTTGAAGAGCTCTTGCATGACCCGAACGTACCGGACCAGACTTTCATCCGGGTGCTTCGTCCTTGCCTCGAGCTCTCGGAGAATCTGCGTCGCGTAGCCTGCAGGAATGAACTCGTCTCGAAGCCTTGTCTGGAAGTCCGCCAGGCCGGTGAAGGGGGCCTGTGACCCCAACCAGCACCTGGCGCTGGCTTGCAACGCCAGCGGGACAATCCGGTCCACGGTGAAGGCTTCCGAGGCACCGGAGGCAAGGTGGTACGTCTGCAGCTCGCCCAGGAAGTCTGCTACGTACTTGACGTCGTCGTACCCCATGTAGACCGGAACAGTCAAGTGTGGTCGGGGCTCTCGCTGTGGGGTCTCCTGCTGGCCAAGCGTGTGGGCCAGGCGTTGCATCACGAAATCGCACATCTCCGTGACCTCCGTGAGCAGGTTCATTTGTGCCGCTGCGGCCATTGCGGCTTCCTGCTCCCGCGTGAGCATTCCTGCAAGCACAAAAAAAGTAACGCCCCCAAAAACCCAACACAAGCGCGCAAAGCGATTGCCGCGGTCACAAAGACACGGTCACAAACACGCCAATACAAGAAAAGTGGACGTGACGGAAACACGAAACAACGATAGGAAACACGGGGTGTGGGAAAAAGCTTACCGAAAGAAGAAACCAAGCACCGTGAAATTCCTGCGAGTGGGTAGCATACCACGGTTGGGTGCCATTGTGGTCGGTTTGCCTTGCTGCATACCCGACCCGCAGGAATAACACGGAGCCAACGGTTTCAACAAGAAACTACATTTAATGGGACATGGACGAGACGATTAACATGGTTACCAGCGGCGCCTGAGTCCAGGCAGCGACTCCCTGTGCACCGCCTCTGATGCGCCTTATCAAGGCGGCGCACGCGATGTGCGCGTGGCTGGCGTGACGTCGCCGCCACGCGGGAAAAGTTCGGCACCCTTGCCTCGCAGTCGGGCAACTGGGCTGGGGTGCCGCCAGGGTGCCCACAAAGTGTAGCGTCTCGGACTTTTCTAGACTTGACTCGGATGTTAAAAGGGTCTGGAACAGTTGGTGAGAACAATAGCATTTTATTCAGTTTTCTGATTATTAGTTCTCCAAATTTATAATAATGATGAAAGAGCGATGTCAGCGTCTGTCCAGGCCGCTGTTTCCTTGTCGTCTCGCAGTTCACTCCGTCTCGTCTCCCTGTGCCCTCCTGCGCCGCATTCTTTAGTACCCTCGTGCCGAGGGTTACCTCGCGGTTGCGTGAAGAGCTGCAACCGCGAGACAATACGCCAGCCAGATGAGACAGCAGTATTCGCTGTGCTGTGGTGTGATTGCCAGGATATTATAGAATGTTGTGCGATGGATGTAGCGCGGAACTTACGTACGCGTGCGGCAACATCCGCCGACGACGCAGCACTTGAGCCGGGTAAGGTAATCCGAGCTCCCGGGGCCGCGGTGTCGGTGCCTGCTACGTCACCACACAAGACAAACTCAATGCAGTGTCTAATGACACGAAAGAAAATGATCGAACTGCGACAGCAGATGCGGAAAGCAAGAAACACGTGTTAATAGGGTGCGTTATTTGTGAAGAAACATGTAGCATCTTTATTTCTCAATATCCATTGCGTGACGGACGTCGTTCTTAGAACGCAAGCTGAAATTTGAATTACCAAGTTGCATTTTTATGGAATTCGGAAGCTCGAAATGAATCGCGCGATTGAGAGTTCTGTCCGAAGTCCGTCACTCCGCGCCCACTGCCCCCCTTGCCGGCATTTGTGGCGCCATCTCTGAATAAACTGGACAAACATGGCCTTTGTTTCGATCCGACTCCTACAGCTGCCGCTCCACCATTGGAGAATTCGGTTTTCGAATAGTAATTTTTATTCTATTGAACGTAAAAAATAGCAATTTTAGTATGGTAATTGGACTAGGGAATGACTTTTTTTTCTCGAAAAGTTACAACTTTTTACACCCAGTCACTGATTTACACGGGCCATTTCGGCGTGCAAATTTATTGGGGACCCGCTCCTCATCTGCACCCCCCCTCCCTCCTCTCCTGCTCCCCTCCTATTTAGTGGGCTCCGTTTAGCGGAAAAAATTCCCCGCTAAACGTAGCGGGGAACTTATTTTCGCTAAATTTAGCGGGAAATTTCGGCTGTTAAATTTAGCGGGTAACTTTCTCTGCAAAATTTAGTGAGGAAATTTTTTTGCTAAATGTAGGGGGGATTTCTTTCGCTAAATTTGGAGGGAAATTTTCCCCCTGAATTTAGCAAGGCAATTTCCTGCTAAATTTAATGGGAACATTTTTCCGCTAATTTCGTGCTAAATTTACTGGGGAATTTTTTCTACTTAATTTAGCGAGGAAATTTTTCAGCTGAAATTTAGCGTAAAAATTTTCCCGCTCAATTTAGCGGGAAAACGCTTTCGATGCATTTAACGGGAAAATTTTCCCTCTAAACTGAGCGAAGAAATTTACCCAAAATGCAGCGCGCGGTGATGTCACAAGTTGCGTCACTCGTGACCCTCGTGACGTCACACGTGACGTCGCGTGTGACGTCATTATGGGAAACATCCCATAATGCAACGCTTGGCTCGGCCGACCGCGACGGCGACGCCGCTCAACAAGGAAACGGACGCCTATGAGCTGCGCTCTGAAACCTTAAAGGACCCATAAAAAACGTTTTGGCTGAGGCCGAATAGGAATCCTGTTTTGAAGTTCCCATTTAGACGGTTTTCTTCCTTTATGCGTGAGGCGGGTGTTTGAAAGCCTGATTTCATTACAGCGACTCGCATATCGAAGTCGGAATGATTTATTGAGAAGATATTTCCCGACATGAAGGTAAACATGTTTGAGAGAATTCTCTCTGGTTGGGTAAATAAAGAAGAGATAAGATAATCCGCCAACCAAAAATTGAAATAGTGGCGACCCTACGTTTCGAAACCGTTCGTTTCTTCTTCAGGGGGATGAATGAAGGACAGCAGCTTCTTCTTCTTCTAGATGTTGAGCGACTTCTTTTTCTTTTTCATTGGTCTTAGTAGGCTGGTCGTGCCGTGCGCAGTCTGTTATAACATCTTGGAGGCCGGTAATATATAAAGTTGGAAGTGCCCCTAAGGACCTACTGATGTTGTTAGAGGTTGTTTGTATGTACCATGACTCTACGGGGTGTCTTCTACGTAGATTTGACGCCGTGTCTAGGATGCTTGCGTTTTCAAAGGATATGCGGTGGTCGAGGGTCTCGCAATGTTCAGCGAGAGCACTGCGTTCTCTGTCGAAGTTTCGCACGTCGTTTTTATGTTGGCGGAGTCGATCGTGGAAGTTCTTCGATTCGCCGATATAGGAGGCATGGAATCTTATAAATGACGGCCCTGGGCCCTGTCCTTCGGTGGCTTGTCCTTTGGGCGGGGTAGGAAGTGCCCAAGAGTGGACACCGGTTTGTGTGCAACCATAATATGTTCCTTTGCGAATAGTCTGGATAGTAGTTCGCTCGTTCCTTTCACGTAAGGGATGCTGACGCGTGCTAGCGGTTTGGAAACTGTTCTTGCAGGTTGGTTTATCCTATTATGGGTCTGACGGCGAACCAGATGGCGAATGAAATTACCGGTATAGCCATTCTTTTTTAGGTCGCTGATGATTGTTTGTTCCTCTTTTCTTTTGTCGTTTTCAGAAGAGCACACAGCCTTAGCTCTCGTAAACAGTGTGGAGACGACAGACGCCTTGTGGCTAACCGGGTGGTTGGAATCGAACCGGAGGTAACGTCCAGAGTGAGTTGGTTTCCTGTGCACGGTAAATTTTAGGGCATCACCTTGTCTTCTGACCAGCACATCGAGAAAGGGCAAAGTGTTGTTGTGTTCGCGTTCCACGGTGAATTGTATAGCCGGTTCTATAGAGTTGACGTGGCCGAGGAAGTTGTCCACTTCTGATCCTTGTATGATGCAGAAGCAGTCGTCAATATACCGTAGGAATATCTGGGGTCTGGATGCGAAAGATTGTAGAGCCTTCTGTTCGATTACTTCCATTGTCAGGTTGGCCATGGCAACGGAGATGGATGCGCCCATTGCCGTGCCACTAGTTTGTTGGTAGAATTGTTGTTTGAAGGAGAAGTAAGTATTGTTCAAGCAGAATTCTAGGAGACGACATATCTCATCGATGCTGAGGCAAGTTCTTGTGTCTAAGTCTTCATCCTTCTCGAGAGCTTCTCTTGTTGCGGTGACAGCCAGAGGAATCGGGACGTTTGTAAAAAGGGATACAACATCGAATGATACCAGACACTCGTCATTGTCGACCCTTATTTGCGATATGCGTTCTACAAAATCGCTGGAATTCCGTACGTTAGTCGGTGTATTCCCGGCGAGAGGGGGTATTACTCTGTGTAAGTAGTCTGACAAAGCTCGAAGTGGTGAAGTTGTGAAGTCAACGATGGGTCTCAGAGGAACGTCGGGCTTATGGATCTTGGGAAGTCCGTAAAATCCTGGAGTGAATCCATTTCTGCAAATAAGTCGAAGGTAAAGGTTCTTTGACTCCGGGTAGTTTTTAAAAATTGTTGCCAGCATGCTGTTTAAGTTTCTCTGTATGACAAGCGTCGGATTCCGTTTGAGCTTCTTGTAGGTGGAGCAATCAAGAAGTTTTTGGGTCTTTTCTTCGTACGCTACTCTGTCAAGGACAACAGTCGTGTTGCCTTTTTCCGCTGGTAAGATGACGATGGTGCTGTCTTCTCTGAGCTTGCGGAGCGCTGTGTGTTCCTCCTTAGAGATGTTGTATGGTTGACGTCGTGGGAGTTTCGACAGTGCGCTGATTGCCTTTAGACGGATTCCTTCCCGTACGCTAGGATCCATGTGCATGATGCCGTCCTCGATGGCAGCAGCCATATGCGCCAAAGGAGGCCGTGTGGTGGTGAGGTTGCGCACGCACAGACTGCGCACGGCACGACCAGCCTACTAAGACCAATGAAAAAGAAAAAGAAGTCGCTCAACATCTTTAAGAAGAAGAAGCTGCTGTCCTTCATTCATCCCCCTGAAGAAGAAACGAACGGTTTCGAAACGTAGGGTCGCTACTATTCCAATTTTCGGTTGGCGGATTATCTTATCTCTTCTTTATTTACCCAACCAGAGAGAATTCTCTCAAACATGTTTACCTTCAAGTCTCTTCACGATGACTTTGGACAAAAGACTACCCAGCTAGCGAAACGGTACGTGAACATCTACCGCAGCATCTCTTCATTCAAGACACACTTGAATTTCACGAAGGCTTGCCGTGATGCTGAAGTTATTCCTCTAAGCTTACGGTTGAAACGGATTGTCCCAACACCAGAGGGTCATAAAGTTTTGACGCAAGCGGAGCATCGTCTGGTAAATGCTCGCATTCACGAATGCAACGCTATCCTTAAACAGAAACAGCTAGACTTGTTTTATGTACGTCAACAGCTTGAACATCGAATTCCGCACATGTTTCCATCAGTACAAGCTTTTGCCGAAAAATGCGCCGCAACCGCAACTCAGAAACACCAAATCTCTCAGGAAAAAAATCTGTTGACTCTGAGAAGACAGAAGGAGACGAGGCGGTACATGAATAACCCCTCTTTTGTCACCAACTTGTCCTCGAGGTCACTCTCCCAACGTGAAATTGATGTCCTCGCCAGGGGTCATAACTACAACCTCACCACCACACGGCCTCCTTTGGCGCATATGGCTACTGACGGCATCATGCACATGGATCCTAGCGTACGGGAGGGAATCCGTCTAAAGGCAATCAGCGCACTGTCGAAACTCCCACGACGTCAACCATACAACACCTCTAAGGAGGAACACACAGCGCTCCGCAAGCTCAGAGAAGACAGCACCATCGTCATCTTACCAGCGGACAAAGGCAACACGACTGTCGTCCTTGACAGAGTAGCGTACGAAGAAAAGACCCAAAAACTTCTTGATTGCTCCGCCTACAAGAAGCTCAAACGGAATCCGACGCTCGTCATACAGAGAAACTTAAACAGCATGCTGGCAATAATTTTTAAAAACTACCCGGAGTCAAAGAACCTTTACCTTCGACTTATTTGCAGAAATGGATTCGCTCCAGGATTTTATGGACTTCCCAAGATCCATAAGCATGACGTTCCTCTGAGACCCATCGTTGACTTCACAACTTCACCACTTCGAGCTTTGTCAGACTACTTACACATAGTAATATCCCCTCTCGCCGGGAATACACCGACTAACGTACGGAATTCCAGCGATTTTGTAGAACGCATATCGCAAATAAGGGTCGACAATGACGAGTGTCTGGTATCATTCGATGTTGTATCCTTTTTTACAAACGCCCCGATTCCTCTGGCTGTCACCGCAACAAGAGAAGCTCTCGAGTAGGATGAACACTTAGACACAAGAACTTGCCTCAGCATCGATGAGATATGTCGTCTCCTAGAATTGTGCTTGAACAATACTTACTTCTCCTTCAAACAACAATTCTACCAACAAACTAGTGGCACGGCAATGGGCGCATTCATCTCCGTTGCCATGGCCAACCTGACAATGGAAGTAATCGAACAGAAGGCTCTACAATCTTTTGCATCCAGACCCCAGATATTCCTACGGTATATTGACGACTGCTTCTGCATCATACAAGGATCAGAAGTGGACAACTTCCTCGGCCACCTCAACTCTATAGAACCGGCTATACAATTCACCGTGGAACGCGAACACAACAACACTTTGCCCTTTCTCGATGTGCTGGTCAGAAGACAAGGTGATGCCCTAAAATTTACCGTGCACAGGAAACCAACTCAATCTGGACGTTACCTCCGGTTCGATTCCAACCACCCGGTTAGCCACAAGGCGTCTGTCGTCTCCACACTGTTTACGAGAGCTAAGGCTGTGTGCTCTTCTGAAAACGACAAAAGAAAAGAGGAACAAACAATCATCAGCGACCTAAAAAAGAATGGCTATACCGGTAATTTCATTCGCCATCTGGTTCGCCGTCAGACCCATAATAGGATAAACCAACCTGCAAGAACAGCTTCCAAACCGCTAGCACGCGTCAGCATCCCTTACGTGAAAGGAACGAGCGAACTACTATCCAGACTATTCGCAAAGGAACATATTATGGTTGCACACAAACCGGTGTCCACTCTTGGGCACTTCCTACCCCGCCCAAAGGACAAGCCACCGAAGGACAGGGCCCAGGGCGTCATTTATAAGATTCCATGCTCCCAATGCCCCGCCTCCTATATCGGCGAATCGAAGAACTTCCACGATCGACACCGCCAACATAAAAACGACGTGCGAAACTTCGACAGAGAACGCAGTGCTCTCGCTGAACATTGCGAGACCCTCGACCACCGCATATCCTTTGAAAACGCAAGCATCCTAGACACGGCGTCAAATCTACGTAGAAGACACCCCGTAGAGTCATGGTACATACAAACAACCTCTAACAACATCAATAGGTCCTTAGGGGCACTTCCAACTTTATATATTACCGGCCTCCAAGATGTTATAACAGACTGCGCACGGCACGACCAGCCTACTAAGACCAATGAAAAAGAAAAAGAAGTCGCTCAACATCTAGAAGAAGAAGAAGCTGCTGTCCTTCATTCATCCCCCTGAAGAAGAAACGAACGGTTTCGAAACGTAGGGTCGCTACTATTTCAATTTTTGGTTGGCGGATTATCTTATCTCTTCTTATTTCCCGACATGTTTATAGAACCTTCCACTTTGAGTTGGCCCGCGAGATCTACCACAGCGAGTCTGCGGTGGGCTTTGAAACTTTTAAGGGGTCAGCGGTTTGCTTCTCCGCTGTAGGGTATAGAGGTGTAGTGGCGGGAAGGGGGGGGGGGGGAGGGAGGGACAGGCACGATAAAACAGCCATGGGTAGAGTGCGCAGGAAATTTCTATACCGTGAAATACTTCGGAAGCGTCCACTTTGTTGTTTAAGTGCCCTTTATTAACATTTCCTAAAACTTAGGGAACCTTCAAATTAAATGGCAAACGCCCGGCTTCATCGGACAAACGGTCATGTCTTGGTTAACCCAATTTTCAGTGAAAGTGGGATGGACACTCCCCCGGTGTTTTCACACGTGTGCTTCTTGTTTTTTCGTGTTTTTTTTTTTTTTTATTATTATTACATATACGGCTTTTCAATGCACCACACACTGTGGTTGCAGGGAGCCTCGTGTGCAGGATGTTTCAATCTAAGAGAGGACTTAGATTGGCACGTCAACGGTAAGTGAGAGAAGGCGCTTTAGATATGTTTCTTGAGGATAAGATTTGGGATGTTCTGCTGATTATTGCTTTGCCGCGCTTAGATGGGGAGTGATGAAACGAGAAAATAAGAGGGTGGCACCTTCCCTTGGAGGAAAAGAACGTCGTGCCTGGAGATGCCAGGCACACGGCTGTTCGCACTGCGGAGGAGCTCTAGAAGATATCCGCACTGAATAAAAAAGATAGTCGGTGTCGTCGGTCCAAATATTGTGGAGGCGGAGAAATAGTTAGAAGGGATTGTAGTCGATTTGAGAGCTATGCTCGTTCATAGAGTAAAGAAAGTAATAGAGGCTGTAGGTAGGTATCTTTATAGTGTACAGTTGTGGGAAACTTCTAGCCGTCAATACTGATACTTAGGTCTAAAATTTGACAAAGGATTTCAAGATAAATGACGTAAGCTGAAGGGAGGCGTGGGTGCTACAGCGCAGATTAGTCATATGGTCAACTACAGAAAATGAACCAAGTAACAAAAAATCTTGTAAATGTACCAATTACTCAATTATGGATGAGGGCGATTGGAGGTGCTAAAAAAACATGCTCTCGACTTAACTAATGAAAAGTTTGGCTAATGGTGGGCAAGTGCTTGTGGCAGACCAGATTTCGAAAAATGAGGTCAAGGAACCTGGTCAAGGAACTGTGAAAGACCTGGTAACCGTTTGACATGAGTGATAACCCTCTAAAGATATGTGATGGCCTTTGTGGAGAGGATAGCGTCTCTTGTGTCATTGATGTAGCTGTGTAGGCATTCTACTATGGGCTCAAGGAACTAAATCGACAAGGGCAAAAACCTCCTAGATTCGAGAGGATACGAAAGACACGATAAAACAGCCATGAGACCCTGTTTTATAAATTTCTCGAAAGAGGAGAGTAAAGCGATGCTGGCTGTCTAACGATTATGCAAGTTCCACTGGAGAAGCAAAAATTTATTTTGAATGGAAGTTCGATTTTTCTTGCTGTTGTTGTTTTTTGTTTTGTTTTTTATGGGGGCGAGGGATAAGAGAGAAGTTGCTTTCAAAAATCAATGACAGATACCTATGGCAGAGCCCCATTTGTGTAAGGATTCCGGCGCACGAAAACTAAGGTACTGACCGTGTCGGCTTGTTGATTATAAGGTCACTGCGGTTTCGAAGGGATTTGGAAGCAATGAGCATTTATGGTCCTGTGTTACAGTATTTAGACACGAGATTATACGTTCCTTGCACCTACGTCACATGACGACGTCGAACACCGGTAACCGCCGTGCTGGTGGTTGAGTCGATGGCTACTCACAGCGAGATTCATGGTAAATGGTGCTGCGCTCGGCAGTACTAATTGCTACGTATCCCGGCCTTCGTTTCGTCAGCATGCCCAACAACAATGTAGCCGTCAATTAGAGAAAGTTTGAGTGGCAGGGAACGGATGCGGCCCTCATGACTGAGTTTGCGGGACGCATTTCATAGCAGCGAGCGATGGCACTTATCTACCGATGTTCACGGTCGTGTACGCCTCTGCATCTGCTTTGCCCGTTCGTACTGTAGATGCCCTTGCACTTTCGTTTCATCACGCCGTTCAAGCGCACATTCGGGGTTTTTCGCCAACTTAAGGCGAGAGTATTGCGCCACGATCCAAGCCAGACACCGATCGGTCGGCGGCGGCTCCGTGAGCATGCTCACCGAGACACCGCCCCCGGAGCACCTGCTTGTGCCGTCCGCGACACGGTAACCTTTGCAAGGAGCGAAAGAATGCAGGCAAGTCGGTTACGAAATATAGTCGAAACTTTGATAGAAGGAGAGCCGTGTTGTTTGTTATTCGTTTCTCCTTTTCTCATGGTTTAGATTGTGACAGTAACCTTGCGTTGTTTACCAGTGCTTCGGATAATCGCAATAATTTTACTACAAGCACCTCCTAGAGTCGTTCGTCAAACGTTTTGGCGCGCAGTGAAGCTTTTTTTTTTACGACACGATAGCCTTTAACGTTAAAACTTCATCGACGGCATATCAAAACTGTCTGCTCGTTGCGCGATCGCACCCAAGCCGAAAAATTCCACGCGTGCTCATCGCCATCAAGATAAACATCGACATGTTTTTGTCTCAATTTCATGTGTACAAAACTAGGTAAGTACCTTTGTTTAAAATATGGTGCATGTCAGGGCTTGTCCGGGCAGTTAGCAGCATCCTACGCCTTGGTAAGTACATCCGCGCTGTGTGAACTCAACCACGAGCATGGTTCGGCCCCCTGTCCTCCCCTACCGTTATGTTACATGCAAGGATTGTATTCAACGAGTTAATTGGCAAGAATGATGTGGTAAACATGGATTGAATTATCAGTTTCTGAATGTTTGCTGCAAGGTGGGGCCCAGGTACTCGTCCCCGGGCGGTCGGTGTCGAAAATACTCAGGAAGGAAAGGGACGGCTGCAGGGTGGGGTAGGAATCTAGGAGGAAGTGGCGGAAGAACTCTTCGCTCTCGACATGTAGGAAGAATGGGTCTGGTGGAAAGTGAAGGAACGAAGGACATGACTTTCGATAGGATGAATTGTTCGTTTAGGGGCAGTGAGCAGTAAAATGTCTTGTACGGTGATAACAGGATGGCGCTAGACCGTGGTTAACACACCTAAAGCAAAAACGAAATTTTTCTTACTTTCAGGCGAGATTGATAGCACAGCAGTATAAATTTATTTAAATAACTTTATCAATAATTATGCATGAGCTTCGAAAGAAAATGACCAAAAAGTATCGTTGAGCGCAGTGGTATTTGCAGCACCTAAAATGTTGCGTCATTAGTTGAAATGTGACATTGCATAGCATCTCATTGTCACTTTTGCGGACGGCGGGATCGTAAGAATGATTCGCAGAGTGGAGGCGGAATTTCTTGGGAATTACACAGTTACGCTGGCACCGTTAAAAAAAAAAAAAGAAGAAAGGTGACTGATATGCGTAGTGAGCTTTAGAGAGTTCGTGGGGCGAGTTATAAAAACCAGGTTGTGGGTTATTCAGAAGGGTATCGTTATTGAACACGATAAACACAGAACGAAGGAAGTTGACACGTGAAGGTGCACTAAAGACTCTTCTGATATCGTCTGTTTTTGGTGATAACTCATTCTACGGGATCTTAGCATCCCAAAATCAAAAAAAAAAAAAAATTATGCTCGTGCTACGTCGATTTCCCTACTAAAAATGTGATCGAAGTTTGTGCCACGCCCCTTTCCGATCAGACAATTCTGGAGCACAGAAGTCAGCAGAGGCGCCGCCAACGCCTCGTCTGGACTTTGCGCTCCAGATTTTTGCATGGAAAGGGGCGTGGCAAGAACCTTTATAACATTTTTAGTAGGAACATAGAAATAGCATATTTGTTTTTTTATTTATAGGATGCTTGGAGCCCATATGATAAGTTATACCCAAGAACAGACGATCTCAAAAACGTCTTTAGTGCACCTTTAAGTTGGATATGGAGGCAAGGTAGTGGGCTCAAACGATGGTTTTAAATGAAGAGTCGAGAGGACAAATAAGCAAAGTGCATTTAGAAGAGGAGGAACGAGATTGCGTATTTTGCTCGAGCTCCGTACATACGCAAAATAATTTAAGTTCTTCTTACCATAATTTGTTTAGAAACACGTCCTCATCACAATTCTTCAGTATAACCACCAAAATTAACTTATTGTCACGATCGTGAACCGGAGGAGGAAAGAGAAGAAGACGAGAAGGCGACCGATGCGTGGTGTGGGGAAAAAGAAAGAAAAGAAGAGGTTTTGGAACGAGCATCAAGAGGAACGAGACAGCACTGGTCCGGTGAACAGCACGGCGACTTCGGCTACGCTCCGGAGGAAGCCCCCCCCGAGGCCCGCTCCCGGGAGTCCACCGTTAACCAACGGGGCGACTTCGGCTACGCTCCGGAGGAAGCCCACCCGAGGCACGCTCCCGGGAGTCCACCGTTAACCAACGGGGCGACTTCGGCTACGCTCCGGAGGAAGCCCCACCCGAGGCCCGCTCCCGGGAATCTACCGAGATCAACCAACGAGGCGTCCGCCGTCAGAGCGGCAAGATGATGTTCTTCCCCAAGGAAAGAGACCTGAGAGCGCACCAGAGCCGGGACACTTCAAGGTTGTGAGTGCTAGGGGTGGAGACTTGGGTCTAGGGGACTAAGACAATACTGTACCGTACGGTTTCTGATGCCTTTCGCTTTTGTTTATTTATGTAAATACATGTACATACAGTGAAATTTCGTAACCTGTTCGTCCGGGTCCTCTGATTTCGGGGTCCGTCTCGGTTGAACGTGACAAATTGGCGAGCCTGCCAGGATCCCTTCTTTTTCCATCAAATTTTTGCTTGAATCACGTCGACCGGGACACCTAGGGATCTGTGAAACCGGACGCAACAGTATGGAAAACGACAGATTGATCGCGGCCGGGGAAAAGTTAGGTTATGTAGGGGAAGAATTGAAGAAATGGGTTGAGGATGAAAAGGCTAGTGCTCGAGAAGAAAGGGCAAGGGCAAGACAGGAACGGGAGTTGGAGGGAGCACTGTTGGAAAAAGAACGAGAGGTTCTACAACTTAGACTAGCGCTACAGGAAGGAGCGGCGTCGGGTCGCGAAAGGATCCGAGGTGATGGGGAAGGTGCGCCGCCACTACACGGACACCAATTTAGTCCTCACAAGTTGATTCCCCAATTTAATGGAGACCGAGATGATTTAGATGCGTATCTACAGCGTTTCGAACGCACCGCGACGGGTCTCGACTGGCCCCAGCAAAAGTGGGCCACGACGTTGAGTCTTTGCTTGTCCGGGGAAGCACTGACGGTAGTTGGCCGCCTGTCCCCAGCAGACGCGCTAGATTACGCGAAAGTCAAGCTTGCACTCATGCAAAGATTCAGGTACACTAAAGAAGGCTACAGGGAAAGGTTTCGCGAAGCTAAACCGGAAAACGGAGAAACGAGGAGGCAGTTCGCCGCCCGGCTTGCAGGGTATTTCGACAGGTGGATCGAGGTCGCTGGAGTGGAGCGGACATTCGAGGCCCTCCGAGACAGCGTATTAGTGGAGCAGTTCTTACTCAGTTGCTCTAGCCGGTTGTCGGTATTTCTACGTGAACGAGACTTCAAAACCTTAGATGAGGTAGCATCCAAAGCGGATCTATATCTAGAGGCCCAGTTGCAAACAGGAGCGAGTAGGCCGAAGATGGAGGACTGCACCAAGAAGTCGAGTGCTGGAGAGACAGACAAAGCGACGAGCGGTGCAAGCAGAAAAACCATCCGATGCTTCCTCTGTAATAAGGTCGGCCACAAGGCAGAAAATTGCAAGAACCGCCCGTCTACGTTCAAAAAGCTGACGTGCTGGAATTGTGGAAGACCCGGGCATCGAGCCGAGAATTGTGGGACGAGACAAAACGATCGACCTCAAGCGTCCTGCGTATTAGCTGAGCAAAGCGACGGCAGTGCGGCCGAGTTTGATGAGGCCTATGTCACGCTTCAGAACGGCGCCAAGATCCCAGTGATCAACGCGGCCGTAGGACGACCTCCAAAGTTTCTAGTGGAAAACATGCCGGTAGTGGAGGGACGGCTAGGTGACCGCAAAATAACGGTTTTGAGGGACACCGGTTGTAATACGGTCGTTGTACGAAAGGAGATGGTTCAACCTGAGGAATTTACCGGGCAGTCCAGTCCAGTCTATCTGTTGGATAGGACCGTGAGGTATGTGCCGGAAGCGGAGATCAGGGTGAGGACGCCATACTTCACCGGAAGGGTAAGGGCGAAGTGTATTAGTAACCCGCTGTACGACCTTGTGCTCGGTAACGTGCCGATGGTGCGAGGCGTTAATGATCCGGACCCGAAATGGAACGAAATGGAGGAGGCAAGTCCAGCTGGAAAATTGGACAGGCAGACGGCCATAAAACAAAACCAGGAGACAAGCCAAGAAACAAGTGCAGAACAAGCTCCCAAGGGCTCTTCCGAATCATTGCCGGAGAACACCCCAAGCTCGGGACAACGCGAGGACGAGCCCATGCTCATCGCGAACGCGACAGAGACAGGAAAGAACAAAGATCAATCCAAAGAGCCGCGAGCCGAACTGAGGGTACCGCAGGTTTCGCCACTGGAAGCGACAGCCGAAGAGATGCTCAAGGAGCAAGAAAACGACAAGAGCCTCGAGAAATGTTTCCACAACATCGGTAAGACCTTTCCTAAGTATGGAGGAAGAACTAAGCGAAAGTTCTTTATAAGGAACAAGTTGTTGTATAGGAGTGTCATCTACAGCTCCGGAAGAAAAACGGATCAGCTGGTGCTTCCCGAGAAGTTCCGACGAACCGTGGTAGCCCTGGCCCACGATAGCATATTGTCGGGTCACCAGGGGATAAACAACACGATAGGGCTGGTCGCAGAAGAATTTTTCTGGCCCGGAATGCAGAGTGAGATACGAAGATACGTGAGATCTTGCGACGTTTGCCAGCGCACCGTGCCTAAAGGAAGAGTGGGTAAGGCACCCTTGGGGATCATGCCAACCATAGCGACGCCCTTCCAAAGGATTGCCATAGACATCATTGGCCCCATTACGCCGAAGTCGGATTCGGGAAAGAGATACATCCTGACCATGGTGGACGTAGCCACTCGCTACCCGGACGCGGTAGCTTTGCAAAGCACTGGTACCCCAGAGGTGGCGGAGGCGTTGATGGACATGTTCGCCCGATATGGCGTACCGGAAGAGATCCT
Source organism: Ixodes scapularis (assembly GCF_016920785.2). Lineage (NCBI taxonomy): Eukaryota > Metazoa > Arthropoda > Arachnida > Ixodida > Ixodidae > Ixodes > Ixodes scapularis. The sequence goes on along the minus strand of NW_024609880.1, from coordinate 111,025,451 downwards.
CAGTGATCGAGGATCAAATTTTACATCGGACCTTATGAAGGAGGTGGGCCGACTGTTGTCAATGAGACACCTCCTAACGACCCCCTACCATCCTATGTGCAACGGCCTTGTGGAGAGGTTCAATGGCACATTAAAACAAATGCTCAGACGAATGTGCCAGGAGAGACCTAAAGACTGGGACCGGTACTTGCCCGCTCTACTTTTTGCGTACCGAGAAGTACCACAGTCCAGCTTAAAATTCTCTCCATTCGAACTCTTGTATGGGAGAAGAGTACGAGGACCGTTAGCAATCCTAAGAGAAGTCTGGTCCAACGAAGCAATGAAGAAAGAAACAAAGACTTCGTATGGGTACGTTTTAGAGTTGAGGGAGAAGCTCGAAGAAACATGTGAGCTGGCCCATCGATGTCTGGAGGTAGCGAAAGAAAAATATAAGGGAAATTACGACCATAAGCGGGTCAAACGTGAAATGAAGGCTGGAGATAGGGCGCTAATACTTCTTCCAAGTGATAACAACAAGATGCTTGTGCAATGGAAGGGCCCGTTTGAGGTCACGGCCCGAAAAAACGAAGTAGATTATGAGCTTGAGATTGGAGGAAGAAGCAAAATATTCCACGTGAACATGCTTAAGAAGTACGAGGAGAGGGAAGAGAGCGAACAAGTCGGCTTACGCTGTGGGGTGGCCGTAAAAGTCGACGAGGATAGCGACATCATCACCGAAGCAGGTGAGGACGAAGTTCCAATGCTCTCCCTGACAAAACAGCAAGACAAACGAGACGTGGTAGTCCATACCGATTTAAACAGAGAGAAAAGACAACAAGTGTTTGACTTGATCAGCGAATACGAAGAGATCTTTTCAGATCTACCGGGAAGGACGAACTTGATGACTTGCGACCTCCAGTTCACCACCCAAACGCCGGTACACATCAAACAGTATCCGCTACCATTGAAAGTACATAAGCTAGTGGAGGAAGAGATCACCGCGATGCTGAAGATGGGGGTTATCGAAAGATCGACGTCACCGTATAATGCTCCTATGGTAATGGTGAGAAAGCCAGACGGTTCGAACCGGTTCTGCATAGATTTCAGGCGTCTAAACCAGGTGTTAGTGTCCGATGCTGAACCCATACCAAGGCTAGACGTGACGTTTGCCAATGTGGGATGCAAAAAATTCTTCTCAAAACTTGATTTGACCAGAGGCTATTGGCAAATACCCATGGAGGAAGGGTCAAAAGCCAAGACCGCCTTTTCGTCATCAAGCGGATTGTACCAATTTAAGTTCATGCCGTTCGGGCTGAAAACGGCAGCAGCCACTTTCACTAAGTTGATGCGAAAGCTGCTGGAGGGTATCCCCGACGCACATCATTACATCGACGATGTACTGGTAGCAACAGACTCGTGGAAGCAACACGTCGACACGCTGAGAGAAATATTTGACAGGTTGCGCGCCGCCGGCATTACAATAAAGCCGAAGAAGTGGGAAATTGGATTCCGACAGATAAGCTTTTTGGGGCACCGAATAGGATTGGGGCTTATCGCACCAAGGCAAGAGATCCTCACGCGGATACAAGACGCACCCAGACCAACGACGAAACGTCAGGTTAGGTCATTTTTGGGGCTGACAGGATTTTACCGAGAATTTATACCAAACTACGCGGGAGTAGCGGCTCCTTTGACAAACCTGACGAAGAAGGGAGCAAGTAATGAGGTTGAGTGGGGTGAGCAGCATGAAGCAGCCTTCTCGCTCCTGAAGCAGTCGTTAGCCGAGCCACCCATTTTGCTGGCTCCGAATGTAGAGAAGGAATTCACTTTGCGCACTGATGCTTCTGACACGAGCATAGGGGCGGTATTACTGCAAGACCGAGACGGGGTATGGCATCCCGTAGCTTACGCGAGTCGTAGACTCAGCGAGGCGGAGAAGAACTTTGCGACCGTAGAAAGAGAATGCTTAGCACTGGTGTGGGCGGTGGAGAGGTTCAAGATTTATTTGTACGGCCAACATTTTCGGGTACAGACAGACCACCAGCCGCTTGAGTTCATCAACAAGGCTAAACACAACAACAGTCGCATCATGAGGTGGAGTTTGAAGCTGCAGGACTACAGCTTCCACATAGAGTACATAAAAGGAAAAGATAACGTCGGCGCCGATTACTTGAGCCGGATATAAACGTGTAATTAACAGAGGGTAGGTAATGGTAGGAAAACAGCGTTTCTCAGTGTTTCAGTTAGATTAGTTTTCTTTCTTTTTGCTGAGGACGAGTCACAATGTCCCTTCAGGGTTAATTGAGTAGGGCAATCGTATATCGATGGAGTAGCTGTGTTTTGAGGTTCGTGGGGAGGCATGGAAATCTCGTGACGCTATACACGTGCCGGTTTTGTTGATAAACAGGGTGGGGTTAGTACAGTGCCAAGAGTGTGGTAATGTGTTGTGCATGCGGATGCTTCAACGACAGGCCGTGTGCTGTGAGTAAAACGATACCCGAAGGGTTCTGCGGCACGCGCCCTGACAGCCGAGAAAAAACACCCAGGGAAAGGACACGCAAGTGTCAACGAAGAGGAAGAAAATTCACAAGATGAATTTTTCGAACATTGGGGGCATTGTCACGATCGTGAACCGGAGGAGGAAAGAGAAGAAGACGAGAAGGCGACCGATGCGTGGTGTGGGGAAAAAGAAAGAAAAGAAGAGGTTTTGGAACGAGCATCAAGAGGAACGAGACAGCACTGGTCCGGTGAACAGCACGGCGACTTCGGCTACGCTCCGGAGGAAGCCCCCCCCGAGGCCCGCTCCCGGGAGTCCACCGTTAACCAACGGGGCGACTTCGGCTACGCTCCGGAGGAAGCCCACCCGAGGCACGCTCCCGGGAGTCCACCGTTAACCAACGGGGCGACTTCGGCTACGCTCCGGAGGAAGCCCCACCCGAGGCCCGCTCCCGGGAATCTACCGAGATCAACCAACGAGGCGTCCGCCGTCAGAGCGGCAAGATGATGTTCTTCCCCAAGGAAAGAGACCTGAGAGCGCACCAGAGCCGGGACACTTCAAGGTTGTGAGTGCTAGGGGTGGAGACTTGGGTCTAGGGGACTAAGACAATACTGTACCGTACGGTTTCTGATGCCTTTCGCTTTTGTTTATTTATGTAAATACATGTACATACAGTGAAATTTCGTAACCTGTTCGTCCGGGTCCTCTGATTTCGGGGTCCGTCTCGGTTGAACGTGACACTTATCAAGTTGGTCAAATCGCTGGGCGGACATTTTAAAATTATAGTGAGGTCGATAGCGATGGGGCTTCTGTAAAAACGCCGAATGGCTCCGCGTTACCAACTTGCTCATCTATTTTCTCTAAGTGTTGGTTCTTTATATATATATATCTGTCCACTAAGTTTAGGTCAACTTATTGGACAACTCAACGCACCAATGTGGCCAATGGTGTTGTAGCGTCGTCTTCGTCCTCATTAATGGCATCATACTCACCGCTCTCGTCGCGTTGGTCGGTCATCGCACATTCGAGGCAGCTCCGCCGCTCCGCCGGCTTCGCGATATGCTACAGCCCTCGATTACTTCAACTAAGCGCGATTGTAACGCCCTGACACCTCCAAGTGGCAAAGCTTGTAATTACGGTACGCTTGGCCCTTCATGGCATGATGACGCCAACGCCGCGCCGAGTCTGCTGGATCTCCCGATATGCCTCGCGCTCTTCGATGGCTGATTTTGAAACGCTCGCCAAAATACAGGCATTTAGACGAAAAATACGGCTATCCGATTAAAGTAGAACCACGCGATTATTAATTACACATATAGCTGATGCTAGAAAGCTTATTTCTTAAATTTTTTGTTTATTTTAAAATTCGATTCGGGATATCTTCAATCCCTTGACAGCAATTGTCAATTTATTTTGATCACCCGCGTGGTTGCCAACTGTAAACGGGCTTGCAGCTCTTGTGGTACTGTAGCTTCGTTTGGCCACCGCAGTTCTTGTAGGCTTTTTCGCACCGCCTTGGAGGATTATTCTCTACTGTAAAATAGCCCATCCACAGCGTACAGCCTGAAAGAGCACAGAGAGAGAATCATCGATGTAAACAGTTATACGGAGCAGTCATTTTACGCGAAAGTTGCCAAAATGTGAGATATAACTAGTGTCTAGGGAAGTGTACAATAATTGCAGGCGGCATACAACGCGCAAGTGTTCGAGACTGGGACGTCAAATAGAAAACCACACATCCCGGTCTTGCAACTCCACAAACATACTTCCCTTGCTGCACAAGGTTCGCCATAGAGGAGGGTTACAGCGCAGTCACTGAGCGGGACTGGTTTAAGCGGTCATAGCAGAAACCAGAAAGACGAAGAACCGTGACGATGCATTTTGCCACTTTAGTTGAGACTCCTTTACATAGTAGAATCGGCTCTGGTGCCACGTTAAATAAAACCAAGTATATATCCTTTTTTCATTATTTTTCAAGAACCGTGCTATGTTGTGTTAATGTGCTACAATAGTTTTTTTTCTTGTTTTTTTTGCAAATCGTTAATGAATATACGGCAACTTCAAATCAGATGCTCACATCACGAGCAATCTTCGGGCGTAAACTAAATTCGTATTCATAAGCCAATGAGAGCACTGCATTTAAAATGTTCACAAATGCAGTACATTTATCGCACATAAATTTTATTTATGTAAGTATCTGGGTAAAAACGTTCGAGACTAAAATAACCCGTTTATTCCTACAAACGTTCCGGTCTGCTGGATCTACTTTCGAGTATTCATCTTAAAGAAGCTCTCAGGTTTTTGCTCTATGTTACGCCATCTGTGAGTACCAGCGTCAACTACAAGGTTTTTTTGCCGTTTACTTAGGTGTGAATAAAACAAAACGCTTTTTAGACTTGTTTTTAGACGCACACTCATGAAAGTTGAGCGGGCACAACCTAAAGACAGCTTTGTGAAAAGTTTTAATGCACTCTACTTGTTGTTTTAATTATGCGAACTTTTTTCTACGCCCGAATAGCGCTCCAGAACACCCGGTAGATTGCGTTCCTATTGCCACGACCACGTTCCTGACACGCTGGCCGTGTCTGACAACTAAAGCCCCTCTAGGCTGGGAAAAGTGGCGCCATTCATTGTTGTGCAAATGCTCGAGACACGTGCCGCGCGCCACTTCTGAGAATAACATGTCTTCAAATCTAACTTAGTGCTGCGCTGTGCCGTCATGATCTTCCCAGAGGCTGCACGATGCACGTGCCTCGTGCATCGACGCACCTTGAGCTACTTTTGCAACATGAGGGGGCTTTACTAACAACGAGCGCACTGCTCCATCTTTGTATCCTGTCACCTTAGAGACTGGCCCACATAAAGCTGGCTCACACATTTCTGTCGCTTGCGTTCTCAGCAACTGAAACGATAGAAACAAAACGTGTCGAGACAAGTGTTCTCCGTACTCAACGTAGCCAGCGGTGCAAGACGTATAGTTTGGCGAAGCCATCATAAGTCACGATCGTCACGGTGTTCTTGTCGTTTCTGCCGTTTTGGTTGTTGTGAACGCAACTGTCCCAAATGTGCGAACCAGCAATTAAGAAGTATCTTCCAAATTGTCGATCACACTTCAGTGGGCGCGATCAGGCCTTTTGTAGGGCTATACTCCGTTCCACCTTCAGTCCGAGCGCAGAGGACGCCACGAGCTATTCCAGCCGATCCAGCGCCGGGAGAAAATCACGTGACCTGCCGGTTGGGCGGAGCGACATGAGGAGCTCAAGGTCACATGACACTCTCTCAACGCTGAGTTGGCTGGGACGGCTCCTAGCGTCCGCTGCGCTCGGACTGAAGGTGAAACGGAGTATAGTTCAATGAACGGTGGAGGCAATAGCGTAGCCAGGAGTGCAGCTTATAGGAATTCAGCCCCCCCCCCCCCTGTTCACCTCCTTGGCTACGCAATTGAGAAAAGTTTGGCAAAACCCACACTGTATACTTATTGTCGGCACAGTCTGGGTGCTTAATGCCAGGCTTCTAAACAGTAGTTTAGATCAAACCACGATATTGGTTAAAACCTAGGCCAGCTGCTAAACTAACTTGTTTAGTGAGCTAAAAGAAGGAAGAGAACATTAATAAGCGACGTAAGTCTCGATTTCATTTGCTTGTCTCAATGTGCTACCATGGGATCGCCCAGCTACTAACACGTCCCGTTAAGAACAAGACGGCAATGTCTGCTCAAACCCCTTCTTTTTATACTCTTTTGGCTTCACCAGCCACAAACATGATTCTTTTTTTTGTGTGGTCATTCAATTGGATAAATCGTCGAGCAATAAGCTCGATGATATATCACGACGTTTGCCAGAAAGGCGAATGAACCTTCGACAGCTTTTTTTCATGGCTAAGCGGCGCCAACCTTTAGGGTAGAAGGAGCATGGCATTACTAAGAAGAGATGGCTGTTGCTACCCATCGTGAACTCGCATCAATATTCATTTGGTATGCCTCGTGATGCTGCTACTCTTCTCACGGAGGTTAGCGGTACCTAGACCTTACATTAGACAAACTCACCTGATCCGTCTTCTATATTTAAGGTTTTTGTAACTTGACACTGCTCCGATACGTTCATGTAAATCAGTTTTCGTTTTTGCTCTGTTGGACGCAAAACAGAGTACATATATGACTTGTTTTCAGAATTTCTTCACAAGCATTACTTGCAAGAGGATCAAATCTACACACGAACTGGTTACGAAACATCGTAATCTAGACACGTTCGATTCTATTTTACTTATATGAGGGCTAAGTATAGTTACATACAGGACGCTAATAGGAAACAAGATGGCAGTCACCAACTGCAGTGGGAAAAGTTTTCAAGAATAACAATATTTCAGCAACTTCGTTTAATATGTGTGTAAAACACCAAACATGTTTACAGTTTTGAATTGCAGCGCTGTTTTTTTTATTTCGTTTTTCTGGGGGGTCTTAGTGTAAGAAAAGGGCTCCCTTCATTGTTGTCTAAAGACTTATTAAGCACACCTGATGTATCCTAAAAATCTTACTTTTATCATGCCCAAAAATAAAACACGTATGTACGTAACAAATCTTCCTGTAGTCAGCTACTAATCTTGGCGCAAAAAATATTTGCTTTGTGAGTCGGACCCCGGTTTAAAATACACATAACTAAGCTAGTCGAAGTATATTTGTGAAATCATCTCTTTATACCTTCATATTTGATAAACATATCTTTTAGGTAGGGACATGGATTATCGCTAGGCAGCGATTTAAATAACTTCGAGACATAACTAGAGTTTATTTAAAAATACGCATACGTAAACGGGGAGGATATACCGGGTATTTTTACGACGACCTTTCAAATATCCTTAAGCTAGTGCGTTTGAGAAAAAAGGGAAACTCTTTTCAGAAAAAAAAACTGCCAGCCGTGGCGGACGTCGGGATTTGAGAAAACATACTGCTGAGCAACATAATTATCTTAATTTATATTTAACTTCTTAGTTAGTGGAAATAAACATGATTTTAACTAAAAACTTCCTCAGCGTCATGGAAAGCTTTTCGATCAGTTGACTGTAGGACGAATTCAAGCACGTGGAAAGCACGGTGATGCGCAATAGAGGTGCCACTCCTGCAGCAGGCGCAAGGCCGGTGATGCGAAATCACGAATGATGACTTCATTCTTTACGTCGCTTTCCCTTATAGCCCCATATTCTTATCATTCGCGTGTTTGCAACGAAGGCTTTGCGCCTGCTGCACGAGTAGAGAATAAATAAATGGGGAAAAAACGCGGTGTCTCCTTCCAATCTGTTATCGCTGACAGTTTCAAAAATACATGACGTAGAGAGTGTGGCCAGGTCGCCAGCGTCCCACTATGTTTAAGCCACAGTCAATGAGGCCAGGGCATTACACGGTAAGAACGCCAAGGAACAAATCGTACCCCAAAACGTACGAACATTATAAGCCACGTCCTGCGTTCCTTCAGACCTCGGTTACTTTAGATATACCACAGATATATATATATATATATATATATATATATATATATATATATATATATATATATATATATGCGTGCGTGTGTCCGTGTGTGTTTGTGTGTGTGTGGTAAATGCGTTTATATGTTTCAGAATAAGAATGATGGAATCGTTGAAAAAAAATCTCCTCAGGTTCTGAAGGCTCAGTTTCGCGCCTGCCGACCTAGGCCTTGAGGCACTCAAAGGGGCGATCGCAGGCTATACGAACAGCAAGTCGTCTGCTTCCTTTGCAGGGGTTGTGGTAGCGTCAGAACGCCGACATCTGATTGTTTCGGAATGAAGGTTAGTGTTTAGACCTCAAGGCAGCTTGCTTTGTGGTCGACCCACTATCCTACTATCACAACCAATCAGAGGTCGGCGTCTTTCTGACGTCACCGCAACTCCTGCGCCAAAAGCAGAAGACTTGCTCTCCGCATAGTCTATGAAAGATTAAGACGTGGAGGACGCGGCCTATTACGATCACGCTTCGTGCTTTGTTATTCGTTCTTTGTCGTTTTTTTATCGGCTTATATTCGCGATCTTATTGGCCGCACGGAAAAAAAAAAGATGCTCCGGGTTCTACGCGCATTGCATTTCGTAATCCCTCAGTGACTACAAAATACGCAGTTTTCTCATAAAATACGCTTACTCTGTAAAGTAGTATAATATTTCTGGAAAAATTGGGCATTATAATTATTTAAATTCTTTAGTGTCGATTTTATCACTTTAAAAAGAATGGCATGGATAATATTCTCGTACTTTCATAACAAACTGCATTCTACTGCTACATCGCACGCAAAGTGGTTAGCGTGAATAAATATTCAACTTCCTTTTCTTATTTTACTTCACGAACATTTCAATTGAAGGCAGCACTAGTACATTTGTAGAATTTCTCAACAGCGGTTTTGGCGAGAGTCAGAATGCCGCGTAGATCCTGAAAGATTGTACGATGATCCTCCACATTGAAAAACTGCAGTCCAAGAAATGACGGTGCTCCAAATAAAGCGCAAGGTAACTGGTATTTGTAGTTCTTTGCATTTTTCATGGTTTCCAGCATGGGGAGAGCGAAAGGTTGTCAAAAAACGAAAGCCCTTTGACAAATTAACTTACGTCTTTTTGATGTTTTATTAGTATAGAAAAAAGCATTGGGTTCATTTGCGTAGAACCCTACGATAACATCTCCCTGCTTTGTGTATCTAAAAAGAAATATTTAATAAAAGGTTAAGGGATTGATCGTTGTTTTACACAATAAGAAAACAATACACAATTCCGGACATGGGGTGGCCCAATTTTTTAATCCTGTCTCCGCCGTTTATTTTGAGTTTGGGCTGTTTCGTAAAACTTTGATTCATTCGATCAAGTACGGTTATCTTAACGGAATATTTTAAATTATATTTTTTCCTTCTCCCTTTCTTTGTTTATTTTTGTTAGATTTTTGTCCCATATCTATGTCTCCCCGCACCGTTTCACATAACAAAGCTCAAGCGAGACGGCGGCTCATTTAATTTGCACGTAAATAAAACATTTCAACAACATGCGACGACGAAGCGACTCGATCTACTATCCCCGTACAAAGATAGGTGCCAACCAAATGCAAGGTGATACAGAGGTCTCTGGGAAAAAAACCTTCAAATAACAAAGCAATCACTGGTAAACTGAACATTACGGAGACTAGCGTAGCGCTGAAGGAGGCGTAATAAAAACTTTCAGCAGATCGTCTGCTGACCTGACAAGGCGATCCCTGCCGTGAAGATCGGCGCGTATCTTGTGTGCCAGGGGAAGGGGGGGGGGGGGGAAGTAGATGCCTGTCGCCGATGTCTTGCCGTTCACGAAGTAGTTGAACGCGCTTAAGGACTTGTAGGTTTTGAGTCGTTCTACAGTAGTTCTTTGCTGCCGTCTCGAATAGGTAGATTTCCCATTTTAGGGGCGAAGCTCCTTAGGGTCTAGCCTTGTCCGTCCGGCGCTGGGATGGCAGTCGATGCTCACATCGATTGCCATCCCATCTGTCTTCTTAAAAAAATAAAAAGATGTTTGACCAGTCGACAGGATTCGAACCTGTGCGGGGATACCCCAATGGATGTCTAGTCCATCGCCTTAACCACTCGGCCATGACTGCGAGACGAGTAGCGGCCCTGAGGTGTGGTAGTAACTCAAGAGCTGAGGATCTCATGGATGAAACGCTCCTTTTAGCCACTTAACGTCTATACAGGAGAAGGCGCAGCGGTCAAATGGCATATAATCGCGTTAAACTTTATATGCATTGGCTCAACGTTTATAGACGAGAGGGCGCTGCGGTCAAATGCTCAAATGCGTATAAAACCACGTTCCGTACCACACATTGTCTTTTTGACATGGATGAAAACGAACGAGAAGCTCGGCATGCTGCGGCTTAGCGTCTACGCAGACAGCAAGCTGCTCCGGATGCAAGGGAGCCAGAAGCTGCTGCAAAGTGCCAAAAACGCCAAGTTGACTAAAAAATCAGCGCCATCGGCACTACCTATGAACAAGATCAGTATCGTCAGGACCACCAGAGCTTCGCCCCAATCAACATCATTCACCACGTGGAGATGCGGTCATTTTCTTCGAGGAACAAGTGCTCGTTCTTCTCATCCAATGAGCTTAAGTGCATGTTTTTAGATGTCGCAGTCGGTCATCGGCAGCGAGACTATTAAAGTACGTGCTACTTACTGCGGGCCTCAAAAACAACCATAAAAAATGGACAACAGAAAGCAACATACTCCCCACGGAGGATGGTTTATTCCTTTGTTTTTGTTTACCGTTGAACACCCTCTATAACTTAAAACATACCTTCCCGAGAAAACTCGTTTGTTTCGCCAGAAATGAAACAATCCCCAAAATCGCTTCAGTGACTGAGGAGTCATATGATTTGACATATATAATAAAGTGTTGTTTTTGATACCCTTAAATATAATAACAAATACGGAAAAGAACAAAATGACACCACGTTACTGTAGGAAGAAAATCTAGAAATGATTATAACCCGCTTATTTATTTGCTACTCTGTGTGATATTCGAAGCGCAGCGCGTGCAGCATGTTTTCATTCTAGTGTTAAAAAGCCTATAACAATCTTTTTGTTTATTTGGACAAAACCTGACAACTCAAAATCATTATGATGTAGATTTTCTAGATCTGCTTTAACTTGTAATTTTATTTTGTTTTATTTCACTAAATATTGAGAGTTGATTTGTTTAACTCTGTAAACTTATAGGATTTGTTTTTCCTTTACTCTTCAGGCGTTATGAAGGTCAAGCGAACATATTTTATGCATTATCAAAATTTCACTCGAAGTAACTCTCAAGTGTTTTTCCTCGAGCGACGCCTTACTCGCAGAGCAAACATTGAAGGCGCCCACTATCTGTGTTGAATGCATTTGCTTGAGCAATATTTTCAATAATCAGGAACTAGATTACGTTTAAACCACGACCTGTCATAGACGATGCATGTACTTCCGAAGGGACCCTTTGTGAAGCTCTTGATGAGCTGCACATCGGCCGTGGTGCTACCGCCGTCTCCGAATTTCATGCCTGCTCCAGTAGCTTTCTGGCATGACGAAGCATGCGGTTGCGTTCCACCATCTTTGCTTTCACTTTGGGTTCGCAAACGCACCTTATCCTGGGCCTTTGCTCAATGTTGCCAAGTAGTGGGATTTTTCTTCTTCATATTTTCGAAAAACCTGAAAGCTCAAAGGCACAACGAACGAAACGTGGCCTCTTTCAGAACTGCATGCGCGTAATTCTGCGAACAAGGGCTTATTAATATTAGAAAAAAGATTAAGAAAGTTTTTTTATAGGGCCCCAATCTAAGTATGAATAATTATTTTTGTCGTACGGCAAGCTTACAGGTGCACAATCGTGCGAAAAAGAACGTAACTAACCGGCAGATTATTATAAAATATTTACCGGCACATGATAGTCAAAAAAAAATTTTTCTTCAGTAGGCACTTTTGAAAGAAGCCTGAATTATAGAAAGGGCGCGGGGGGCGGGGGAGCAAGGCTAGAAATTCATTTATGGTTTACGTGCGAAGTTTCGTTTTTACAAATGACCTGCAGTAGTCTGGAATCTTCTTCAGATCGCGATTTCTTTCTGAGCAATGATTAAACTCAAATTTTTAATCGATATTTGGCTGTAAAGTAAATAAAAAACTTCAATTAAAGGCTTGTAACTTTCAAATGCATACTTACGGGTCTCTGCCGTAATTTGAGAGCATGTATTTGATTTTGATGGGATCCTCTTCGCGTTTGTCATCTCCTCCCCACCTATCCACGCATGAGTAGTTGCCAAATAATCTATCATTGGTGTAATCACGATACTTCATGGAGTATGTGCCATTCGTAAGGAATGCCTGAAAACAAAAAAGTGAAAGCCGTTTACAACTCCCTGTAACACAGAATTAGAGCGCAGCTCTTGAGGAGGAGGAGGGAAGGGTACTGGGGGGTGAAGTGACCTGGGGGGGGTCACGCGACCTTTGGGGGTCACGTGACGATGCCGATGATGTCATCAGTGACGTCACTGATGACGTCATCCGTGATGATGACGATGCGGATGCCGGTGACGTCATCAGTGACGTCACTGATGACGTCATCAGTGATGATGACGATGACGATGCGGATGCCGGTGAGGTCATCAGTGACGTCACTGATGACGTCATCAGTGACGATGACGATGCGGACTCCGATGACGTCATCATCGATGATGACGATGACGATGCGGATGTCGGTGACGTCATCAGTGACGTCACTGATGACTTAATCCGTGATGATGACGATGACGATGCGGATGCCGGTGACGTCATCAGTGACGTAACTGATGACGTCATCAGTGATGATGATGATGACGATGCGGATGCCGGTGAGGTCATCAGTGACGTCACTGATGACGTCATCAGTGATGACGACGATGTGGATGCCGGTGACGTCATCAGTGACGATGACGTCATCGGGGAGGTCACGTGACCTCGGCGGGGGGTCACGTGACCCTGGGGGTGGTCACGTGACCTCGGGGGGGGGTCACGTGACTTGGGGGTCACGTGACCTCGGGGGGTCACGTGACTTTGGGTGTCACGTGACCTTGGGGGTCACGTGACCTGGGTAGGGGTCACGTGACCTCTGGGGTTCACGTGACCTTGGGGTGACCTTGGGGGCCACGTGACCTTGGGATGACCTTGGGGGGTCGCGTGACCTTGGGGTGACCTTAGTTACGCAGACGCCGACTGCGACGCCGACGCCGCTCAAGCCGGGAACGGGCCCCTAAGAGCTGCGCTCTAAAAGGCCGGGGAAGGTCATTGACGCACAAAGAAAGACATCGTCTTTAGGGGTCTGTCTTATTCACATGTAAGGCTATGATTTCTACATACCTCGCGATTTCTTTTTCTTTAGTCAGTCAAAAATATCTCCAGTTCACCACTGTTTTGGTCTCTTATAACTAATGTTATTCTTTTTTTTAACTAGGAACGCACTAAATGTATTTACGTATTTTCATCAACACACCCGACCGGTATTCAGGACATCTCGAGTACGGATTCCGTCCACACCATATTGCTTTTTATCATATTTCTACGTCACTTGTGATGGTTTCCGTCTCTGCGCATCTAATTGGTTTACATTAAAGAGACAGAAAAAGATGTTGAAAATGGCTTTTATATGCCAGTGTATTTCATGCGTTTACTTGCTGGTGTCGGATCGGAAGCGGGGGCTAATATAGGGGGAGTTGAAGGGGTGACCCCTCCCCCCCCCCCCGCAGAAATTCACAAACACACAAAAACACTGAAGGTGACTTCTTTATAAATAAAGTGGAAGAGCCACATTTTGTTAAGAAATAAATTATTCGTGCATGGTAGAACGGTGCCTATTTTTGTCCGTGACGTCACATCCGGCAGTGATCTTATATTTATCGATAGCTTCATTTCTTCGCACGCTCCGATCCCCCAAGCCTGACTCATAAATTCGTCTCTGTTCGAAAGCGGGAACCGGATGGACACTATTTTATAATCTGCCAATACACTAGCAAACTACGCGAACGACCGTTATAACGCTAACTTTATGACTGACCTTCCAACATATACAGTTTTTCCCAACTACTGAGTATAAGGTTTAAAAATATCACTTGAAATAAATAAAGTATTTCGTCGTAATGACCGAGGAAGTTACCATTGAGAGCTAACAATTAAAACTTTAATTATATGAGAAGTACTAAATAATTTCTGAAATATTTACGTTAACACTGACACTTGAGATATTTGCTCGTCGTCTAACATGCATACCAGTTGCTAGAAGGAAACCCTAGTGGGACTCGGTCAGTCAGAACTTTTAAGTTCACAAATATCGCATACACATACGCAAAACACAAAGTTTGTTAAATACGTTTTTGTTGTTGTACACCTCTTTTCATATCACATAAAATGCTAATTACTCTTTATTTTACTTACACGCTTTTGTTCAAGAAAACTGGAAGAACAATAAAGTATTCTAGCAATATGTAAACCAGTTCGATTATTCTAATCTCTGGTCGCAATGCACAACTGATCGGCACTCTTTTATGCGCTCTAGAATAGAGCACATGGTGCGAGCTTCCAGAGGTATCTGGAAGCTCGCACCGTAGTGAAGAACCTCGGAAACACTCGGGGGTACACAAAGAAGTTTACAAACACAATTCCGTCTCGGACTTGTGGTTGCCCCTTTTTTCTGTGTCGGCTCGTCTCCGTTTTTCTTTTTTTTTTTCAGTTTGATCGTTTGTTTGCTTGACAGCACAATCACCCTTATTTCAGGAAGCTCGCTTCTTATACACGTAGAAGATATGGTCCAGCAGCAATCTTGGATGAAAACAAGCAGCTACGGAAATCACTGCTATATATCGACTGAAAACCGTTATTTCGAAAGAAACTATCAGTCGGCTTACCTCAGTTGCATTATATCGTGGCCGTTTTACACTCGCTTCATGTGAACTGAAGATGGACCCCGCCAGAATAAAGCAAGAAACGAACAGCGATATACTCATCGTAGTTTTCGATTTAACCGCTCTCCGGTCAACTGACTTCGTAGTATACAAGGGAAGGAAGCTATACACGTTAATGAAACATACCGACTTTTATATTCCCGGTTTTGAGTTTGTTGACCCAGGATCTTAGAGCAATGCGGTGTTACAAATACCACCCACTCGCTTGTGAACGTATACCGTAATGCGTCGTGTATCTTGACGTAAGAGATATTGCGAAAGTGTTTGTTCTATACGTCTTCCATCCTTCGTTCATTTCTTGTGGCACAATGAAAGTTCATATTCGTAGAAACCAAATCTTTTCTGCTCTTATAACGTCATAGGCTTAGATATGACGAGTAAAATAAAAGTCAATTTCAGAAGTGCTTATACGAGTATCGCTATTTCTTAAATTGCTGTGTCAGAACTTCCACAAGACAAATTTGGAATACTTGACCTTATATTTGTACACATCAAAACCTGTAGTCAACATTAAACCCTCTTTTACTCGTTTTAACCTACCACATTTCTACCATATAAAAAATTGTTTGCCTAAAATCCTGCAGAAAAAAAAAATTGCTATTAGTGATGCGCTGTTGGCGATGATTTTTCTAGGCCAGTTCAGCTGGCAAGAAGGAAACTAGTGGAATTTGCGAAAACCGCAAAACAGCCGGTTCAGGTTGCCAATTGACCGACTGCACATCAACGATAGGTGCTTTATGTTTGATCATGAATCTGACAATGTGCGTGAGGTCGACGATATTCAGTCTAGAGAACTTATCGAGATTCCATCGACATCAAACCAGGCACCCATCCAATGAAGCTTAAACGTAAAGTATAACGGCGCAAACCGTTCAGCATAGGCAATTCCAATTGTCGTGACAAACAAGAGTCAAGCAAGACTGTTGTGGCCACGAGAAACCCGGACGTGGGCACAGTCATGATTATTAACTGCCGCAGTATAAAAAATAAGGTGGACGAATTCTAGGGTTTAATCGAAACGGTCAGACCTACGATTGTTTTGGGGACGGAATCCTGGTTGGATGACACAATAGGATCAAACGAAGTATTTCCAGATAATTATGCTGTTTATTGGAAGGATAGAAATTCGCGCGGCGGAGGCGTGTTCGTCCTTGTGGAAAAAGGCGTTCCGACTACACCTTTGCCGATACCAGATGTAACTATAGAAACAGCGTGGTGCCAGATGTGTTTAGAGGGTAAACATTTATCGGTTGTGTATACTATCGTCCTCCAAACGAGAACAGTAGCGGCTTAGATGAACTAGCTGATTTAATCCTTGCGGCCTCAAAATAGTATGTCCTTCTGGGCGGAGATTTTAACATTTCCGATTTAATTTGGGAGGACGGCAAGGCGACCGACTCAGGAAGTACGCTTCATACTAAATTGAGTGCCATTGTGGAAATGTTTGACTTAACACAATACGTCAGGGAGGAAACGAGACTGTTAAATGTATTAGATTTGTTGTTATGCAATTTACCGGGTGCCATAGACATTGTTTGTGTAGTACCGGGCATTTCTGTTCATAAGATTGTGACAGCTGATTTGGTTCATCCAAAAATAAATAAATATAAATGTCAAGCAAGAAAATATTTTATTACGATAAAGGACGATATGATACCATAAGAAGCGAACTTGTTAGTTTTTTTTTTCGTATTTTTTAGAACAATCTGATAAGGTTAGTATTGATGCACTCTGGAACATGTTCAAATACAAAATCCATGACCTAGTAGAAAAATACATTCCTATCGGAGTAAAATCCTCAAAAACTAAAAATAAGCCCTCGGTGTCAAAAGAGGTGAAACAGATTATCGTACTAAGAAGAAGAGCATACCTTCGATATAAGAATAGGGGGGGGGGGGGGGCGAATCCAACAGGGTGAGATTAGAAAACATAAATACTCTTTTTAAAGCTACAATAAAAAGATCCAAAGACGCGTATTACGAGCAGTTAGAAACTAAGCTTAAAATGAACCCAAAAAAATTTTGGAAGTTTGTAAAAGCAAGTAACAAGGACGATACATTTGTTCCTCCTCTTTTAGTAGGCGATGAACTTATCGAGAATGAAAAAAAGAAAGGCAACGCATCTAAATAAATATTTCGAATCTGTTTTTTCTAAGCCTGCTACATCGTGCTGTCACCCAAACGTGCAACAAAAAATAAAATATGTCATGTCACCCATTGAAATAACATATAATGGTATAGCCTCGCTGCTGCGAGAACTTGATGTCCAGAAAGCAATCGGACCGGATAACATCTCTCCGGTTATATTGAAAAACTGTTCTGAGGAGTTGGCAAATTACTTGTGTGTTCTTTTTAATAAATCTCTACTGGAACAAAAGCTTCCATCTGATTGGAAAATGGCAAATGTGGTGCCAATACACAATTCAGGAGCAAAAAACTGTGTGGAAAATTATAGACCTATTTCTTTGACGTGCATTTGCTGCAAGCTAATGGAACATGTCATTTGTAATAATCTCATTGCTCATCTAAACGTCGAAAAGTTTCTTATTTGAGATCAACACGAATTTCGTATTGGAGCATCCTGTAACACAGTACTTGATGTCTCTCATTTTCTTGCTGGAGCCATTGACGCTAAAAAGGAAGTAGATTGTTCGTTTTTGAATTTTCGAACGGCATTTGACCTTGTAGATCATGATTTGTAATTTTATAAACTTAGCTTACTGTCACTGCATAGAAACGCACTGGCTTGAATTAAAGATTACCTAAGTGGATGAGGGCAATGTGTCGTTCTCGGTGTGAAAAAATCTGAATATGTAAAAGTCGAGTCTCGTGTCCCCCAGGGCTCGGTACTGGGTCCTCTGCTCTTTCTAATCTATATAAACGACATTATTTCTGGCATGCAATCGTATATTCGATTATTTGCGGACGATTGTGTTTTTATAGATTAATTAATGATTTTAACGATATTATACTTTACAGAGTGATCTAGATAAAATTTCTGTATGGCGTAAAATTGAAGAATGAACCTAAATGTTAAAAAGTGCGTGCATGTTAAATTTACTAAGAAAAAAATCCCACTACTTTCGTGTACATGATAAATAATGAAATAATTAAACCTAGCTCGAATGTAAAACACCTAGGTGTTATGTTATCTAATGATATAACGTGGACGGGACATGTTGAAATGATAGCCGTAAGGGCAATACGAATGCTTAATGTTCTACGGAGACATTTTTGGCAAGCCCCGAGGAAAATTAGGCAAACTTTATACCTTACATATATCCGTCCGTGTATGGAACACCCCTCAGTTGTCTGGAATCCACACCAAAATTATTTAATAGACAAACTTGAAAAGGTACAAAATCAATGTGCTAGATTTGTATTAAACTATTACGAACTTGGAGCGAGTGTCACTAACATTAAACATACCCTACATTGGGAGAAACTCAGTGAGCGTAGAAAATTGTTTAGGATGAAATTTTTAGATGATATCTACAACAATAGACTATTAATTAACAAAGATGTGTTTTTACGTGGACCGTTTTATGTGTCCGAAAGAGCAGAGCACCCCAAGAAGATTAGACCGTACTCTTGTCGCACCGACACCTTTGCTTTTTCTTTCTTTCCGAAAACCATAGAAGAGTGGAATAGGTTGACGAAAGATGTGCTTCCGGCAAATTTGGTTTTTTGAATTTTCAATTGTGTAGTGTTTTTATACACAGTGTGTTTTCATTTAATTTCATTATTGATCCATAGAAAGTGTTTTGTTTTTTGTTTGTTTTTGCGTAGAACTTGTGTTCTAAAACAAAAGTGTTTGTAGGAAACCCACCCCCTGCAACAATGCCTCACGGCGAAGCAGGTTTTTTCTGTAAATAAAAACCATAATATCATGCTGAAGAACAAGTACTATTTGCTGAAGTGCATAGTTGCTTTTCTGACTACTTAAAGGGAAGATGGGGCACTTCTACATTTGAGAAAAAACGCTTGAATTGCGTTCATTTGGCCTTTAGAATAACAGATATCAAAATTATATTTCAATGCGACGCGCCGGAGAGCCACAAGAGCAATTTCAAAATACGACTGAAGCCCCGCCTCCCTAGCCTTGGGCAGCCAAAAGCGCCGTCGATGACGTCACGGACAGCGACTGTCTTTCGCGTTTTTCTCGCGTTTAACAATACTTGCGCAGCAAATGGTTTGGGTATTCGGGTTCACGGGGTAAAAATATACTAGAATTCACTTCTAACTCATTTTTTCCAAGAAGCTCCGTAGCTTCCCTTTAATAAAAAGTTGCTCTGTTCAATAAAAAAAAATTGGGAATCGCCTTTTTTTTGTTACCTCACCCCTGAAATGATTAAACCAATTTTAGCACAAAACAATGAGAACTGTGGGTTTCGCTGTAAACAGCCGAGGTTTGCGACTTGGAAAATAAAGGGGACAACAAACAAACTGTACTTGTGAATACACAGACCCGGCGAAATGCTGCACTGGTATAGTAGAGCACCGCTACGTCTACGACATCAGGCTGGATCCCATAAAGCCATTTTATTTATTATTCATTCTTTAGGAATACTGCCAATCTCACACGTAGATTCTGGCAGGTAGAATCACTGCAAAAAGTAACACAAATACGAAAGAAAACAATATAGGCGAAACATTATATGGCCAAATTTATAAAAGGTACACTAAGAAAGCATATAGATTCAAAACTACCTATTCCCAGGAACCGCCAAGCACGCTTTTGTGAGAAGATAAATTACCATCTGAAAAAAACACCAAAACATAAACGTGTCGCCCACATATATACAGCGTCCTACGGAAACTACGTGACGTTGAACAGGTGACGGCTACATGAACCATACGTTGCTTGAAAAACTAGTAATTTCTAAAAATTCGGTGTATGGGCAACATGCAATCCATTCTGAATATATTTAAATGCAGTTACGCCGTTGTGTAAGTTTTATAAACAGCCGCAAATCAAAACTTAATGTTTGTCAACAAGAAAACATGGTCATGAGTGCCTTATGATAATGTTTACTTCGAGAGGTGCGAACAAAAATTCAAAACTGGAAAAGAAGCTACTTTCCAAAAGTTCAGACATCAAAAACACTCAATGAAGGAAAGAACATGGAAAAGTAATCCAGACTCTCAAATATATCTGGGTTTATATTGCAGAGAACGTTGCAAATGGTTGTGAGAATGAAAGCATGGAGTTTAGAACAGAAACACACTATTGCCTAGGTTGTTAACAGAACCTCTCTAGACAGGCGGAAAGCATCATAACTGACAGCCCACCAAAGAAAGAAAATGAGTAACCAAGCACTCAATTATACAACGTCCCTCAAATATAACAGATCAGGCCAACTCAAAAAGCTCCTTGTTTTTTGTTTTTTTTTCCTCTTAAAACAACTTTCTTCTATATTTGGCAAATGCGCAAAAAAAAATTCAAAAGCTAGAAGAGTAACAACGTTATTCACAAAAAGAACACTTGGGCGTTCTATTAATACTGAAGGCAGCCTTGACAGCGTTCTACCGTTTGCAAATCGTTAAACGTGTTTTTATTTGCATAACAATAGGGGGTCTTTCCCTAAAACAAGGCCGAATTACACAATACATTATTTTTCTTTAATTTAGAAAGGTGAAATTTCTCTTACGATCTTGCGGAGTACGGTAGAAAGCATCCCCATTCACTGATGGAGCGTGTATCCCTGGTTCCCATTCACTAATGCATTTCAGTGTGTTTTATTTCATCCGTTTTCATATTCAAAACAAACGGTACAGGTGTACTCAACTGGAAATAGGTGCTAAATATAACGCTCACACTGACGTTCGCATCCAGAGTTTCTAAATTACACGAGAAACCATAAGAGCAGGTATTTACATATGATTTCTTTCGGCAACGATCGCGTGATTTTTTGTCACTTCAAGAGCTGTTTGCCGAACTCGACTCAATAATGCCAACTGCTTAGATTTGAGGTCAACTGTAACCCGTTAACATAAGCATATATCTTCTTTCTTAGCAAATTCTCCACACAACGAATACAATATTTTAATACAGTACTAACCAGATAAAATGGCAGGATTAATTTTTTTGTTTGAGATAATAAAAGTGCTCTGCATTTCAATGAAGATATTTTAGCATCGTTTCCATGCTATCGTTGCAAAACTGAATATTTGCAAACTGTACACAAATATGTAACTCCGTATTAACTGTGGACTCAGACATTAACTTCAATTCCGGTGTCTCCACAACCATGAAGGTCTTAATTTTACTTGCCAAATACTCACACGTAAGGTATACAGGTTTTTTTTTTCTGTTCTTTTGTTAGCGGCACCGAATTTTCAGAAAAAAGGGAAAGTGAGATAGGGAAAGTGAGATAGATTCAGACCCGGGGGAAGGTGTCAATGCCCATGGCGGCCTCTAGTAAAAAGGTGAACTTAGGTAATTAGTTCGCTAATGAACTAGAATGATTTGACTAACTTTGTAATGTTTCACTTGAGGGCACATAATATATTTGGAGAATTGCAGCTTGACCTCAATAGTGGTCTAGCTCTACCATCAAAGTTTTATTTTAAAAAATGTGGTAGGTGCTACGGGGTCAAGAAATTTCACTTTGGTACACAGCGTCGCACCAAAACAAAGCGAGAAAGAGCGCCGGTAATAATAATAATAATAATAATAATAATAATAATCAATCAATCAATCAATCAATCAATCAATCAATCAATGTTTTTATTCGTGCCCGGGAACAACCTTGCGGTCTTGGTAGAGGTGCACTGTGTTAACATGTAAGGCAGAACAGGGTATAAAGCAATAGTACGGACAACACAAACAACGGACAAGCCCTAGAAAAGTACACTTAAAAATTATAAAAAGTAAACACAAAGTCACAACACACGATAAGCTTAATGGTACTACCGCCAACACCAATTGCTAGAAAGAAAGAAAAAAAAATGCATTCTAAGTGGGGAATTTCGGCGTGAACGCCGCAAGTTAGTGCATACAGTTCAAATTTAAGTGATGGCCTTTAACGTTTTTACAAACTGCAGCGTGTTATTGTTAAATATGTCGAGTGTTTCAGAAAAAGAAGAATTATAAGTATGCCCAAGTCTGGACACAGGATCGTGGAGGTTGAGTAGACGCCTGTTGCAGAAGGACGCATTTTGCCTTGTTGTTTTTAGAGGAATTTTTAAGAGTACTCTTGACGTCAATACCGTGCAATCAGTGACGGCGTGGACAAGTTTGTATAAAAATAAGATATCGGCAAGTTCTCTCCTACGAAGCAGGGTAGGTAGTGCCACGCTACGCTGAACAGGGACAGGGACATCAGTAGTGGTGGGCACAATGCGCGCTGAGCAACGATGTCTATAGATGGAAAGAAACTTGTTCTGAACCCGTTCTATTTTCGAGGAATTTGTGGCACAAATTCCATTCCATACAACAGAAGCGTATTCAAGCTGTGGTCGACACAATGCACTGTAGAGTATAAGAAATGTGCAGGGGTTAATAAACTCTTTAGTGATGCGGCACGCACTCCCGAGCGTGCGTGGAGCTGCGTTCACGATGTGATCCACATGACTGGAGAAGATTAAGGTGCTGTCAAACACTACGCCAAGATCTTTGATTCTGTTCATACGTTCCAAAAGGTCTGTCTGAATAACATATGGGAATACAATGTTATGTGTCTTACGAGTGTACGACACGACTTTCGTTTTAGAGCTATTTATCTTTAGGTCATTCCCCCGGCACCATTCTTCAAAAGCATCAACATCTCTCTGTAGCAAAACACAGTCTCGGTCTTCTCGTACCTCCATAAACATCTTAATATCATCTGCGTACTGAAGAAATGAAGAGTGACGAATCACAGTCGAAACATCATTAACAAAAACTGAAAACAGAAGAGGTCCGAGAACGGAGCCCTGAGGCACACCCGTTGTCGCCTCATAAGTAGCAGAAAAATTACTATTCGAGCTAACAAAGCACTTCCGGTCACGCAAATAACTTTCGAGCAATGAAAGCAATGAGTTGTGAATATCTAGCTTTGACAGTTTAGCCAGTAACATTTCATGATTAACAATGTCAAACGCTTTACTCAAGCCAAAGTAAATCACATCAAGCTGGCCTCTGTTAGCGACGGCGTGAGCAGCGGTTGACATAAAACAGGCGAGATTAGTTGTGGTCGAGCGACCCGCCATAAATCCATGTTGGTTAGGGATAAGATAACGCTTGAGATTGAATGACAATATTTTGTGTAGTGCCACTTCGAGGAGCTTCGAAAATGTGCAAAGAAGAGATATAGGTCTGTAGTTCGACACATTTGTTTTTGGACCGGACTTATGCACAGGTACAACAAGTGCCGTTTTCCACATGGCGGGAAAGACCTCATTCTTTAGGCAGTTGTTAAAAATCTGTACTAGAACAGGAATAAATATGGCACTGTATGCCTTCAAGAGGACTGACGGAATACCATCATGGCCAGAAGACACTGATGGTTTCATTTTTTTTACACACTCATGCAGTAGCTCCTCGTCAAAGAGTGCAATACAGGATGCATTCCCAGAGACAGCTGGCGCGGCAGTAGTTGAAGGGATTGGATGATGCTTAAAAACAGACTGGAAGTGGCGTGCAAAAATTTCACAAACATCTGTCGTCGAGTTTCCCTGTGAGTCCAGCAGGGTGATCTCTCCTCTACCTTTTTTCTGGGACCGAGAGCGAACATACTTCCAGAATTCTTTGGGATTTTTAGTTAGCTGCAACTCGACGGAATCAGTGTACGCCTGACGATCACGTTTAAAAACTTCCTTGCAGAGAGACCTAAAGTGCCCAAATTCTGATTTTAATTCGGGGGTATCGTTCTTTTTAAACTTTCGATGAGCGCGCAATTTCTTATTCATTAAAGTACGTAATTCCTGCGAGAACCAGAAGGGAAACTTTGAGCCTGATGTTTTACGAAGCGGGATGAATTGATCCATTCCTTCTCGGACGATTCGAGTGAAATCGCGAACCTGTCGATCAACGTCAGAACACAGGATAATTGAGGACCAGTCGTAATTGGAGAAATGATCGTACAAACTAACATAATCTCCAGCGCAAAAATTGTGTCTATTCCCTTCAGGATGTTTCCGTGAACAACGTCTCATGCCCTGTCGGACAGGTATACTAATCTCCAAAGGGGGGTGATATCCGTCGGGGGGAACCAAGCCTGACGCACCCTCAGTTACATCTATGCAGTCAAGATCCGAGAAGCAAAGATCAAGCATGTTGCCCTGGGTGTTCGGGATACAGTTATATTGTCTTAAGTTCGTAAATGATGCGAAATTAAGCAAAAGATGAGATTTTTGAATAATATAGTAATGATTTGAGGACGCAGAGGCTGTTTCCCAACCCTGTTGGAAAATCTCGATGATGGAAAGATGACGGAGAAGGCTCATACAAGCGTAACCGTAATATGGGACATCCTATACAAGCGAAAAGGCGGCTCCACTATAGTGGAATAAGGCGGAACGATACAGGTAGGCGGAACCATACAAGCGTGTCGTATTATGGGACATCCTATACCAGCGTAGTGGATTATGGCGGAACCATGTAGGCGGATGGAACCATACATGCATAACGTAATATGGGACATCCTATACCAGCGAAAAGGCGATAACAGCATGGTGGAGCCACATGGCTCCAGCATGTTAGTTTCGCCTTTTCACTGTTGTAGAGGGCGATTTAGTATTAAGCTTTACATATATGTTTAGAAAGGTCGTGAAAGCTAAATTAATGCGGTTTGTGCAGGCGAGTTATACGGCCAGGCGTACGTAGTATAGGGACCTAGTCGTAACGATCAGTCAGATAATTAAATACAATTTGTTAATTCACTTTTTAATTAGTGAAAATGAAAATATGGTTTCAATTAGAAACTTGCTGAGTCATTGAAAACCACAAAATAAACTTCTTTTAGAAGGATATAATGCAGGGGTAGCATTTTATGCGTTCTGTAAAAAGCTTTATTTGGACAGTTTCTAGGTTTCAGTTTCTTATCAGAGCACATCTCTTCGCCCACGGTCCTGTTCCCCAGGGGCTTAGACACGCAACACACCTGCGCCTTGCTTCCCTTCATCCTACGAGGGAGGCGAGGGGGCGGCTTCGCACTGCGGTCACCGGGCAGCTGGACCGCAGGTGCAAAGATGTGCCCTGGTAAGAAACCGAAGTCTGGAAACGCGTCCCCATTGACCATTTTTTTAGAACGCCATAAAACGGTGCTCTTGTCTGATATCTTTACAAAGAAAATTGATTTAGTGTGTTCTGATGATGCTTAGCAAGTTTCTAATTGGAACCATGGGTCTATTTTCACTGATTAAAATTTCACCAACATACTATACTTGGAGAGAAGCTGAAGCAGTTTTGTATTTGAGAAAACACTTAAATCTTCTTCATTTGACCTCCAGAATCTCAAATATCAAAATTATTTGGTAATTTAGTGAATTGAGGCTGCATAGTCATTTTTAAAGCGCTGTGAAGGCACTTTCCCGGAGAGCGACGCCACGAAAGCAGCTTTCGAAATCTTTGCTCACGCATCTTCAGCGCCTATCAAAGCTATGCACGCACATGTTATTTTTTAATAGGGCAGAAAAATGTGTCACGACTGGTGCCAATGCCGGAGAATATACCTAGAAAACTTGCGATTGGACGCGCGGCCCTTAAGCGACACACGCTTGGCGGCCGAAAGATCTTCTTACGATGTCACTACTGGTCGGATGTTTTTTTGTGTTTTCTCACGTTTAGTTATATCTTTGTGGAAAACGAACGGGATATTCAGATTCGCGGGATAAAACTACGCTAGAATGAACCTCCATCTAGTTTTCTGAAAGAAGTCTGGCACATCTCTGTAATAAGCCGACTGATCATTACAAATTAGCCTTTTATACTATGCCGCCCTGGCCATATAACTCACGTGCACAGACCGCGTAAATGTAGCTTTTACGGCTTTTTTTAAAAAATCTGTAAAACATACAAAAAAACACTCTGTAGGATGTCCCCCAATACGATACGATTGTACGGTTCCCTCCCCGCTTGCATTGTTCAAGAAAGACTTGTGGACATCCAGCGTTTCATTGGAATGCTGGATGTCAGCGAGTCTCTACATCAGTGAGTGGTTTCAAAGAAGCATGATGTTTGCACACCAGTAAGCTCTTATCCGAGGCTCACCAGGAGCATTAAGAGCAGAGGCGAAATGTCGTGACCTGGTAAATTTGGTTGCAGGTATTTATTTTTAGAAGAACTGCATGCAGCAAAGCTTAACTTTGCTCAAAACAAGATTATTAAAAATTCAATACTGAACAATGGTGTCCCTTGAGCTGTCAGACCAAACTCCCACTCTTGCCACTCAGGAGTTCCTAACTTGTGCGTAGAGGATCAGCACAACCCAGATTTGTGCTGCGAGCGCACCTGCAATATAAAAGTTGAATAAACATGAGATGAAATATGAGACATTTACAATTCTCTGTAACGTGAAATTAGAGCACAGATCTTGAAGAGGAGGATGGGAGGGTATGCCCCTCCTCCCCCTCCCATCCTCCTCCTCTGCTCCCTCCCATTTAGCAAGAAATTTTCTTGAATTTAGCGGGAAAATTTCCCGACTAAATTTAGCGCGGAAATTGATGTCACATGGGACCTCAACACAAATGCAGTTTTCCCGCTAAAAGTAGCAGGGAAAATGACGTCGCATGACTGTGTCACGTCATCGATAAAAAAATTCAGTTTCTCAGCTAGACTTAGCGGAAATATTAACGTCACATGACCGCAACATTAATTCAATTTCCTGCCAAGTTTAGTTGGGTGGTTACGCCGACAGCGACGCCACAAAACGCGGAAACGGGTGCTATGAGCTCCACTAAAAACTAAATGCATCAGGTGAAATAAAGTGAACATTAGAAATAAGAAAAAGAAAAGAGAATCTAAGATACCGTTCTCAAATCCTTCCTTTTGTTCGTTCTCAAATGTTTTGATTTCAAGAAATGTTTATATCTTTATTCATACCCAGAGAACCCCTCCCAGTTTCAGCATGAATGCAATAAATCAATGCAGACTAGACCTTGTAAACTATAATGCACATGAAAATGAATGTTCGCCACATAGTCATGTATGAGTCAGTGGCTCAGATCTCTAAATACATTTGTATTGAGGAACATTCTTGAATAAAACTTCTGGGCTTTGAATTCGACAGTTTGTACTTCCATAAGGAACACTCTATGGCACTGATTTTTTTTGTGACACATCAGAAACAGCAGTGTCATCCTTGCATACCTAACAAGAATTTGTATTTTTTTTTAGCATGGCATGTGCTATTTTAATGCTTATACAGCCTCCTTTAACAAAATTTCCTTTGTAGAGCTTTTTATTGGTTCTTACTTAACTCGCACGACAGATTCGGGACCTTGAATTCTCACTCGGCATCAACAGTTTTATATATTAATGTAATAGTGAAAGACAAGATTAATGGTCTTGAGTACGGCTCGACAAGCACAGATGTTGAGAAAAGTACTGAAAAAAACTCAAATGTCAAAATAAAAATAAGCTGGAATGTGGAAACAATTAAGGATATGGTCATGAATACAGTAGCAGATTCAATATGAAGAATACGTGTTAGACGCACACTCAAAGAAACCTGTTGCATCTATATTCATGCAAATTACTTCGCAGAACCCAGCGCTGCAGTCTCGGGTGCGAGTTCGCTGAATGAGTCCACTGAAAATGAGTGCAGACGGAAAAAAGCAGTTTGATCTGCGACAATGAGCATTACATAGGCAAGTGACATGTCATTGTTACTGTTACAGTGCCGAATGTTTCAAACTGCCAGTCGCATCACTTTGGAATTCCATCCGTATATTACAGGGTTTGGCTCTCTCGAATGCTTTGCGAGAAAAATTATGAACTGGAAATGTCTAGCGTAGTTCTATAAAACTACTTCCAGAATCCTATCTCAGCATCGTAAAGAATATAGAAAGTTTCTAGAGATAAGGTTAGTGCAGGAGTTGAATAAACTAAATACTTAGTTTTGTGAAACCTTCTTGCCGTAGTAAACGTATAAAGTTCCCCTAGGTAAAGCTAGTCATTACGGATGATTGTGCCCATTGCATACCATAAAAATTTAATTTGCGACCTACAATATTTACAGACTCAACCAACTCTCAATAAGTGGAACACTTGGCATTAAAGATTGGTCTCACCATGACTGTCTGCAAACATCCACATAATAATAAACCTATGCATTTCAAGAAAATATTTGGAGCGAGCTGTTTAAACTGCCTTAACACTTTTTAACACTAATAGAAAGCCTGTACTGGGCCACAACTTAAGCAGTTTTTACTTCATTATGAAGGGCAATAACAAATATGTGAAGCTTAAAACTAGGCCTGCACTGAATTGCTTTCTTAAGTTGAACGTGCAATGCTCGGGTTGAACGTGCTATGCTCGGTTCAATATATTATCTTTGCAGAGCTGACAATGTGCAAGTTCCCATTTTTTTATATTTCACATCTCCCGACTGCTGGATGGGGTAGGTACACAAGATTAATGACACCAACGTAACACAACGATTATTTTAAGAATTTGTTTGGGTATGGCACTAGCGAAGCCATCTGCGGGAAGTTATTTCTGTGACTCCGTCGAACCTACATCCGTGGGCTTTAAGTTCACATGTGAATCATGTCTGCAGACGCCTTTTTGGAATTGGAACTTCATCCAACCCGAGATTTGAATGTTTTTTGCATTTTAGGCTTAGTAGTGCTTTTGCTGTTTCACTTCAAGAATAGGTAAGAATGTTTATTTCGAGTAGCATACCTAACACTTGGTGGCATGAGGACTCCCTTGTCGTGATGCTAATCGAAAGTCACAGGCAGGGAGATACTGTGACGCTCTTGTTGCTGGGATTACCTCCCCCATGGTCCTGGCCGGACCACAGAAGAAGATTGAGTCCAAGCTTGTGGCCACTAGGATCTCCAGATATTGAGGCAACCAAGTAGCTGGAAATAAAAACAAATCACAATCAAGTACTTGGCAGAGCTACATTAGAATGGCTAGCATATTCTTTCATGATCAGCACATAGATCCTTTTGTTTTTATACTTTGTACTTGTACCTATTAAAAAACTGCTCCTTCACAGCCACAGTCATAGACACACCCCAGGACAAGGCCACACAGGCCTTGAAATGATGGGTACCGAATTAAGGCGAATAATCAAATGCATTCATTTAACCCTCTTTCACCCCAACCTGGAAGATTTCTGTCAAATATTCACATTTAACTCTAAAGACTATAAAAAAAACCTACTACTGCAATGCAGAGCCGTATAGTGGGAGAGTTTAGCCAGTGGGTGTGGTGACAAAGGTGCCAGAGAGGAGGAAAGGGAGGAGAGCGCCGAAGGAAAGAGAGAGAAGGCAGAAAAAAGGAGACGACCGCTATTTTGACGCAACGCTGTTGCCGCGGAGCACTGCTGAGGCTATGTGTCATCTGCTACTGGCTTAATTCATTTTTGCCTTTATAAAAGTTTGCGTTTAAACATGGAGAAACTTCTTTCTTTAGGTATTTAAGCCACCGAGGAATAACACTATATTATTTTATTGCCAGAGCCTGCCAAATAAAAGCAAAGGGCAGGTGTCTGGATAGAAAGAGTTTAGTTGGCGCACCAAGAGGCTAACCAATAAAAATGGGTACCACTCTGCGCAAAATGCCTAAAAAGCGTGCATCTCTACTTGACACTAACAGCGGCACACACTATCTATTTTACTGACTAAAGGGTACTAGATCATTATTTTCAGCTAACTAGTCAAAGTAGACTACGGCTAAAAAAAAAAGCAATGGCAAAACCAACAATCGAATTCGCCTGCTCTCCAGTAGCACGACATCTATAGAAGGCAGACCTGCAGAATGAACAAGCAGTCTAAAGAAGAGTATGTCCCATGTATAATTTGTTTCCATGCTGCAAAGCAAGTGCTGGAAAGAGGTTTCACGACATTAACAAAATTTCTTGCAATCAGTTGAGAACAAGTTAGAGCAGTGAACTTGTCCTTGCCCTTGGCATAACGTTGTTGCCCATGGAAACTCAAATAAATTTGTGAATAAAAACAAAAAAAGACTAACCTTCATAAAAAAAATCTAACTTTCGCAAAGAAAAGTTATCTTGAACAAAATATGCGGGATACAGTTGTACAGCATCCATTTTTGTGCTGAACCAATTTTGAGGCAAATCTGCGACAATGAAAAGAAAACGCCCGAGTACAATTAAGGGAAAGACAGAAAGGATGCATACCTACAACAAAAAAATTTAGAACGACCACGGGCAGGAACCTCTGGTGAGGCTCTCGGAGCGACTCCCTGCAATGGGCCTGCGCAGACCAGAGAACAAGATCGGTCAGAGCTTGCAGCCATAAGGTGCTTCATACCGTGAAGTTTCAGAAGTAGCTGCACTTGGAAGCAAAGTGCATTTCATTTCTCTGCAGAATGGAGAGTTTAATAGCTAGCATGCATTCATAAGGTGATACAGTCACGAATGCAGATTTTTCAATGCAGCACTATATCACCAAATTGTTAACCGTGCCGGGCAACACTAAAAACCGGGAGCATTATTCCAAACTATCTCAGTTTAAAGTTAACCACGGCAGAAGCTGCAAGCCATGTGACCTTCTAGTTGGATGCCATGGTATGTCGAGCTTATAATCATGTCTCACACTGTTTTTGCTGCAATGGCTTGTAGTGTCAAAAGTGGTCCAGCTTAAAAGAGATGCAAAGTATAGACGTTTGTGAGTGGGGCCCTGACCTAGTCTTCAGCTACATTGCGAGGTAGGACGTTCCAACCGGGATGTTTGCTGCCTGTAACCACACGACCAGCTTGTGCAGAGCGATTGCTCGAGCCGAGTACAAGTCCTCGACAGTGCCATTATTTGACAAGCAGTTTTATGAATGTTAAACATGACTGACTTGCAGAGAGACTGCATCTCAACGACTAATGACTTGGGATACCTAACTGAATACTGATATATTAACTGAATGCAAAACAAATTACCTGGCAGGCATTAAATTTATCAACAGGGTGGGTCGACTCCGCATTAAGTTGGAGTCGATGCGTCAGGCACGTAGCCAGGATTTTGTTTCAGGGGGGGCCCCCTCATAACAAAACGCTGTAAGAGGGGGAGGGGGGAGAGGAGGACCCATGCAAAATGGAAGATATCGGGGGGGGGGGGGCCTCATAAGCTTCCCCCTGGCTACGTGCCAGCGATGCGTAATAGGACAATACAAACAAAGATATGCCTTACAATTCCTTTTGCACCCCCAAAATGATGTGTTTTTGAAGGTAAGATACACAATGTTCTTGATTCAGAAAGTGCCCCAGCTGTACAAATGCATATGCAGTAAGGGCACTCGCCAAGCCTATTCTCCTCAGCTCTGTGCAGGTTAAGCTAAGTTAGAGTATAGAGGTACACGCTCACTGACTGCATGAGAAAGGCAGGGAGAAGTCTCCGTTGTTCCACCACCAGCCCGTCTGCTACCTTCGATGACGTTTCAGCGCCTCATGAGCCTGGAGCAAGCACATCTGTCCAAAGCGGGGTGAAAAGCACAACCACGTGCTGGAGGACGCCCAGCCATTCTCTTTTTGTCATCGGCTATTCTACATATTTTAGTATGACATATTTTTAAGTGAGAAAAAGTATTGCAAATATGCAGTCCAACTTTGACCATAATACAGAAGTCTGATAAAGATAACAGTTGCCATTCACCGTTTTCCAAATAAGTGCTCCCACCTATCGGAACATCTACACATGTGGTGCGTGAGTGGGTTCAGGACTGAGACGCTAGAAAACGAAGCGCTCACAAGGCTTGTCTGGCCCTTCCAACCATGCGAGTACATTCATCGCAAATCCCAGATTTTTAGACAAAATGACTTAGAATAAGCAAATCTTGTCTACGCCCGAGGTAGAACATTGAATTGTGATTCCCCCATATTGTGCCAACCATCCTTCAACCTGCGGTACCACCTGCAAATGAACTAACTATGTTGTGCTGCGGCACGCGTCCATGCTGCCTGCTTGAGAATGAAACCACTGCTCGTGTTGAAGACGACATCCCACAATGTACAGGCAACAATGTTTAACGAACTAAAACAAAATTGATATCATTCAATAGACACAGATAGGCTTACAAAGTGTCGACACCATGATTGTTGTTGTTGGTTTTACTCCTGCATACAAACATAAGTGACTTCCTCTTTCCTCCGATGTAGAGTAAAACCCCCTTATCTTCGTGGCCCCTATTTCTTCTCGAATCGGTCACAGAGGACATAATCGCAGCCACTGAATTCTGCAAAATTAAAGGCCGCGAAAATTAAAGGTTCGCCAACAATTAAGAGTTTACTGTTCTTCCGTGTGTCACATAATGTTAACATTTCAAGGAGGCTGAAGGTATTGGTTTAAGGAAAAATTGACCTATGAAAAAAAATGCCCTTCTCCAGGTTAGGCACGCGAGGTTCTTTTGCACTACCTATAAGGCGGCAAGTTTGTTTCGGCAGAGCTTTTGGTTAAACGGAGTCACAAAAGTAGCTACACTTGAGTCACCTATTTTGTGCTGCATTATAAAGCTAGAGTAAATTCCACTGTGCTTCTGCACAGCACTGTTTGTTGCGAGAACATATGTGGTTTAGTGTTGCATCCCATTTGCATGATCTAGAGAAACTAGCGCTGACAGAGTTAGAGCACTCAAAAAAAAAACAAAAAAAAAACAGCCGACTGTGGAAACACTGAGAGATGCACACATGCGAACTGTGCATTTCTTAAAAGTGGATTCGAGCAAAGGTAAAAACAATATTTATAATTACGGCGGCCATACTTGCCTTTCCCAAGCACGACCACTTTTCCCTCGGTAGCACCATCCAGTAAGCACCAGCAACACGCCCATGAGACGCCGCCGACTCCTGGATTGAATGACGACCCGCCTGAGGTCTTGGAAGGAGATCCGGAACACTGCTTTAGGCCAGATGATGTATCTGGAGGGGGCAGGGACTAAAAGTAAAAATTAACAAATTTATCTGATGCGCTACATTCCTATAGCACAAACTCTAGGATAGCAGTATTTTTTTTTTGAGGTCAGTGATGCATTTTAATTAAACACAAATGATTGGTTTATATGATGAACCAGCAGCCCCTATTTTCCTTAAGTGTAACGGAGTGTCTAACGTTACGTCCGACGGAACCCGAAATAAAAATTAAAGTTACGCCCAACGTAACTGTCAAGCATTCGAGTTGCGTCCGACGTAACCCAAAATAAAAATTAAATTTACCGTATTTACTCGAAAATAGGTCGAACCCTATTTATTGAATCCACCAAGAACAAAAAAAAAAAAAAAAGAATTGAAATTTAGGTCGATCTTTTTTTTTTATTTTTAAGAACAGGGGAAATTTTGGGCAAAAGAAAGAAAAAAACCTTTATTTGCATCACTCTCAGCTAAATCACGGGGCGATGCCAAAAACTTCATCACCGTCAGAACTTCTGGACATGTCATCGTCGTCCCAAGCTTCGTCAGCTGGGTAGACATCCTCGCAAATTCGCAGCAATACTTCACTGACACCTTTGTAAAATGACGACAAGAAACGAAAAAAGGTGCGAAGCGACGGAAGACCTACAAAGACGCAAGCAAAGCCGCCGTGTCGCCATGAGCAAGACGCGAGCCGAGCCGCCTCAAGCAACTAACAAAAATAACATCTGTTTTTTTTTAGTAATGCTATATGCACTGCGGAGTGCAGCTCGGCCGGAAATTGCTATATGCACTACGTTTTCTTTCTTTCATTAAACTTTCAAGTTGTATGATAAAGCCTCAAAGGCAATACAGTGTCTCTGTCAGTTACTTCAAAATATCTGTATTCCTTGGCAGTCCTGCATTTTCCGTGCGGATATTTCGAAAGTCTGACTGATTATTGAGTTTTCCAACCGGTGGCATAGCGTAGGGGTTAGCGTGTCTGCTTCGTACGCAAGTGGACGCAGGTTCGAATCGTGGTGATCGTACCTTTTTTTTTTCTTTCTTTTTTTTTTTCTTTTTTTCTTGAACGTTGTTTTGACGAGGCATTTGGCGATATTTATATTTCTTTTTTGCGATGAACACTAAAAAAAAAAAAAAAAAAAACACCGAATGTTGTCGACGAAACTTCGCAGACTTCGCAGATCCGGGACAGTGGGGCTTGGGTTGCCGGCTGGACGCCGCGAAGCGGCGTGTACTGGTTAACTTTTCTAATTAGCAGCCGCATACTGTCGCCGCGAAGCGGCGTGAACGCAGGCGGGGGGCTGGGTTAACGAGCTCCCCAGTGATACACGCGCAGTTCGAAAAAGGGTGGCCCGAGCGGCATGAGCTCTCAGCGTAGTGCATATAGCAATTTCCGTCCAAAGTGCACTACGTAGTGCATATAGCATCGCTCTTTTTTTTTTTTTTGTGCGCGTTTGCGAGGATGGAGGGTAAAGTGCATGGCGCATCGCGTTCCTCTCCTTACCCGTTGCCCAGCAAGGGGAACGCTAGAGGCGCGATTTCGAAATCCGACGCCCGACCGGCCACCGCGGGCGGCGAGCCATTTCGGCAACCAAAAGCTTTTCGAAACAAGAAGCGGCGCGGCTCTACGGCAACGCCGGCTCGGTGACTCGATAGCTTCATGCCTCCGGTAGGGTCGCAAAATTTGGTCGCGAATGTAGGTGTCGAAATTCTTTAGTCACAATTTCCAAAAAAAAGAAGAGAAAAAAAAAAAAAAAAAAGGTCGATTTATATTGAATAACCACGGCAGTCAGCCGCGCGACGAGACACACATTATGAAAGCGATTGGTGCGAGCGACCGAGGCGATGAGCGACGTTTTCTAGAAGCCCAAGAACCGAGCGGCGTAAGCAGCGAGAGTGAGAAATCTTCGGCGCTCGGCGCCGGCTCTCGTAGCTTCTCGCCGTCGCTCGTCTCGTTGATCGCTATATTGCTAACATGCCGTTCAGAAAGGCGCTCTAAGTGCTTACCATTGCATTGGGACCAGCCTCCCATCCAACCGTAACCAGTCTTTTTTTTTTTTAGCCGCCCAGGTAGAAGTTAACATCGTACATACACCGTTTTCAAGCATGGCTCCTCGTTCATTGCTCGATTTACATTTTCGGCAAATGACCGCAATGAAGCACAATTATTCTAGTTCAAAATTGTCACGAACACTTGGCACGCATGCTTATACTGTAGCGCACCTAACGTAATTTAAAAGTAGAACGAAAACGGGACGAGATTCGCTTACCGTTTCACGGATCCTAGGCCTAACGGTCGTACTTGGAAGTCGCCTGCGGTCCGGCGATCGGACGAGTCGAGCCGGCCTGACGCAGGCTGACCACGCCTGGTTGAACTATGAGAGGTGCTGTCCAGTTGAGAGCCAGAGACGCAGTAGAAACGGACCGCAAAACATCTGTCCCGTAACCGTAAACGAGACAACGACCCCCACACCGCTCTATCTTCGCCATGTCCGCGACGACCGGAAGTGGAAGCCGCGAAGTTATTAGAAAACCCGCGGCAGCGGAAGCCACTGGGCGGAAGCTTTAAGTTTCGGTTTCGCTTTTCTCCAACGCAGGCTACGGTCGCTACGGTTTCGGGCTGGTGGGTTTGTCATGTTTGTGGCTGGTTGCGACGACGCGAGGGGCCACGAAAAGACGCCAAGTTGGCCGAGTACGAGTCACGGCTCACGATACGAGCAACGGGCCGTTTGCCGCTGTCGACCGGCGATGAGGTATCCGCGGCTTGGTGTCACGATCGGTTTGTTGCCGTGCACGTTGACTCAAAGCTCGAAGTTATGCAGTTCCGTTCCGGCACCAGCCGCACCACGTTTTCCGGTGCATCGCACGTGGAGGCCTTTCGACGCATTCAGTGAACGTAAAGATCGTGCCCGCCGTCTTCGGTGCTGTGGAAGAAGTTGGGAGACGGAAGGCGTTTAGGACTCCAGGCCGGGCCGCCGGTTCACTCTGAACGAGAGGCGACGTGTGTGTGCACGCTTTGAGGAAGCCTCCGCGTTTCGCCGCGCTAGACCTCGCCGATCGCGACCGGACCAACCGGACCCCGAGTCCGAGAGGCTCTTGCGGAGTCAGGAACTGCACCGAGGTAGGAGCTGCTCGTTCTGCGCTACCATGCAGTGCTCTACAGTGCTCGGAGCTCTCGGTGTCATTCGTGCTTGCACTGAAGCCTTTGTGACCCCTTCGGACGCGCAAGTCGTACTTCGCAAAGGTTTGGACGGGGCCGCCCTCACCGAGCAGCTCCGCTATATTCCGCTTACTTATGATCGCAATAAAAGCTTGCGTTCTCGGGAAAAAAATTGCGGCACCGCTCTTCGCGCCGCCGACGAGGTTGGCCGCCGCCATGTTCTCAGCTGTTCACTCGCTCCCGCAGCGAGCGCCTTCCGATAATCCTCCCCGTTCCAAAATGCGATGCGCTTTGCGCATTATGCCGTTTACATGACCGCATATTGAATGCGGCAACTGGATTCAATGCGACTAAGTCGCATTCGTGTAAACGTGGCTTATGTTCTTTTTCGACATGTATGGTGTATGTAACGATAGCGGTGGTGAACGATGGACGTTTTTGTTGGAAGATGGCGGTCGTCTTTCTGCATGTGTGATTTGGTTATACCGGTGGTCCTGTGGTATAAGCGTTTTGTTGGAAAGACGGCAGTCGCCAACGTCATCGGACGCAAAATCATACCAGCCACACCGAATCATGTCGGCAAGCAAAGTGGCTGCCAGTATAGACAGACCCGGAGCCATAGCGGTGCCGGTATCTCCAGTTATGCAGAACGCCAAACCAAACTAGCTGCATGCGTAACACAAAGAAATTATGGTGGTGTCATACCAGAACTGTACAAGCAGCAGGTTTGTTTCTTCTACGTTTTTCCAATAGGGCTGCCACTGTCTCGTGCAACTGTCTTTTTTCTTTTCTCTTCCTCGTGACAATGTGCACTTCCGAATTCTTTTACTGCAGGGCCTGGTCCCAAAAGCCCATGCTGGCTTTGACCGGACCCGTAATTCCATTGTTGATTCTACATCAATGCGTTAGGCGTCCAGATCTCGAGACATCATTTGAGTCAGTGTGGGTAGAGGTACAATGCGCTAATGGCGAGCGTATCCTTCTCGGCTCTTATTACTTGCCCCCTGATACCTCTCCTGATGATTTTAGCCAATGTCTACTAGGCATTGAGCGCACAACCAACGCCCTTGAAAAATTTAAATTTATGGTTCTTGGCGATTTTAATGTCCCCAACATATGTTCCCTATTGGAAAAATGTACAAGAAACAAACCTGCTGCTTGTACAGTTCTGGTATGACACCACCATAATTTCTTTGTGTTACGCATGCAGCTAGTTTGGTTTGGCGTTCTGCATAACTGGAGATACCGGCACCGCTATGGCTCCGGGTCTGTCTATACTGACAGCCACTTTGCTTGCCGACATGATTCGGTGTGGCTGGTATGATTTTGCGTCCGATGACGTAGGCGACTGCCGTCTTTCCAACAAAACGCTTATACCACAGGACCACCGGTATAACCAAATCACACATGCAGAAAGACGACCGCCATCTTCCAACAAAAACGTCCATCGTTCACCACCGCTATCGTTACATACACCATACATGTCGAAAAAGAACATAAGCCACGTTTACACGAATGCGACTTAGTCGCATTGAATCCAGTTGCCGCATTCAATATGCGGTCATGTAAACGGCATAATGCGCAAAGCGCATCGCATTTTGGAACGGGGAGGATTATCGGAAGGCGCTCGCTGCGGGAGCGAGTGAACAGCTGAGAACATGGCGGCGGCCAACCTCGTCGGCGGCGCGAAGAGCGGTGCCGCAATTTTTTTCCCGAGAACGCAAGCTTTTATTGCGATCATAAGTAAGCGGAATATAGCGGAGCTGCTCGGTGAGGGCGGCCCCGTCCAAACCTTTGCGAAGTACGACTTGCGCGTCCGAAGGGGTCACAAAGGCTTCAGTGCAAGCACGAATGACACCGAGAGCTCCGAGCACTGTAGAGCACTGCATGGTAGCGCAGAACGAGCAGCTCCTACCTCGGTGCAGTTCCTGACTCCGCAAGAGCCTCTCGGACTCGGGGTCCGGTTGGTCCGGTCGCGATCGGCGAGGTCTAGCGCGGCGAAACGCGGAGGCTTCCTCAAAGCGTGCACACACACGTCGCCTCTCGTTCAGAGTGAACCGGCGGCCCGGCCTGGAGTCCTAAACGCCTTCCGTCTCCCAACTTCTTCCACAGCACCGAAGACGGCGGGCACGATCTTTACGTTCACTGAATGCGTCGAAAGGCCTCCACGTGCGATGCACCGGAAAACGTGGTGCGGCTGGTGCCGGAACGGAACTGCATAACTTCGAGCTTTGAGTCAACGTGCACGGCAACAAACCGATCGTGACACCAAGCCGCGGATACCTCATCGCCGGTCGACAGCGGCAAACGGCCCGTTGCTCGTATCGTGAGCCGTGACTCGTACTCGGCCAACTTGGCGTCTTTTCGTGGCCCCTCGCGTCGTCGCAACCAGCCACAAACCCGACAAACCCACCAGCCCGAAACCGTAGCGACCGTAGCCTGCGTTGGAGAAAAGCGAAACCGAAACTTAAAGCTTCCGCCCAGTGGCTTCCGCTGCCACGGGTTTTCTAATAACTTCGCGGCTTCCACTTCCGGTCGTCGCGGACATGGCGAAGATAGAGCGGTGTGGGGGTCGTTGTCTCGTTTACGGTTACGGGACAGATGTTTTGCGGTCCGTTTCTACTGCGTCTCTGGCTCTCAAATGGACGGCACCTCTCATAGTTCAACCAGGCGTGGTCAGCCTGCGTCAGGCCGGCTCGACTCGTCCGATCGCCGGACCGCAGGCGACTTCCAAGTACGACCGTTAGGCCTAGGATCCGTGAAACGGTAAGCGAATCTCGTCCCGTTTTCGTTCTACTTTTAAATTACGTTAGGTGCGCTACAGTATAAGCATGCGTGCCAAGTGTTCGTGACAATTTTGAACTAGAATAATTGTGCTTCATTGCGGTCATTTGCCGAAAATGTAAATCGAGCAATGAACGAGGAGCCATGCTTGAAAACGGTTTATGTACGATGTTAACTTCTACCTGGGCGGCTAAAAAAAAAAAAAGACTGGTTACGGTTGGATGGGAGGCTGGTCCCAATGCAATGGTAAGCACTTAGAGCGCCTTTCTGAACGGCATGTTAGCAATATAGCGATCAACGAGACGAGCGACGGCGAGAAGCTACGAGAGCCGGCGCCGAGCGCCGAAGATTTCTCACTCTCGCTGCTTACGCCGCTCGGTTCTTGGGCTTCTAGAAAACGTCGCTCATCGCCTCGGTCGCTCGCACCAATCGCTTTCATAATGTGTGTCTCGTCGCGCGGCTGACTGCCGTGTTTATTCAATATAAATCGACCTTTTTTTTTTTTTTTTTTTCGCTTTTTTTTTTCGGAAATTGTGACTAAAGAATTTTGACACCTACATTCGCGACGAAATTTTGCGACCCTACCGGAGGCATGAAGCTATCGAGTCACCGAGCCGGCGTTGCCGTAGAGCCGCGCCGCTTCTTGTTTCGAAAAGCTTTTGGTTGCCGAAATGGCTCGCCGCCCGCGGTGGCCGGTCGGGCGTCGGATTTCGACATCGCGCCTCTAGCGTTCCCCTTGCTGGGCAACGGGTAAGGAGAGGAACGCGATGCGCCATGCACTTTACCCTCCATCCTCGCAAACGCGCACAAAAAAAAAAAAAGAGCCATGCTATATGCACTACGTAGTGCACTTTGGACGGAAATTGCTATATGCACTACGCTGAGAGCTCATGCCGCTCGGGCCACCCTTTTTCGAACTGCGCGTGTATCACTGGGGAGCTCGTTAACCCAGCCCCCCGCCTGCGTTCACGCCGCTTCGCGGCGACAGTATGCGGCTGCTAATTAGAAAAGTTAACCAGTACACGCCGCTTCGCGGCGTCCAGCCGGCAACCCAAGCCCCACTGTCCCGGATCTGCGAAGTCTGCGAAGTTTCGTCGACAACATTCGGTGTTTTTTTGTTGTTTTTTTTTTTAGTGTTTATCGCAAAAAAGAAATATAAATATCGCCAAATGCCTCGTCAAAACAACGTTCAAGAAAAAAAAAAAAAAAAAGAAAAAAAAAAAAGTACGATCACCACGATTCGAACCTGCGTCCACTTGCGTACGAAGCAGACACGCTAACCCCTACGCTATGCCACTGGTTGGAAAACTCAATAATCAGTCAGACTTTCGAAATATCCGCACGGAAAATGCAGGACTCTGCCAAGGAATACAGATATTTTGAAGTAACTGACCGAGACACTGTATTGCCTTTGAGGCTTTATCATACAACTTGAAAGTTTAATGAAAGAAAGAAAACGTAGTGCATATAGCAATTTCCGGCCGAGCTGCACTCCGCAGTGCATATAGCATTACTAAAAAAAAACAGATGTTATTTTTGTTAGTTGCTTGAGGCGGCTCGGCTCGCGTCTTGCTCATGGCGACACGGCGGCTTTGCTTGCGTCTTTGTAGGTCTTCCGTCGCTTCGCACCTTTTTTCGTTTCTTGTCGTCATTTTACAAAGGTGTCAGTGAAGTATTGCTGCGAATTTGCGAGGATGTCTACCCAGCTGACGAAGCTTGGGACGACGATGACATGTCCAGAAGTTCTGACGGTGATGAAGTTTTTGGCATCGCCCCGTGATTTAGCTGAGAGTGATGCAAATAAAGGTTTTTTTCTTTCTTTTGCCCAAAATTTCCCCTGTTCTTAAAAATAAAAAAAAAAGATCGACCTAAATTTCAATTCTTTTTTTTTTTTTTTGTTCTTGGTGGATTCAATAAATAGGGTTCGACCTATTTTCGAGTAAATACGGTAAATTTAATTTTTATTTTGGGTTACGTCGGACGCAACTCGAATGCTTGACAGTTACGTTGGGCGTAACTTTAATTTTTATTTCGGGTTCCGTCGGACGTAACGTTAGACACTCCGTTACACTTAAGGAAAATAGGGGCTGCTGGTTCATCATATAAACCAATCATTTGTGTTTAATTAAAATGCATCACTGACCTCAAAAAAAAAATACTGCTATCCTAGAGTTTGTGCTATAGGAATGTAGCGCATCAGATAAATTTGTTAATTTTTACTTTTAGTCCCTGCCCCCTCCAGATACATCATCTGGCCTAAAGCAGTGTTCCGGATCTCCTTCCAAGACCTCAGGCGGGTCGTCATTCAATCCAGGAGTCGGCGGCGTCTCATGGGCGTGTTGCTGGTGCTTACTGGATGGTGCTACCGAGGGAAAAGTGGTCGTGCTTGGGAAAGGCAAGTATGGCCGCCGTAATTATAAATATTGTTTTTACCTTTGCTCGAATCCACTTTTAAGAAATGCACAGTTCGCATGTGTGCATCTCTCAGTGTTTCCACAGTCGGCTGTTTTTTTTTTGTTTTTTTTTTGAGTGCTCTAACTCTGTCAGCGCTAGTTTCTCTAGATCATGCAAATGGGATGCAACACTAAACCACATATGTTCTCGCAACAAACAGTGCTGTGCAGAAGCACAGTGGAATTTACTCTAGCTTTATAATGCAGCACAAAATAGGTGACTCAAGTGTAGCTACTTTTGTGACTCCGTTTAACCAAAAGCTCTGCCGAAACAAACTTGCCGCCTTATAGGTAGTGCAAAAGAACCTCGCGTGCCTAACCTGGAGAAGGGCATTTTTTTTCATAGGTCAATTTTTCCTTAAACCAATACCTTCAGCCTCCTTGAAATGTTAACATTATGTGACACACGGAAGAACAGTAAACTCTTAATTGTTGGCGAACCTTTAATTTTCGCGGCCTTTAATTTTGCAGAATTCAGTGGCTGCGATTATGTCCTCTGTGACCGATTCGAGAAGAAATAGGGGCCACGAAGATAAGGGGGTTTTACT
Source organism: Ixodes scapularis (assembly GCF_016920785.2). Taxonomy (NCBI): domain Eukaryota; kingdom Metazoa; phylum Arthropoda; class Arachnida; order Ixodida; family Ixodidae; genus Ixodes; species Ixodes scapularis. Next base: position 110,983,545 of record NW_024609880.1, on the reverse strand, counting down.
CTACATCGGAGGAAAGAGGAAGTCACTTATGTTTGTATGCAGGAGTAAAACCAACAACAACAATCATGGTGTCGACACTTTGTAAGCCTATCTGTGTCTATTGAATGATATCAATTTTGTTTTAGTTCGTTAAACATTGTTGCCTGTACATTGTGGGATGTCGTCTTCAACACGAGCAGTGGTTTCATTCTCAAGCAGGCAGCATGGACGCGTGCCGCAGCACAACATAGTTAGTTCATTTGCAGGTGGTACCGCAGGTTGAAGGATGGTTGGCACAATATGGGGGAATCACAATTCAATGTTCTACCTCGGGCGTAGACAAGATTTGCTTATTCTAAGTCATTTTGTCTAAAAATCTGGGATTTGCGATGAATGTACTCGCATGGTTGGAAGGGCCAGACAAGCCTTGTGAGCGCTTCGTTTTCTAGCGTCTCAGTCCTGAACCCACTCACGCACCACATGTGTAGATGTTCCGATAGGTGGGAGCACTTATTTGGAAAACGGTGAATGGCAACTGTTATCTTTATCAGACTTCTGTATTATGGTCAAAGTTGGACTGCATATTTGCAATACTTTTTCTCACTTAAAAATATGTCATACTAAAATATGTAGAATAGCCGATGACAAAAAGAGAATGGCTGGGCGTCCTCCAGCACGTGGTTGTGCTTTTCACCCCGCTTTGGACAGATGTGCTTGCCCCAGGCTCATGAGGCGCTGAAACGTCTTCGAAGGTAGCAGACGGGCTGGTGGTGGAACAACGGAGACTTCTCCCTGCCTTTCTCATGCAGTCAGTGAGCGTGTACCTCTATACTCTAACTTAGCTTAACCTGCACAGAGCTGAGGAGAATAGGCTTGGCGAGTGCCCTTACTGCATATGCATTTGTACAGCTGGGGCACTTTCTGAATCAAGAACATTGTGTATCTTACCTTCAAAAACACATCATTTTGGGGGTGCAAAAGGAATTGTAAGGCATATCTTTGTTTGTATTGTCCTATTACGCATCGCTGGCACGTAGCCAGGGGGAAGCTTATGAGGCCCCCCCCCCCCGATATCTTCCATTTTGCATGGGTCCTCCTCTCCCCCCTCCCCCTCTTACAGCGTTTTGTTATGAGGGGGCCCCCCCTGAAACAAAATCCTGGCTACGTGCCTGACGCATCGACTCCAACTTAATGCGGAGTCGACCCACCCTGTTGATAAATTTAATGCCTGCCAGGTAATTTGTTTTGCATTCAGTTAATATATCAGTATTCAGTTAGGTATCCCAAGTCATTAGTCGTTGAGATGCAGTCTCTCTGCAAGTCAGTCATGTTTAACATTCATAAAACTGCTTGTCAAATAATGGCACTGTCGAGGACTTGTACTCGGCTCGAGCAATCGCTCTGCACAAGCTGGTCGTGTGGTTACAGGCAGCAAACATCCCGGTTGAAACGTCCTACCTCGCAATGTAGCTGAAGACTAGGTCAGGGCCCCACTCACAAACGTCTATACTTTGCATCTCTTTTAAGCTGGACCACTTTTGACACTACAAGCCATTGCAGCAAAAACAGTGTGAGACATGATTATAAGCTCGACATACCATGGCATCCAACTAGAAGGTCACATGGCTTGCAGCTTCTGCCGTGGTTAACTTTAAACTGAGATAGTTTGGAATAATGCTCCCGGTTTTTAGTGTTGCCCGGCACGGTTAACAATTTGGTGATATAGTGCTGCATTGAAAAATCTGCATTCGTGACTGTATCACCTTATGAATGCATGCTAGCTATTAAACTCTCCATTCTGCAGAGAAATGAAATGCACTTTGCTTCCAAGTGCAGCTACTTCTGAAACTTCACGGTATGAAGCACCTTATGGCTGCAAGCTCTGACCGATCTTGTTCTCTGGTCTGCGCAGGCCCATTGCAGGGAGTCGCTCCGAGAGCCTCACCAGAGGTTCCTGCCCGTGGTCGTTCTAAATTTTTTTGTTGTAGGTATGCATCCTTTCTGTCTTTCCCTTAATTGTACTCGGGCGTTTTCTTTTCATTGTCGCAGATTTGCCTCAAAATTGGTTCAGCACAAAAATGGATGCTGTACAACTGTATCCCGCATATTTTGTTCAAGATAACTTTTCTTTGCGAAAGTTAGATTTTTTTTTATGAAGGTTAGTCTTTTTTTGTTTTTATTCACAAATTTATTTGAGTTTCCATGGGCAACAACGTTATGCCAAGGGCAAGGACAAGTTCACTGCTCTAACTTGTTCTCAACTGATTGCAAGAAATTTTGTTAATGTCGTGAAACCTCTTTCCAGCACTTGCTTTGCAGCATGGAAACAAATTATACATGGGACATACTCTTCTTTAGACTGCTTGTTCATTCTGCAGGTCTGCCTTCTATAGATGTCGTGCTACTGGAGAGCAGGCGAATTCGATTGTTGGTTTTGCCATTGCTTTTTTTTTTAGCCGTAGTCTACTTTGACTAGTTAGCTGAAAATAATGATCTAGTACCCTTTAGTCAGTAAAGTAGATAGTGTGTGCCGCTGTTAGTGTCAAGTAGAGATGCACGCTTTTTAGGCATTTTGCGCAGAGTGGTACCCATTTTTATTGGTTAGCCTCTTGGTGCGCCAACTAAACTCTTTCTATCCAGACACCTGCCCTTTGCTTTTATTTGGCAGGCTCTGGCAATAAAATAATATAGTGTTATTCCTCGGTGGCTTAAATACCTAAAGAAAGAAGTTTCTCCATGTTTAAACGCAAACTTTTATAAAGGCAAAAATGAATTAAGCCAGTAGCAGATGACACATAGCCTCAGCAGTGCTCCGCGGCAACAGCGTTGCGTCAAAATAGCGGTCGTCTCCTTTTTTCTGCCTTCTCTCTCTTTCCTTCGGCGCTCTCCTCCCTTTCCTCCTCTCTGGCACCTTTGTCACCACACCCACTGGCTAAACTCTCCCACTATACCGCTCTGCATTGCAGTAGTAGGTTTTTTTTATAGTCTTTAGAGTTAAATGTGAATATTTGACAGAAATCTTCCAGGTTGGGGTGAAAGAGGGTTAAATGAATGCATTTGATTATTCGCCTTAATTCGGTACCCATCATTTCAAGGCCTGTGTGGCCTTGTCCTGGGGTGTGTCTATGACTGTGGCTGTGAAGGAGCAGTTTTTTAATAGGTACAAGTACAAAGTATAAAAACAAAAGGATCTATGAGCTGATCATGAAAGAATATGCTAGCCATTCTAATGTAGCTCTGCCAAGTACTTGATTGTGATTTGTTTTTATTTCCAGCTACTTGGTTGCCTCAATAACTGGAGATCCTAGTGGCCACAAGCTTGGACTCAATCTTCTTCTGTGGTCCGGCCAGGACCATGGGGGAGGTAATCCCAGCAACAAGAGCGTCACAGTATCTCCCTGCCTGTGACTTTCGATTAGCATCACGACAAGGGAGTCCTCATGCCACCAAGTGTTAGGTATGCTACTCGAAATAAGCATTCTTACCTATTCTTGAAGTGAAACAGCAAAAGCACTACTAAGCCTAAAATGCAAAAAACATTCAAATCTCGGGTTGGATGAAGTTCCAATTCCAAAAAGGCGTCTGCAGACATGATTCACATGTGAACTTAAAGCCCACGGATGTAGGTTCGACGGAGTCACAGAAATAACTTCCCGCAGATGGCTTCGCTAGTGCCATACCCAAACAAATTCTTAAAATAATCGTTGTGTTACGTTGGTGTCATTAATCTTGTGTACCTACCCCACCCAGCAGTCGGGAGATGTGAAATATAAAAAAATGGGAACTTGCACATTGTCAGCTCTGCAAAGATAATATATTGAACCTAGCATAGCACGTTCAACCCGAGCATTGCACGTTCAACTTAAGAAAGCAATTCAGTGCAGGCCTAGTTTTAAGCTTCACATATTTGTTATTGCCCTTCATAATGAAGTAAGAACTGCTTAAGTTGTGGCCCAGTACAGGCTTTCTATTAGTGTTAAAAAGTGTTAAGGCAGTTTAAACAGCTCGCTCCAAATATTTTCTTGAAATGCATAGGTTTATTATTATGTGGATGTTTGCAGACAGTCATGGTGAGACCAATCTTTAATGCCAAGTGTTCCACTTATTGAGAGTTGGTTGAGTCTGTAAATATTGTAGGTCGCAAATTAAATTTTTATGGTATGCAATGGGCACAATCATCCGTAATGACTAGCTTTACCTAGGGGAACTTTATACGTTTACTACGGCAAGATGGTTTCACAAAACTAAGTATTTAGTTTATTCAACTCCTGCACTAACCTTATCTCTAGAAACTTTTTATATTCTTTACGATGCTGAGTTAGGATTCTGGAAGTAGTTTTATAGAACTACGCTAGACATTTCCAGTTCATAATTTTTCTCGCAAAGCATTCGAGAGAGCCAAACCCTGTAATATATGGATGGAATTCCAAAATGATGCGACTGGCAGTTTGAAACATTCGGCACTGTAACAGTAACAATGACATGTCACTTGCCTATGTAATGCTCATTGTCGCAGATCAAACTGCTTTTTCCGTCTGCACTCATTTTCAGTGGACTCATTCAGCGAACTCGCACCCGAGACTGCAGCGCTGGGTTCTGCGAAGTAATTTGCATGAATATAGATGCAACAGGTTTCTTTGAGTGTGCGTCTAACACGTATTCTTCATATTGAATCTGCTACTGTATTCATGACCATATCCTTAATTGTTTCCACATTCCAGCTTATTTTTATTTTGACATTTGAGTTTTTTTCAGTACTTTTCTCAACATCTGTGCTTGTCGAGCCGTACTCAAGACCATTAATCTTGTCTTTCACTATTACATTAATATATAAAACTGTTGATGCCGAGTGAGAATTCAAGGTCCCGAATCTGTCGTGCGAGTTAAATAAGAACCAATAAAAAGCTCTACAAAGGAAATTTTGTTAAAGGAGGCTGTATAAGCATTAAAATAGCACATGCCATGCTAAAAAAAAAATACAAATTCTTGTTAGGTATGCAAGGATGACACTGCTGTTTCTGATGTGTCACAAAAAAAATCAGTGCCATAGGGTGTTCCTTATGGAAGTACAAACTGTCGAATTCAAAGCCCAGAAGTTTTATTCAAGAATGTTCCTCAATACAAATGTATTTAGAGATCTGAGCCACTGACTCATACATGACTATGTGGCGAACATTCATTTTCATGTGCATTATAGTTTACAAGGTCTAGTCTGCATTGATTTATTGCATTCATGCTGAAACTGGGAAGGGTTCTCTGGGTATGAATAAAGATATAAACATTTCTTGAAATCAAAACATTTGAGAACGAACAAAAGGAAGGATCTGAGAACGGTATCTTAGATTCTCTTTTCTTTTTCTTATTTCTAATGTTCACTTTATTTCACCTGATGCATTTAGTTTTTAGTGGAGCTCATAGCACCCGTTTCCGCGTTTTGTGGCGTCGCTGTCGGCGTAACCACCCAACTAAACTTGGCAGGAAATTGAATTAATGTTGCGGTCATGTGACGTTAATATTTCCGCTAAGTCTAGCTGAGAAACTGAATTTTTTTATCGATGACGTGACACAGTCATGCGACGTCATTTTCCCTGCTACTTTTAGCGGGAAAACTGCATTTGTGTTGAGGTCCCATGTGACATCAATTTCCGCGCTAAATTTAGTCGGGAAATTTTCCCGCTAAATTCAAGAAAATTTCTTGCTAAATGGGAGGGAGCAGAGGAGGAGGATGGGAGGGGGAGGAGGGGCATACCCTCCCATCCTCCTCTTCAAGATCTGTGCTCTAATTTCACGTTACAGAGAATTGTAAATGTCTCATATTTCATCTCATGTTTATTCAACTTTTATATTGCAGGTGCGCTCGCAGCACAAATCTGGGTTGTGCTGATCCTCTACGCACAAGCTAGGAACTCCTGAGTGGCAAGAGTGGGAGTTTGGTCTGACAGCTCAAGGGACACTATTGTTCAGTATTGAATTTTTAATAATCTTGTTTTGAGCAAAGTTAAGCTTTGCTGCATGCAGTTCTTCTAAAAATAAATACCTGCAACCAAATTTACCAGGTCACGACATTTCGCCTCTGCTCTTAATGCTCCTGGTGAGCCTCGGATAAGAGCTTACTGGTGTGCAAACATCATGCTTCTTTGAAACCACTCACTGATGTAGAGACTCGCTGACATCCAGCATTCCAATGAAACGCTGGATGTCCACAAGTCTTTCTTGAACAATGCAAGCGGGGAGGGAACCGTACAATCGTATCGTATTGGGGGACATCCTACAGAGTGTTTTTTTGTATGTTTTACAGATTTTTTAAAAAAAGCCGTAAAAGCTACATTTACGCGGTCTGTGCACGTGAGTTATATGGCCAGGGCGGCATAGTATAAAAGGCTAATTTGTAATGATCAGTCGGCTTATTACAGGGATGTGCCAGACTTCTTTCAGAAAACTAGATGGAGGTTCATTCTAGCGTAGTTTTATCCCGCGAATCTGAATATCCCGTTCGTTTTCCACAAAGATATAACTAAACGTGAGAAAACACAAAAAAACATCCGACCAGTAGTGACATCGTAAGAAGATCTTTCGGCCGCCAAGCATGTGTCGCTTAAGGGCCGCGAGTCCAATCGCAAGTTTTCTAGGTATATTCTCCGGCATTGGCACCAGTCGTGACACATTTTTCTGCCCTATTAAAAAATAACATGTGCGTGCATAGCTTTGATAGGCGCTGAAGATGCGTGAGCAAAGATTTCGAAAGCTGCTTTCGTGGCGTCGCTCTCCAGGAAAGTGCCTTCACAGCGCTTTAAAAATGACTATGCAGCCTCAATTCACTAAATTACCAAATAATTTTGATATTTGAGATTCTGGAGGACAAATGAAGAAGATTTAAGTGTTTTCTCAAATACAAAACTGCTTCAGCTTCTCTCCAAGTATAGTATGTTGGTGAAATTTTAATCAGTGAAAATAGACCCATGGTTCCAATTAGAAACTTGCTAAGCATCATCAGAACACACTAAATCAATTTTCTTTGTAAAGATATCAGACAAGAGCACCGTTTTATGGCGTTCTAAAAAAAATGGTCAATGGGGACGCGTTTCCAGACTTCGGTTTCTTACCAGGGCACATCTTTGCACCTGCGGTCCAGCTGCCCGGTGGCCGCAGTGCGAAGCCGCCCCCTCGCCTCCCTCGTAGGATGAAGGGAAGCAAGGCGCAGGTGTGTTGCGTGTCTAAGCCCCTGGGGAACAGGACCGTGGGCGAAGAGATGTGCTCTGATAAGAAACTGAAACCTAGAAACTGTCCAAATAAAGCTTTTTACAGAACGCATAAAATGCTACCCCTGCATTATATCCTTCTAAAAGAAGTTTATTTTGTGGTTTTCAATGACTCAGCAAGTTTCTAATTGAAACCATATTTTCATTTTCACTAATTAAAAAGTGAATTAACAAATTGTATTTAATTATCTGACTGATCGTTACGACTAGGTCCCTATACTACGTACGCCTGGCCGTATAACTCGCCTGCACAAACCGCATTAATTTAGCTTTCACGACCTTTCTAAACATATATGTAAAGCTTAATACTAAATCGCCCTCTACAACAGTGAAAAGGCGAAACCAACATGCTGGAGCCATATGGCTCCACCATGCTGTTATCGCCTTTTCGCTGGTATAGGATGTCCCATATTACGTTATGCATGTATGGTTCCATCCGCCTACATGGTTCCGCCATAATCCACTACGCTGGTATAGGATGTCCCATAATACGACACGCTTGTATGGTTCCGCCTACCTGTATCGTTCCGCCTTATTCCACTATAGTGGAGCCGCCTTTTCGCTTGTATAGGATGTCCCATATTACGGTTACGCTTGTATGAGCCTTTTCCGTCATCTTTCCATCATCGAGATTTTCCAACAGGGAGTGGCACAAGACAAAACAGAGGCACGAGATAAAAGGCATAGTTTCATGAATCCAAACCATCACATGTTGTAGGCTGAGCACTATGCACACGATGCGTTGACCCCGTTGTCTGAAGGATTGTAGCTCGAAGTGATCGAACGACGAGGGATCACTGACACTCATGGACACGAAAGCTTGCACATACCGTAGATTGTAACTGTGTCGCTGTTAAGGTGACATCGCACACACACACCAAAGTACCGAAGTAAAGTGAAAGAAAAAACAACCATGAGCACATGGAGACTATTGTCTATGTCCTTGATGGGTGCAGGCCTGTGTCAGACGTCTATTTTTGGTATTGATAGCCATCATAAAAGACAACATAGTACAAGGTGCCGGTCCATATCTGAAATTAGGGTTGTATTGGATGCGCGCTGGCCAAGAAGTATGGGGTCAAAATTTGATACCAATTCCGCGTGCTTTATATCATTGCATCGATACGGCCGAATACATCTTTCTCAAGCTTTTCGTCAATGTTTTGTTGGAAGTAATTGCCAAAACCGACTCAGGGATGCTATTGAAGACATTAGGCACATAGAATATACGCAAACTTTCACCATAATGGGTCCTTACATGAGGAATTTGGAAACGAAGATAATTTCTTAGGTCACGAGATGGTAAGGATGGTATAATAAACTCACTGTCCCAAAAATGTCTTCGTATTACAGTCTGAAGGAACAGGGAGTGAAACGTAGGCAATTCCAAGAACGAGAACAGGTTGACATTTTTTTAACATTCTGTGTTGTATGCAATGCTCTTTAGAGTATTTCGTAGAATTCTGTCAATTCTTGACTGCCATAGAAGGGGGCAATTAAAAAAAATAATGATGCCATACCTCAGGACACTGTAGGTAAGAGCATGCATTAAGCGCGAGACACATGCGCGAAAAAGCCATGCGATCCGACGTGCGAACCGCCGGAACGACGTCCGAGGGCGAGGGTTTTCGTCGCACCGGAGCGTCGGACGGGGGCTCCGTCCGGCGCCCGCATGCGTCCAACTTGCCAGATATCGCCGCACGCACGGTCCGATTTTCGGAAGGCCGCAGTGGCCGCAGCCAATGAGCACGGATGGCGAAGGTCATGTTGTCAAGTGACTTTCGGACCGATCGGGCGAGGAGGCGCAATGTGGTTCGGGGAAGCGGATGTGGCGGTGCGCGGTGCGTCACGCGCGGCGAGTCGTGGTTGTGAAGGAAACGGACGCCATCGAGTTTTCCCGCGCGCACAAAACGAGCCGCTGATTTCGAGCGCCAAAGCAAGCCTGCCTTCTGGGACCGATCGAGTCCGTCGAAACCCGAATATACTCCGTTTCACCTTACGATGGACAGCAGCGGACGCTACGAGCCATTCCAATGTCATGTGAGCTTCGGGAGAGACGCAGTTATGTGCGCGGTACGTAGTCACGTGATTTTTACGCTGTGCTCGTTTCTCTGGCATGGCTCTAAGGTCCGCTGCGGTCCTTCGCGATTAAGTGATTTTGAGCAGAAAAACAGCCTCACGGAAAATCTTCACACACGCACACTTTAATAGAAGGTAATAAAAATACTATGTTTGTTTTAAAGTCAGAAAAACCAAGAAGGGCGAGGGAAGTATTTTAGTGTTCTAGGCTAGGTGGCGCGAGCTACCGCCCGTTATAAATATAGCCATTAGCATCCATCCATCCATTTAGTAGAGGGACACCCGAAACTGGGCGGAGCTGAACGGAGCGACGCAACGACGCGTCGGAAACCATGTGTCGCGAACCGTCCTGTGCGGTGATTCGGAGCAGCCATCTTCCCGACAGTTCGCACGCCGGATCGGACAGTTTTGACGCGCATGTGTCTCGCGCTTTATACATTTTCTTATAGTTAGCGGCATATATGCCTTAATATGGTACATCATACAAGCGACTGTTCTCAGCCGTTGACATAGGTATGACATGTGAGTGTTCCAAGATAGGTCGCAATCGAAGTGAATGCCCAGGTACTTAATCGTGTTAACATAATGAACAGGCTCACAGGTAGAACATGAGCAGCATGAGTTATGAAGAAAGAGTGGGGCGGTTAAACTCACGCTTTTTAAAGGGTTGCGGAAACAAATAAGCTTTGTTTTGGTAGTATTTACTCGAAGTTTGTTTGCCTGGAACCAGTCCATTACCTTATTGGCATCTACTTGCAGCATGTTAACCGCATGGTGATATGAAATATGTTGAGACAATAAAACTTTGTCATCTGCAATAATAATAATAATAATAATAATAAGTAAAGTTTTCGCTCCGCCCTTTCGGGCATGCGATTTGTTATTATCGCGGCTGGCTCCACTTGCTTAGGCGAAGCTGGCCACGGGGGCCGGAAGGGCGGAGCGAGTACTTTACCGGCGCTCTTTTTCGTTTAGTTTTGGTTTAACGCCGTTTACCAAAGTGACATTTTTTGACTTCGTAGCACCTACTACAAAGTTTTTAACCAAAATTTGATGGCATGGCTAGATTATATTGAATCGAGCTTCAATTCTCTACATTCATTATGTGCCCTCAAGTGAAAAATTAGGAAGTTAGTTGAAATATTTCAGTTAATTAGCTAACTAATTACCTAATTCCCCCTTTTTTCACGAGGCCGCCATGGCCGTTAACAGTTCCCTAGGGCCTAAATTACTCCATCTCCCGTTCCGTGTTTTTGAAAATTTGGTGCGTCTAAAGAAAAAAAAACCTGTATACGACCTGTATCAAAAACTCTGCAAGCCTAAAAGTTTCTAACAACAAAACTTCAATAAAATATATCACTCCCATGTCAAGCGGAATCTTACATGATATAAATCAGACAAGAGCACTACAACTGCAGCCTCAGTGCGAACACTTCTCCGGTGGGTGAAAGCTTCACTGTTAAACGTTAACCGGACAATAGTTTCATTAATTCGTGAATTAAAATATATGCCTGTGTTAAAGAGAGACCATACGACGTTTAAGGCTATCATTATCTGTCCGCAACAAATGGTTAGTGTTTAAAAATAATAGACATATTTTATTCATATCAATGCCCCTGTTCTGTTGTTTTTCGTGCTCACCAACAGCTCAAAGGCTTTTGCGCTGTTAGCGTGGTGAAGCACGAAAACATATATAAATTCGTTACCTCTTCATACAAACAAAATGATATATACTTAATGAGCATATATGTAAAAAAGCTCGAATGCCAGTTCTGCTTTTATATCCAAAAACACAAAAACACAAACTTTTATATTGCATCGCAGACGCACTTAGCGAATCGCTCAACCGGTAGTGATCAGCTGGTTACAGTGTGTATGAACCCGGAATGTGTTTATAGGCTGGATTTTATGCGAAAGGTATCACGCTCAAGTGAGACGAAAGAGGTTTGCAAACATGCCAGGGTAACATGAAGCATACAAAATTCATAGTAGGATTCGCTTAAGATTCCAAAACGAAGGCAAACTGTAATTAATTAATCATTCGTACTCATAATGAGGCTTAATTAATCGTAACCTGCGGGATTTACCAAGAGGTCAAATACGAATAGAAAACTGGAACGTTCGATTCGCAGCTTGATGCTTCTGATGTGTACCAGGTCACAAGGTGAAGGTAAGTGTAAACAGCGGGACCATGTATGACCCACGAGAACCTGCGCGAAAAGGCGACCGCCTGTGCGCGCCGTTGACTCCCGACCTACTGAAGAAGCGTAGCTCCCCACTTGGTCCCATAACGTCACGGGAAAGATTTTAACCCACATACGGTTACCGCAGCGGGCGTCTGACGGTACACCTTACCACGGCAGCCAACAGATAGATTAGCGGGTGCGACAAAACGTTTCCCGTCCCGATTACTTCAGTTACTGCACGGGACTCAATTCTCGAAATCCAAGAGCACCAAAGACTCAAAGCACTACACGGACCCTCCGAAGATGCAGAACCCAAATACTTTCAAAGGATAATAAGTCAACTTCGCTCATTTGCACTAGAATGCGCCCATTTAGCGCCAAATTCGCCCCGAGTGGAATGCATGCGCATCGCCCTGTCGTCGCACTCGAGTTTCCGTGCTGAGCCGAGGGAGCGGGTTGCCGCCAGTGCACTAATAGCTAATTCCATTGGCCGCCTCCGCCAACGAGCCAGGTTATCCGCAGTGCTGCCAAAAATACGTCGCAATTGGCTTGCAGCCGGCGCGAGTGCAATTTTCAAGGGAAGACGTAGAAAACCCTCCACAGATCCGCTTCTACTATCTCGCCATCCATGAAATGACATGCGAGATGAACGAGAGTGGGAATCGCTGGAATCGTGGAGTACTCAGGTCTTCACCACCCGGACGTTGTAGTTGGATGTTGACCACGAAAGCGACGATGCGCAGCAGTTCTGAGTTTTCATGCTATACCTATTGCGCAGGCCAGTGAATCACAAATGTATTTCTAGCCTCCTTCGATGATAATCAGTGATTTGCTTTGGAGGGCTTCAGTTACAACTGACAATGAATAAAAGAAAATGGGTCGACGATAACGTTTTGTTGATAAATGTGCCACCCTTCCTCGTGTCGTATAATCATTTTGACCTGGGCTCAATCGGCACGGATTTGTCACGATATGCTCTACTAATGTACATCTTAAAACGAGCTCAAGATACCTTTGGGCTGCTGATCGAACGTTGCGCTAGAATCGCTGTCACGCGATTTCAAGACGCCGAATCGAAGCCAGTCGTTTCGATCCCTCGCAATTTTTGTAAATTTCAATCAATCAAACTTCGAACAACAAGAGGAGCACGTCTTCGGATGACGACGCGCTAAATCACTGTCCTTTCTCCCATTTTTAGACGGCAAAGTATTCGCCGCTCAAAGATTTATCATTCGCTCGCATTGAATCGACCAGGAGGGGGAGCGGCAGACGAATAGAGACGGGGAACGGGCCTCCGTGATTTGTGACACTCACGTCGCAGAAATGAATAAACAACCCACACCGCAATGTTTTTCTATCATAAAGGTAGCGATATCAGAACCGTAACTTTTTTTTCGATTGGGCGCCGCCATATTGAACTGTGAGCAAACCTGTCCATTTATGCGGTGCGGCGCCGTGCACCAGCCATGCCCACGCTTGCCATGCACTCCGCGAATGCAAGTAGCTCAGTGCGGCTGTCCGGGTAGCGTGCGCCTCAAAGGAAGATGCGATACCTCTCCGGTGCGCACAGGGTGCGCGCCCGTGGACCCATTGAAAGACGCTGTAAGATACCGGACTCGCCAAGACAGGAGAGACCGCTGCTTCGACTTTCTCAACGAGTTTACATTAGGGTACATTGGGGGCAGGTACCCTCCCATTTCAAAAGGGAAAACCTCAATGCTCTGCGCACCTATCCGTTACAATTACGTAAAAAGCTGTCGGCGTCAAGATCATTGTATTTGTCCGGATGTATCTTTTAGGAAAGCATTTGAAGTTTACCTGACATAAAAAATGTCAGGTAAACTTCCCATCAAAGCGTTCTTCTCACGAGCTCCAGTATTGAATAAATTTAAACTAGTCTTTACTGATATGAGAAACCCCGGTGAGCAAATGAGGGTGTCTTGTCTGCAACGCATCACAAACCACCAAAAGCTCCCCTTAACCAAGCATAACTAACCATAATTCGCGCATATTGCACGCAAGGCAGACTCTATGCTCCTCGGGTTTATCAGATTAATCGAGACAAGTTTTTGTTTTCATTATTTTCTGATTTGAATGTTTCTTTTTACACAACTTAACGGCTTGCTGCAAACATTCACGACGCGTTATTTTTAGGATTTTCCAGAAAATCAAGGGAACCGATCGAATTCGCAAATGAAGAGGACTGTTTTCACCAACAACCAAAATACGTCCATTGATAATGTCGGGGAGGTTGTTTTTAAGCATGTATGAAAATGTGAGGTCAAAAGATGACTGAAAAATGTCAGGCAAATGTCGATTCGAAATAGGAAAACAACAACAAATCTCAGTCACGCCAGACCTGACATTTTTCCGCTTTGGATTCGACATTTGTTCTTGCCCTTTCTTTGGAGCCATCGTCAATCCGTTAGTTTATATCCGGTTTAAGAATTCTCCGGGACGACCCGCAGAAAGCCTTTTCAGCTTCCGAGGTACATCGAGAGTCACTCAAATCTTATGAAGCGTGTGGAGCGATAATTATCGCTATGGGGGTCGTTACAAGTCTACGGAGCGATAATAAGGCTCCCGAGAGCATAATTATCGCTTTATAGCCTTGTAACATCACATTATTTCATACAGTTTTAACGATATATATGCAATAAAAAGATTTGTATCTAGATCAGGACAGCCCAATTATCATTTATTAATTTTTTTCAAAAGTTGTTGCAGACATATTTTTCACTAACCATACAGTCTAAAAAACATCAACTCGCCAAGAGGCTCTATGACAATCTGTTGAAGCCGAAATTGGCAGTGGCGAGCTGTTGGTTTTTCCCAAATTTGCTTTTAAATACCAATCTATGATGATTCCAGAAACCCAAAAGAACACATTTGTGGCTCGAATTTTTTGTTTCTTTTTATGTTAAAAACAAACGGTTGATAATCACGTCTTTGTCGCGTCAGATATACTGTAACTCTTTTTTTATGGTGATGTGATAGTGCACAGATGATGTAAAATACAGTAATACGCCCCATCTAATTTCCATGTTCACACATATAAGCATTAGATTTAGAAGAAAGTGAACTTTATAAACATTGAAACACCAAAAACGGAATCATTAAAAAAGAAAACAAAAACGTGGACTTTACAGTCGATGATTACTGCCCTAGATTATGACGTCATAATGCCTGCGGTGGTTCTTTGATTCCGGTTTGATTTTTTTACTAGTAAAAAGGTTACTCTGGAGTGAACTGAAATTTTTTGTTTTAAAGCGATATTATCTACACGTGCAGCACAACGTGCTTGAGCATCACCGGCAGTAAACCGGAACCCACGGCCTACAACAGAAATCCCCCCTCCCCCAGTTGCTGCCATCTTGCGTGTTCGCCACATTCGTGGTCAGGTGAAGTCAAGATGGCTGCACCCAGAGGTGGGACAGATCAGATTGGCCAGATCTCGGTCACCAGATTGGCCCACTGGGGCTGTGTTCCAATCTTACTCGAATGGATCCGAGTTTCTCCGGCGGATCGCGTCACGTGACAAGACAGATAAAGTAAATGGACGGGGTAGTTTTTCGAACGCCAAAGTACAGGATCTTTACCCCAAGGTGAGATCGAGCAAATTTTGGAATACCGCCCCACTCACCGTGATCTGGCCAATTTGATCATACCCATTTCTGGGCTCTGCCATCTTAACATCACGTGATCACTCATGTGGCAAACAGGCAAAATGGCGGCAACCGGAGTGGTGCCATTTTCGGCCGCCGGTTTACCGCTCTAAGGTTACTCGAGCTCGTTGCTGCAGCAGGCAATAGCCACGTAGAGAAGAAGACAACATCCCTTATCGATGTTATTTCAGCACACATCGTGCACACCTGAAAGAATTGTTTTTCCCCGGTATCTCCACTGCGCGTAGTACTTTTTTTATATTGTGAGCTTCCACTTAACCCAATACTCACTAATTTTTACAGGACCACAAGATAAACTTAATATAGTCACAACTCAACGTTATTGTTAATTTAATTATATTTAGCGAATTGAAAGGGCGAGCTAAATACATTTCAATGCCATATTGCGACAGTAAAGTTTGAGCTAGCTGATACACACCTCTAAATAGATCGGCTTGAAATTTAGAACTATTCTGACTTTTCCTCTCCTTTCTTCGTGTTTAACTAAAAATCTAACGTTCAAGCTGATCTATTTACACGGTATAAAATGTTGTCGCGAATCGTGGTAGGTCGCATAAAATACTCCCGATTAGTATAACTAGGTGTCGCAGTATTAAAAGTTAAATCGTGATTGTGTCCTTGAACTAAGGAAATAATAAGAGCACGTAAAATCATGAAACGGGCACCTCGTGGCCATACATATCTTGAAATATGGTTTATGAAATACATTTCACAATATATGTATAAGGACGAAACAACTGAGCTAAAAGCAATAAAATTTTCAAAATGTCACGAAAGTTTTCGGACAATCTCTTTCAGTTTACCTTTTGTAGAAGCACCGAGCTGCAATCGCAACGCTTGTTTTTGTAACAAAACATTTTTTACACTAAGTCCAAAATTACACTAAGCCCAAAATAGCGTTTGCCGAAATGAAAGTAAACATTTTCTTATACAGGATAGGCCGGCATAGCCTGCCTGTTGTGGTTTGTTCTTGACAAGATACCGGTCACATTAATTTGCAAATAAGTATCACACAAGCTAATTGATGGTTTTAACGCGGTAGCGTTAAGGAGCTCATGTCGCAGAAAAAGCCATGCCGGTGGCGTGACTGGAAAGTCCTGATTGGTCGATAAGGTCATGACGTCACAGCTACATGCGCTCGCGCAGATATTTCAAACAACCCACAATGCTCACGTGAAACGTGACATCACGCGTGGAATGAAGGTGATTAAAACATGACATGTAATGCGAATTCAACGTCGTCGTATGTCTCAAATGATTTCACTTTGTAAAGTAATTCCTTGCCTTAAAGATAAAAAATTAAGAATTCTAGGGGAGATTCCAACCCACGACCCTTCAGTTGCGAGTCAGACACGCTCCTGACTAGGCCACGCGAGGCAGGCTTGCACGGCGAATGAGAAGGCGATGCAAACGATAGCGTTCCACTTTTAAAGGCAAAGCTTAAGCGTCCTCCAAGATTATCTTTTGTTAATTAAAACGAAGTAGTATTTTATGTTCTAGTCGACATGGCAGCTACTTAATTGGACATTTTCTGACGGTTTCCGCGCGTAATCGTCATAGTTCCGACGCGCGCCCATGTGTACTTCGTTTTTGTCCAGACCACAGAGACATAAAAATTATGTTCATGACATAAAAGAGGCAATAACAGACTTCTATATGTTTGATAAATAATATGTGTGAAGTACACATAGTTATTTAAATTACCTTCAAGATCAAAAATGTGTGTTAGGCTGTCCCAAATCACTTACAACGTCCCTGTTGAGGATAAAAACGACGTAAAAGATTTGCAGAACCCCTTTCAGATCATTTTTTTTTGGGGGGGGGGGGGGGTGGTGGGGGGGGGGAGGGGCATTGCTTTGGGCGGTCGGCCTTTTATTTATGTTGTCAAATATTCACTTAGAAGTGATTAAATATATTTTTTAGAGTGATCAGTAAATTTTCCTGTATAAAGTTCGCATAACCACTTGAGACCGTCACGAAAGGACGATACTCGAAAGTGATGAGTCTGCGTAAACGTGTTTTTTTTTTTTCGCTGATCGGCAGTGTGAAATATCGGGTTGCAGGGCACGCCAAATTAGACTGTGTGCTCACATTATAGATCGAAAGGAAAACACACGAAATGTGCAGAAAGACAGAGATAGTTAATGGTATTTTTCGAAATAATCCCTTACAGAACGCCTTACTGCAAATAGATATGCATAAAGATTCATGAAATGAAAATCCTAATTTTACATAAATAGCGCGAAGGACAGACAAATACTCTTAATATCTTAATATAAATCACATTTCATCAGTTTGTATGAGCTTGAAACTTTGTGATATACTGCCTCGGGAGGCTAATGTTATATTCGGTTTTACCTGCACTTGTTTTGGGCCATCTCTTTACAACACTATGCTTCAATAGTCATGCGCTCTAACATTTCTCTAGGCTGCCGTATATCACCGCGAGACGGCTATAAATACTGCACAACTTTACAGTTAGGACATCTATGGCTAGTGTTGCGAACATCGCAATTCACCAGAAAGCTGAACTGTTTAACATGGAATGCACCTGACGTCATCACACTATGTGCTGGTGGTGCATGTGACTTTTTACGGGTAAAACAGCGCGAACAAGGACACAGGACAGAGAAGATGCACATCTCTGTGCCTTTTTTCTGTCCTGTGTCCTTGTTCGCGCTGTTTTACCCGTAAACATGCTTCACCTACTAGCCAAAATTTCAACAGTATTACGATCGTGATTTCTGCTTGCTCAGAAAATCAATTGCAATGGTGCAAAATTCACTCTGAAGGAGGTTCAAGCTCAGTAAAAGCCAAGTATTTAAAAGGTACGTCGTGCCAGGCGCTCCCGCCGTTCCTCACGACGATACACTAATAATATTAAGTGTATCGTCGTGAGGAACGGCGGGAGCGCCTGGCACGACAAAAAACCTGCTTTTTGGCAAGAGTGGTTTTGCAAACAAACTAGTTTCCGCGGCCATGCTTTTTGGCCTACGCCAAAGATGCGGGGAAGAGGACCCTTTTCAACACAAAATGTTATTAAAACACACACACACAATTCTTTTTTTTTTTTTTTTCTTTTGTGGCTGCTTAAGAAAATCTTTTGTATTCATGAGGACTTGCGTCCTCCGTTTGGGTGTGCTAATTCGACAATTTTATTTGTCACTCGTTAAGAGCAACCCTCCACTGCTTTTATTTTTCACCCCGATAAGTTTAAAGGGGTCATAAAACGATATCGGGTTGAAATGTTCATGACTTTTGAGAGGCGTATACCGGTCCTAGTTTTGCTCAAGTATACTCGCACAGGTCGCCACTGATTCAGAAGCTTCTATATCGCGGTAAAAGTGCGAAGATAAAATGAGACTATTTCTTTTAATCTTGCCTTCGCAAAGATTGATGTCGTAATTGTAGGATCAAAACCACCCGCATGACGACAGTTGAGCGTGGCTCATGGATTGGGAACGAGAACTGCGTGAGCACTGTACATCGGCTCATAACAATCAATGCCTCGGCGGACACTTGGGTCGTGGCTCATGTCCAACCACTGCGGTGCTAAGAATAGCCGAACTCTACTGATGCCTCGAGCTCAGCACGCGTTTTCTTTCTTTCCAACCCCAGCGCTGGGGTATGATTAACGCTGGCGGCATAGAATATGCACCAGGCCACGGAACCGCTTTTGGATCCGAGTTGAGGGGATGAACGACGCTCACATTTCTCTAATTTTCTTGGCGACTGCCATTGCCTAGAAAGAAGAGAAAAGTCAAGTTTGTTAAGTTGTTAACGTTAGAGAGTGATTCTAAGTAGTGTTTAGTGTATGTATAAAACCATTTCATGGTCTCTTTCCTTAAAATACAGACATGGTCGAAACTTGGGCCATAACTTGATAACTACGCTGGTGTGAGACTTAGAGCGACTGGCAACGTTCGGCTGTCCCTCTAAAGCCACTAGACTGTCCCTCTTAAGTGCCTCCGGCCCAAAGACTCCACCTTGTCTTCCAGAGGGCCAGTGCCGGGGTAACACCGACAATGTAAGACCAGAGGAAAATTGACGACTCCCTCGCCGGAGGGAAGAAGCAGGGGTGAAGTTTTTAGTTTTTTTGCCCGATGTCCCAAAGGTCTTCCTGGATATATCACACACCACCTGGTGGTAGTTACGAAATTGAAGAGGGTAAGCAAATTGGCGAAGGAAAGGAATCATACTTTTGGTTCTTACTTTCTAGGCTAGGCGGCGCAAGCTACCGCCAATTATAATGGGTACAGCTCTTAGCATCCACGCACTCATCAAGCGTCATTGGAAACACGAACGTAGCAGTTGTCTGCAGTTAACATAAGTATTAAATAAATGTTTACATAACATATATCTTGCGTCGTAATCTCGGTCGACGGGGCACCCCTTTAGATAAAGGCAGACTTCATTCGTTATTAAACATTTTGATTCAGGTAAAATATATGTCACTGGTAAACAAAGGGATCTTGAGTCATATGAACATGACGTTGTGGATGTTAATGTAGATTTTCTTCTACTGTTGCGTCGAAAATAAAAAACTGATTTTCATATTTTTGGTACCTGGAAACAAAAGTGAATTGCACAGACGATGAACGAAACTATTTACTTAATCGTTTCACGGCGTGAATAGTGTCTATTGCCAGATCAACGTGGAAAATATATTCTGAATTTAGCGATTCAAACCGGTTCGAACCGTTAATTTTTGCTCCCCGCAGCTGAACCGGAACCGAACCGAAAGCTGTGAACCCGAACCGGAACCGAACCGCTAACAATTTCGGTTCGACACTCTGAGGTCCGCGTCCCAGCAGCGGCGCTGGATGTGGCAAGCGCCTGTTGTGCTGAAGGTCGCCCTTCAGCTTGACAGTCGGCGGAAGCTTCGGAAGCCAGGAGTCGGGACGCCGCGACGACAGCGACACTCGCGTTTGCTCGAGCTTTTCACCAGAACTTCTACTACAAGCCGCCAGGATCGCAACATTCCGCAGCACAACACCCAGGCCTTTCTGGCATCATTTGTTACAAATCGAATCCAGTCGAATTCGGGGGTTCTTTACGCGCCAAACCAACGACGGGCATCGGACACGCTCCATCGGAGGACCGAAGATTAATTTCGACCACCTGGAGATCTTTTAACGTACAACCGAAAGCTCGGTTACACGACGCCCTCTCCGCAACAAGCCCCCGTCAGATTGCGGGCATCTCGCCGGAATTTGAACCCGCCACCTGGGGACTCTAAGCCGGCGCTTTGCCTGAAAGCCAACGAGGGGGTTATTTATATACCGTTGGAACCCCTCTCGATGCACGCGCTGAATAGGACGCTGAGCACACCAGGCCCCGTAGTTTAGAATAGCTCAAGCAATATTTGTTCTGTCACTGCTTCTACCAAACTCGAACTCGTTCGAACCAACTCGTAACCACACCTTTGATGACGGCTACCAACGCGCTTCCTCCGATTTCTTTTGTATTAACACGATACTTGCAGTAGCCCAGCATGCAGATAGTTTGTAATGCCTCAACCACACAAAATTACTATCACACATCGTCTTCTATGGGACCTCAAGAGTGCAGCTGTACCCGTTTTCGCTAATAAAACTTACTTGTCTTTGCAGCTGTGAAATATTTCTCAGGCAATTTTAATTATAATGATGCTTGTTGCATTCGTAGGTGAACATACTTATTAATAAAACAGTGTTGTCGGCATAGGACAAATTTGCAGTGTCTGATAAGGCATTGTCTTCCAATCCGTGTACGTTTACATTTGAAGCTGCGGTAAGTTGGAGAGAAAAAAAAAACACGTGGCAACAGTAACAGACATTTTGTTTGACAAACGTTTCGGAAAGAAACTTTCCTTCTTCGTGTGTAGAAGTATTGCACTTAGGTAAGGATTCGCCCGGTCCATCTAAGACCATCCCCAATCAAGCGGAATCATCTAGAACACATCTGTGGTGCAATTCACTATAATAAATAAGGAGAGGAAGCGTGTAATCCTGCTTCTCTTTACTGATCTGTATGAAGTATTAATATGTCCCTTTCCGTATTCAAATACAAAATGTTTAAGTGTAATCAACCGGTAGTCAGTACTAAAACAACGCTCGCATTGCGGATTGAATCAAATGTTTTATAAACGATTATAAAAACAGGCCATACGGCAAGATTTCTTTTGAGAAACACACACGAGGTTTTTTTTTTCTTTTTAACAGTTTCAGATTTATTTTGTAAGCTCCACTTAATGAAATCTAAACTGTAACCAGTTGGCCCCAAGCATAATATATGCTTCCAAACCAACTCCCTGACACATCGGATGGGATATTCTTCGTAGAGTTCCACGCGGATAAATTGAAACACTTTAAAGAGACGTTTAACGATATTGAGTTGGAATGTTTCTCGCTTTACGCCTGCTTACTGGCACTAGTGGAACTCGAGTTCACTCGCACGCAACTCCACTGATCAAGAACTTCCTTGGACGCGGTGTAATCTCAAGAAGAATAACGGACCTTTCGGGCATTTTTGTATTTTTCTTTTCAGTTTCGTTATGGTTATGATATTTGAGTGCGGCTCTTAGATTGTTCACGGGTACTGCGTCGAAATACTGACGATCAGTGTCTGGACTAGCAGCTCGTGTCCAGTCACTGAAATGGTGAGGATAGCTGAACCCTACCAATGTCTGAAACCGAGCGCGTACCCCGGACTTCACCAACCCTAGCGCGTGGCTATGATGAACATTGGTGGCCGTAAATTTTCCGGTGCAGATTTATAAGGGAAATCGGCAGATGTTTTTCGGCGTTTATTTGCTGTTGCTTTTCAAATGTCGCTGTATTTTGAGTATCTTTTTTTCGAACTAATGCTAAGAATGCTGATTACCAGTGAAAAATTTAAAAAGAAACCTGAGGGATCGGGTGTAATAGCCAAGGGTTTCGGCAAAAAAAGTCCTCGCTGGTGCAATAATTTGCAGAAACTGGTGTTTATCGGTTATTACCAATTGAGCAGTCTTGATATGAACAGATTATTATCTGTGTTTATTGATTTAATATATTTTCTATTTTTGACACCAAGGTATGTTGATTACGGTCTCTCCGTTAAAACTGGAAAGTCCACAAACTAAATACATTTTATCGACACCAGATCACGTTGTCGCTTGTTCCGACAGCTTGTTGATCGTGTGAATACTGCACATTTTTCTCGTAGCACTAGTGAAATTTGGCCGAGTTGGTAAGTAAGAAACTAAAAACAGTGTGAAGATGGATGAAGGGAAAGCATGCATGCGCAACCAAAGTGCTGACTGACAACGAATTTTTATTAGAATTTCACCAAAACGCCGTGATAATCCAGGCATGTCCTCAGCATAGATGACGTTGTAGATATGTTTAATAAAAATCAGTTATAATTGTCAGTCAGCACACTATTTGTGCACTTCTGTTCGTCCTTCGTACGTCTTTGCACTCTTTCTGTTTTATCGTTTTTCTTTTATTTGTTCTATGACTGCCCTTTCGCGGAGAAAACAAAATAACGCGCGTTTCATAGGTTTTGAATGTTAAGTGTTAATTCTAAGCGGTATTTTTTTTTTTGCAGAGACACTGTTATTGCACAGCTTCTTTAAACAATAAAAGGGCATTTCGTTTCTGTTGAGTCACCTATGAATTTTCTTTCCGATACTTCACCTCATAAACATTTCCGAAACTGTAGATTACAAAATTCCCACATAGTAATAATCGTGGATTCAGGCGTGAACTTTCAGTGGCCCTTCCATACATCCGCGTCTGTGCGAATAGAAGGGAAACGAAAACATTTCCCTTGTATTTGTAAAGAGGCAAACATGCCGCTGCACTTCCATTCGTACACCCGTTAATGTCGCTTTCGCAAGACTTCCTCGTAGCGTCTATCGAAATGTGATCCACGAGCCTACGAACCATATAGTTTAGAACCTCAAATATTCTACACAATACAAACTCTCCGCCGAAGAGTATGGTTATCAAATTCAAACAAGAACAAAAGAATGGCAAGTGTAATACCCACTGTTTTTAAAATTAAAGCAGTTGAACTTTAATAGATAGAAAACCTCACAACCCATCAACAGAAATGCCGGCGGAAGTGCTTCTCAACCGGAACACGCTTCAGAAGACGGCAAAGGGCTTCGAAAGTTTAAAGCGTAATACATAGATTTCATTCATTTTGGTATTGGACACCTGCCGATGATCCGGGTTTATTGTTCGCCTGTACGATGTTACCGGCCACAAAATAAGTCACATACGTCAGGCCGCTTTCTCCCTCGTACCGACTACCGGCATCTCTATGCAGGCGGCCAGTACCCCATGCCGGTGTCCTATAAGCTCCACGTGTCGGTTAAATTTACATAAAGAAAAAAACTTGTACTACAAGCTAATTCTTTTTTATTATGCATAAGCACAAATACAAAATTTTTCATTCTATATACAAAAAGTTGAAGAGAAATATGTCCAAAATCATATAAAGCATTAAACGCATTTTCTAAGCAGCGGTCGTTTACGTTTGCTGAGAAGCTATTTCAGAGTCGCTTGAGAGCAAAGAACAGAGTATTGTTGATTAATTGCCATGAACATCTACTACATCGCCATACACTTTAGCAAGTGTGGTGACTGTAGTGGGAGAGCTGGGACATGCACCTTTGCTGGTGCACGCATAAAGTCATGCAACTGGCGTAGAGGTACAAAACAGGGCTGCGGACAAAGTGGTTCTGGGTTCGATTGCCGGCGGGTGATGATTCAAAATTTAATTTGGGTGATTCATATTCCAAACCAATCAAAGGGATTTGGCACGTCCAAGCGAAGTACTGTGGATTAATTTCGATAACCTGGGGATCTTTTGAAGTGCCACCAAAATCTCGATTACACGGCGCCTACTCCGCGATGAGCCTTCGTCGGAATGCGGGAATCTCGATCGGAATTGAAAACTGCCACCTGAGGATCCGTATATGACTGATGACGTATGAGTATGTACTGGTCGAATTCTGAGTGCGTGTAACTAGCTGCATACATTCTTTATCTCGTGTTGCTGTGGTCACCAAACTGCTTGTGCTGTCATGCCCTGCCGTTGCGTATGCACGGATGAAAGAAGGGACGACCGGACGAAATTCTGGGAGTATGGGTTCAAGCATGAAATAACTCATTTCATGCCTTAACATCAATGTTGGTCTTTCCTCTGTTCTGCCCAAATGGCATAAAGAAATATCGTATATGGTGGTGATCAGCTTATTAGTGTTGGGATTACATTAGAGTCCAAGGGGTTGACCAGGCTGACCCGGCCTAAGAGCCGCAAACAAAACAACGAAACCTCCAAGAGGCGCATGCGGGAGGGGGGAGGGGAGAGAAGTTTTGTTTAGAGAAATAAACGAAACTTCAACTACTTTCAATCTATCCGAGTCAAAAGCAGTCCAACTGTACGTAAGGTACACTGTAAAAAATTGTTGCCCCATTTTACGGCAAAAGTTGCCGGTTCAGTATTGCCGACATGTTTTCCGTAATCCAGAATATGGACCGTCTGTAAAAACAAGACATATAATTTCGTGAAATGACGAAACGTCCGTAGCTCACTTTACGAACAGTTATTCATTTTCCATTTTACGGGAAGAGTTGCCGGTTCAATATTGCCGACATGGTTTCCGTAATCTAGAAACTGAAAACGTCCGTAAAAACAAGGCATATATTTCGTAAAATGACGGAACGTCTGTAGCCCACTTTACGGACAGCTATCCGTAGGAAATATAAAAGCTGTTCGCACTAAGTAACGAAGCACTATACCTTTCCCCCTTATATGAGGCCAAAGCTACGAGCCATTTGTACCACCTGCACCTCCGATACATCTGCAGACTCCCCTCGCAAAGCTCTAGCCCTGCCAGGGGTTTCACCTAATGTATCAAAGGTGCAGGACTGGTGCAGACAGTTCGTAGCTATGGCCCTCAAAAAGACAGAAAGGTAGAGTGCTTCATTACTTAGTGTGAACAGCTTCCATGTCCAAGTAAGCCGAAGTTACTCGAAGCTTTGGGGTACAGATTGGTATGGAGAATTCATAGCTCCGTCATTCAATATATGCACTTGTATATTTTTTCATCCTTAGACAAAACACACAAGATTTGATGTTTTGCAAAAGAAAAAGAGCACACAACCTGTACTACTCCTTGCCAGCATTATGTTGTGTGAGATCAGCTGTTCCTATAGGCAACAGCTGAACAAACAAAGCAATTAAGAAGTTTCGCCACAATACCTTTATTGGAAGAAGGCATGCCTTGCTTTAGGTTTGGAGAAATTTTACATTATAGTTGTCCTCGCGCTGGCCATCTAGATGCCCCTCCATGCTTGTGCTTATAGTTGTCCTTTGATTGAAGACTTCTTCAGTATCTTCATAGTGCATGTAAGGGCAGCTTGAAATAAAGAACAGTAGAGGATTCGAAATCAATAGACAATCACAACAAATTGTATATGACATACATGGTTAAAGTCGGCAAGCAACGTGCTTATCAACTATCCCAGCTACCCACCTTTCTACTGTACATGACATATAAAACAAACCTTTCATAAATTGAACCAAAATAAAAATTTGCATTGACTTGAATACCTAATACAAGTGTTTGAGAAATAAAACGAGCAAATTAAAATTGCACAACTATTCAGTGATATTCAGCACATTGAATTCAGCCGGATCTCCCTTAGTTTTCACAGTAGGCTCGCAATAATTCAAACTCAGATATTTAATACTCATGGTCAAACAAATTTCAAAAACTTGGCTTGCCCCGCTACGTTTTCAATGTATTCATAAGCCGCTTAACTCGAACGGCGCTTTCGTGCAATTCATACTTTTTGTTCTCGCGGCACCGTTGAGCGCACTTCTTTCTGAGCACTGGAGCACTGTGGAGAAGGTGTTGCTTTTCCGCAGTGCACCGGTGCTTGGTACGAAGTGCACTCAACGAGGCTAAAGCAGAGTAGAGCTGTATATAGACTGTTTTACTGAAAGAGGGGGAGAGGAAAGAGGAAAGGGCTACTGGCGTTTTCCCCCTTGCTGCAGCGTTTGAAAGAGTGAAAATCCCAGATGAGAGGCTTCGCCGGTGTTGGGCGTAGGCACTGCTCGCACTTTGTTTGCGCTTTCTTCTCTGTTTTAAATTCCCAAACTTAATTAAAGCCACGGGCTTTGATAGCGACAGTCATCGGGACATCATTGCTCGGTTATAGGCTGCACGAAGAACGACAGAAAGCGTCGAATTCTGCCGAGGACCTATGTAGCTTGCATGGAATCTGGCGAGTGCGGCTGCAATGTCTTTAAGCCCCATCTCTTTCCACATGACCCCAAAAAGACCTTTCCCCAACGCCATCCTCTCCATTGTGCTCGGAACATTTTGTGAATGGAGCGTGCACCGCACTTAATGCTGTACCGTCAATGAACATGGAGTACGCTCTCAAGGTGCATGCAAGTGTTCTCCTGATAATTGCTGTTTCAGCTTGTAAAATATTGTAACTGAGTTTATCTTAATATTGATATTTTGAAGTATTTACAATGATTTTATTTTATTATCTAGAGCACTTAGTTGAAGGCTGAATACCGCCGTTGGGTGTGGCTGGAAATTGTCAAAAAGTTAGTCCTATTGCTTTTGCCTGAATCGCGATCTCCTCCGCGATACCAGAGAGCCGTGAACCTCTGTTGACCGTCACAGCGCGACTAGATTATTTTTATTTTCAAAATTAGTACCTATTGTAGCTGGAAAGAAACCTTCAATTTATGTTGCTGAAAGTTGAAACATGCTCATGCATCGATGTTTATAAATGTAGAAACATGCTCCTTCATAGGTGTTTATAAACGTTTTATTTGAGGATCCCGTGGCGACAAGTGTGTCTTTTGTCGAGAACTGAAAACAGCAAATCCGAGAAGCGCCTATTGCCGGAGCGAGTCGATCAATGACTCAACGATTCGAAATTGATGCATGAGCATATTTAAACGTCAGCAACAGAAATTGAAGGTTTCTTTCCGGCTACATTATGTACTAATTTTGAAAACAAGAAGAATCCAGTCGCGTTGTGACGGTCTACGTGGGTTCACGGCTCTCTGGTATTGAGCAGGAGATAGCGATTCTGGAAAACTGATAGAGCTAACTTTTCGACAATTTCCAGCCACACCCGGCGGCGGAAATGAGCCTTCAACTAAGTGTTGTGGTCGATAAAACTGAGTCATTGTAAACACTTCAAAATATCAATATTAGAATAAATTCAGTTACAAAAAGTTACAAGCTGAAACAGTGATTATAAGGAGAAAACTTGCACGCACCTTGCGAGCGTACCCCATGTTCATCGATCGTACAGCGTTAAGTTCGGTGCGCACTCTATTCACAAAATGTTCTGAGCACAGTCAAGAGGATGGCATTGGGGAAAAGTATTTTCGGTTTACGGATGCAAACCACTGCTGCCGGAAATCGGGGTCACGTGGAAACAGCCGCACTCGCCTTGCCGAATTCCGTACAAGTACATAGGTCTCCAGAGAGTATTCAACGCTTTTTGACGTTATTCGTGCACCCTATAACCGACCAATGGTGTCCCGATGACAAGGGGACCGTCGCCATCGAAGCCCGTGGCTCTAATTAGGTTTGGGAGTTTAAAACAGAGAAGAAATGCAGGCACCCAACACCGGCCAAGCCTCTCATCCGGGACTCACTCTTTCTAACGCTTCAGCAAGGGGGAAAGTGCCGGTAGCCGTTTCCCTTTTTCTCTCTCGCTCTCAAAATGGCTCTACCCACGATGAAACTGTATACAGACATCTTGGTCAATGAAAGGAGCGTGCAGAGCCAGGGCACGCACCAGACGCATATAGAGGGCTTGAAAAGCTCTCTTTTGGCCAACCAGAAGCATAAAAGAATCTCCTAGCTATGGTAGCGAGAAACAGTTTTAATAAGTGTGTAAGTATTAAATGTAGTAACTCTTCATGGTTATGGTACACGCAATGTTTCGATTATGGCTATGCAAGAGGATGTAAGAAAGGAATGTGTCACTTGATCTCTGTTTTGGTCAAAAGAAGTCTGACCATTTCGACGGCAAATTCCTGGCACTCGGCGCCTGGCGTATGGATTATGTAAAATGTTCTGTTGGTCGCGCATGCTTTTTATATCTTCTATATCTTTATCTATCTTCTACGTGATGTTGCATGACGGTGATGGAAACATCATGTGCACCATATTTCCAGTGATCAAGTTACTTTGACACACTCATTAGTTGTGTTTCTCGCAACCACCACCAGGGCATTATGTGCAGCTTTTGGTTGGCCACAATGCATTTGTGAAAACGCTCTGGAACACGCCCAGCCCACCTTCAGCCAATGGTGCTTCCTTATTTGCCTCGTATAGATCCCAATGAATGGTTAAACTCTCTCTATGTACGTCTCTGAACCAGAGGACACATGAGCGACAAAATGGGGTGCTGCGCGGCAGTTTCCACAGCGATTTGCGCGGATGCTGTGATGAGGAGGCATGGCTTTGCGTCGCAGCGTTCATGCAAGTTGCTATAGAAACTGCAGCGCAATGCCCGTTTTCATTACTCATGGGTCCCCGCTTAATAGTCTATAACAGACAACTTTTCTTGCTGGTTAAACAGACTTAATTTTGTTTTGAGGTGTAATGTGCTGCCTAAACAGTCCCTGATAAACAACATTCTTGAGGGGTGAATACACTTGTGTCATAAATTTCACCATGTTTCATAGTGCCATTCCCGCTTATGATTAGTAGGCCTGTGTAGAGGAAATCATCAAATATCTGTTTTGTGTGTGTAGCCATTCATATAGCAAATCATAATTTATCGAGCAACATATTTAGGTGAACTTCTGACAATTCGTGCTTTTGATAATTCATGCAAAATTCGTGGCTTCCTGGAGTTCGAAATAATGAGAGTCTACTGTATGTCACATTCAAATTAATGGTTTAGCTTCTTGGGCTTAATGGGATCTGAACCCTTCTCTACTGGCAGTGCATTAAAAGCAAAATAGTACAGCAATGTATTTCTTCTAGTTTCGTGCACTGGCACAGGCTTGTGCAACTAAGTCAAACTAGCATCAAAGGGAAGCTGAAGCACTTTTTAGGAAATCTGAGTTAGGAGTGGACTTCCATAGCATTTTGTCCCATGAATTCAGTAATCGCACAACGGGGCATGCAGTGAGTCTCTTTTCCACCTGTAATCTGTCCAAAGCGTCGTGATGTCATTGTTGGCATCCCCAAGTCACCTTAATGGTGAGTAAGGGTTATCGGACCCTGACGATGACGTCACTTTCGCTAGTTTTTTTCTTTGTTTTCGCGCTCTGCTTTTTTCGGTGTGTCGCAACATGCAGGGCTACATGGAACTTTTAATTAACGATTACGACGCTCCTACTAACAATTATAAGATAACTTTAGACACCACTTTTAAGGTGCCCTCCCTAAACTTTTTTGTTTTGAATTCAAGGACTTTTTTAGTGTTTCTTTAAACATGGTGCCTATGAAGTACTTCATGAACTTGAAATACTATACCCGTTTTTACCTCAAGAACTGTAGTAAAACAAGATTTCCCACTCTATTGTTAAATTAAAACAATGAGAGCAAAGTTGTTTCGTTAAGAGGTGCTCACCTGATAGGCACCTGTGGAATCAGGCATTGACTCATTGCTCCCAGAACTGAAGAGCTGGCTCTGTAAAAAAAACTATTGTTCACCTTCCTGTGAATATTTTGTACAATTGAAAGAGACAAGAGATATTGTTAAAAATTAGCAATCCTTCTGGGCCCGTTTGCTCGAAGCGCTAACCGCGGCTAAAGTTAGCCGCAGTACCTAGGAGAGGGATTTTGAAATCACGTGACGGGCTCGGTAGGGATGCGGGGAAACATGGGCGGTGCCCCGGTGACTGAGCGCCGCTCGCTTTGGAACTAATATGTCGTTGTAGCTGCAATATCGGGCGCCTTAGTCAGCAACGAATGGTGCAGGAGGCTTTCGCTTTGCCTTACCTCACTTCGATTGCAAAGCAGGAGCAATGACCTCGCCGCATTTTTTAGATAGTCTTTCGATTCTCTCAATTCCTAAGCCTAATGAACGCGATAATTGTCGTCATGGCAACGTCTTTGGAAAGCGGATTGCCTTAACGGGTATTTATAGCACACAAAAGCAGACAGCGTCCCAATAGACCTTTTTCTAAATTACCCAAGCATCGAGGAGAACGCTGGAAGTGTAATTCTACGGTCTGCACGCGCTGGCCTCCCTCTTATAAAAGATTCAAAGTATATAATCATAATAAGGCTTTGACGAACGCACGTGCAAGGCAAAATTTGTTTTAGACTTTTTGCTTTTGAACAATTACTACTGCAGACGCCAGCACGTGCAACGTGTGTAACTACACTCGTAGCGTGCACCTCAGTGCTTGGGAAATTTAGAGAAAGGTTTATGGGACGCTGTCAGCTTTTGTGTGCTATCAATACCCGGCCGATTGAGTCAAGGCAATCCACTTTCCAAAGACGTTGCCATGCCGACAGTTACCGCGTTCATTTAGGCTTAGGAATGGCCAGAATCAAAAGACTATCTAAACAATGCGGCGAGGTCATTGCTCGTGCTTTGCGATTTAAGTGAGGTAAGGCAAATTGAAAGCTTCTTGCACCATTCATTGCTGACTAACGCGCCCGATATTGCAGCTACAGCGACATATTAGTTCCAAAGCGAGCGGCGCTCACTCACTGGGGCACCGCCCATGTTTCCCCGCATCCCTACCGAGCCCGTCAAGTGATTTCAAAATCCCTCTTCTAGGTGCTGCGGCTAACTTTAGCCGCGGTTAGCGCTTTCGAGCAAACGGGCCCAGATGTGCGAACTTTACTGTTCACGGCTGCTAGCAGCAGTTTATGACACTGGTGTTCAATAAAAACAATTAGAGAAAAGTTGTTTCTTTAAAGTAAAAACATTATTTAAAATTGGAAGTGACTTTTACCTTCAAAGTGCTATAACTAGGGGTGTGCGAATACCGAATAGTATTTTTGGAATCGAATACCGAATCGAATCAAGAAAAAAAAGCCTAATATCGAATCAAATATCGAATCGTGATTTTATTTGTAGGAATTTTTCAAAGTGTGCTGCAAATGAGACTATTATATGTGCAGAGTATGCGCCTGGTGTAGAATATGCATCTTGTACGGAACAAAGGCAAGAATGTAAAAAAAGTTCTGGTAAAAAAATAAAAGCAGTTGCTGTTGGACGTTGGCCACTAAAGATCCAATTTTATGGCGCAAACATAATCTATCTACCCTAAACGTCACAAAAGAAAAAGTTACAGCCACGCGTGCTTTTTTTTTTTTTTTTCTCGTTAAAAGCACAACCTAGCACCGCGACTTTTTAAAAAAAAAATATTTGTGTATCTCAGAAAAGGGGCATTTTGCGGTATTTGGTCTCCATTTTAAGGAAGAAAAAAGACAACGGGGGTTTTATTTCGCCTAAATAAACAGATAGGCGTTAAATCTGAGTAAACAGGCTTAAACAATATAATCTGAAGCAAGGAAACAAAACTTGGTTAGGTGGCGCAAGTCACCGTCCAACTGCCACTATGCATCCATTTTTCCGTCTATCTATCCTGTTTTAGAGAGCTTTGATTTAAAAGAGGGAGAAAGCGAAACTGAAATTACGAAGACTGCTCCAGCGCAGGTTGGTCGGAAGTGCGCATGTGTTGTGTTGTCGCGTGGAAAGAAGGCGAGCAAACAAAAGAGCGACGACGCCTGCCCTGCCAGCCCGATCCCCATCGACGCTTTCGTCTTTCTGTCACCTTCTCGCAGTTCGTAATTCAAACGCGGCTATTGAACGGTTGGAAACCCTCTCAAATCTAGGCACACTATTTTTCCGTTCCGTTTTGTTCCGAATCAGAATTTGCGGCTTGCGGCTCCAAAAGAATGACGACGATAACTCGGCTGGTTTCATCGGCGTGGTTAACGTAGTTTTCTTTGTGTGATCGTGCAGTCGCCGATTTCCGTGAATGCGGAAAGTGTGTTCTACATCGGCGCTCGTGAAAAAAAATTAGGCATGGCGCGGCGTAACGGGATGTTTCGGTTGTGATTCAAGGGAAGATTTTGTCACGATCGTGAGTAAATCTGCGTGCTACAAAGTTCGTGGCGTTCGTTAATTTTCTTTTTTCTAACCTGCGCGTTAGATTTTTGTGGAATGGTAGGAACAAGAGGTGTTTCTCGCATGGTCTGTCTAATATCACGGCGCTTACATCGGGAGAAAGAACGGCTTTTTTGTCAGCTCCGCGCCGACCGCGCGTCTTTGGCCAAATATATCGAATATTCGAGTGACCGAATACTAGGAATTCGATTCTCGAATCGAATTATTCGGGAACTTTCTATTTTATTCGAATTCGCATATTCGAGTATTCGCACACCCCTAGCTATAACATATGAAATGTAGTGTTTAAGAGGTTGGTTTTTTTTTTTATTTTAAACTGAATGTGTGTATAGGCCACATGACGTCAGATCAAGCGACATCAATTTAGTGATAACTCTCTAAAGATATGTGATGACCTTTGTGGAGAGGATAGCGTCTCTTGTGTCATTGATGTAGCTCCGTAGGCATTGTACTATGGGCTCAAGGTGCTAAATTGACAAAGGCAAAAACTACCTAAATCGGAGAGGATACGACAGACACGATAAAACAGCCATTAGACCCTGCTTTATAAATTTCTGGAAAGAGGAGAGTAAAGCGATCCGGGCTGTCGAACGATTATGCATGTTCCACTAGAGAAGCAAACATTTATTTTAAATTAAAGTTCAATTTCTTTTCTTGTTGTTGTTGTTGTTTTTTTTTTGTTTGTTTCATTTGGCGAGGGTAAGAGAGAAGGTGCTCACAAAAACCAATGACAGATAGCTATGGCATAGCACCATCTGTGTAAGGTTTCTGGTGCCAGAAGACTATGGTACTGAACGTGTCGGCTTGTTGATTATAAGGTCACTGCGGTTTCGAAGGGATTTGAGAGCAATAAACTTTTATGGTGCTGTGTTGCAGTATTTCGACATGAGATTATACATGTCTTTCACCTACATAACATGACGATGTCCAACACCGGTAACCGCCGTGCTGGTGGTTGAGTCGATGGCTATTCACAGCAAGAGTCATTGTAAATGGTGCAGCGCTCGGCTGTAGCAATCACTACGTATCGCGGCCATTGTTTCGTCGGCATGCCCAACGACAATGTAGCCGTCAATAAGAGAAAGTTCTAGTAGCTGGGAAGGGATGCGGCCCGGCATTACTGAGTTTGCGGGACGCATTTCATAGCGGCGAGCGATGGCACTTTTCTACCGCTGTTTACGGTCGTGCAAGCCTTTGCATCTGCTTTGCCCGTTCGTCCTGTTGATGCCCTTGGACTTTCATTTCATCACGCTGTTCAAGCGCGCATTTGGGGTTCTTTGCCAACTCAAGGCGAGAGTATTGCGGCACGAGCCAGGCCAGACACCGATCGGTCGGCGGCGGCTCCTTGAGCATGCCCACCGAGACAGCGCCGCCGGAGCATCTGCTTGTGCCGTCCGCGACACGGTAACCTTTGCAAGGAGTCAAAGAATGCAGGTCTGTCGGTTAGGAAATATCATAGTCGAAACCTGGATTATTTGTTTTTATTTTTTTCTTGTGGTTTAGATTGTGTCAGTAACATTCCATTGTTTACCACTATTTCGAATAAGCGTAATAATTTTACAAGCACCTCCTAGAGTCGTTCGTCAAACGCTTTGGCGCGCAGTGAAGCTTTTTTTTTTACGATACGATAGCCGTTCACGTTAAAACTTCATCGGCAGCATATCAAAACTGTGTGCTCATTGCGCAATCGCACCCAAGCCGAAAGATTGCGCGCGTGCTCTACGTCATCAAGATAAACCTCGACAAGTTTTTGTCTCCATTTCACGTGTAAAAAACTAGGTAAGTACCTTTGTTTAAAATATGGTGCATGTCAGCGCTTGTGCAGGCAGTTAGCGGCATCCTACGCCTTGGTAAGTACATCCGCGCGCTGTGAACTCAACCACGAGCATGGTGCCGCGCCCTGTCCTTCCCTACCGTGATGTCACTAGCAACGGATGTATTCAACGAGTTAATTGGCAAGAATGATGTGGGCAAACATCGATGGAATTATCAGTTTCTGAATATTTGGTGCAATGCGTGAACATATATACTTAGTGAACATATATGTTCACAAAGCTTAGGTTAACTTGATTTTACCAAAAACGCACTAATGCGGCCGCTGGTGATGTAGCGGCGTCCTCGTCCTCATTAATGGCATCATACCCACCGCTCTCGTCGTGTTGGTCGGCCATCGCACACTCGATGCAGCTCCGCCGCTCCGCCGGCTTCGCGATATGCTACAGCCCTCGGGTACTTCGACTAAGCGCAATTGTAAATCGCTGACACCTCCAAGTGGCAAAGCTTGTAACTACGGTACGCTTGGCCATTCATCGCATGATGACGCCAAGGCCGCGCTGGGTCTGCCGCATCTCACGAGATGCATCGCGCTCTTCGATGGCTGACTTTGAAACGCTCGCCGAAATAAAGGCATTTAGAACGAAAAACATGGCCATCCGCTTGAAGTACAACCACGCTATTATCAATTACAGGTACAGCTGATGCTAGAAGACTTATTTCTTAAATTTTTTGTTTATTCCCTAATTCGATTCAGCATATCTTCAATCCCTTGACAGCGATCGTGAATTTATTTTCATGACCCGCCTAGTTGCCAACTGTAATAGTGCTTGCAACTCTTGTGGTACTGTAGCTTCGTTTGGCCCCCGCACTTGTCATAGGCTTTTTTGCACCGCTTTGGAGGATCATTGTCTACTGTTGGAGCACCCATCCACAGCGTACAGCCTGAAAGAACAGAGAGAGAGAGAGAGAATCATCGATGTAAACAGTTATAC
The DNA here is from genome assembly GCF_016920785.2 of Ixodes scapularis. Taxonomy (NCBI): domain Eukaryota; kingdom Metazoa; phylum Arthropoda; class Arachnida; order Ixodida; family Ixodidae; genus Ixodes; species Ixodes scapularis. The sequence goes on along the minus strand of NW_024609880.1, from coordinate 110,948,462 downwards.
GGAGCAGTCATTTTACGTAAAAGTTGCCAGAATGTGAGATGTAACCAGTGTCTAGGGAAGTGTACAATAATATCAGGCAGCATACAACGTGCAAGTGTTCGAGACTGAGACCGTCAACAAGACAACCACCACATCCCGGTCTTGCAACTCACAAACATACTTTCCATGCTGCACAAGGTACGCCTTAGCGGAGGGTTACAGCGCATTCACTGAGCGCGACTGGCTTAAACGATGATAGCAGAAACCCAGAAAGACGACGATCGCCGTGACGGTGCATTTTTGCAACCGCTTAATTGACAGACTCCGTCATATAATAGAATCGGCCGTGGTGCGACTTTAAATAAAAGCAAGTATATATCTTTTTATTTTTTACAAGAACCGTGCTATGCTGTGTTGATGTGCTACAATAGTTTATTTATTTTTCTTTTTTTTTTTTTTTGCAAATCGATTACGAATATACGACCTCTTCAAATCAGATACTGACATCACGAGCAATATTCGGGCGTAAACTAAATTCGTATTCATAAAACAATGAGCGGAGTGCATTTAAAATGTTCACAAAGGCGGTGCATTTATCGTACTCAAATTTTATGAGTGTAAGTATCTGGATAAAAACCTTTGAGCCTAAAATAAGCCGTTTATTTCTATGTAGAAAAAGGAAAACGGAAAAAAACTTTCTGGTTGACGCTGCTACTCACAGAAGGCGCCACAGACGTTCGGGTTTCGTGGATCTACTTTCGGAAATTCATCTTAAAGAAGCTCTCAGGTTTTTGCTTTATGTTACGCCATTTGTGAGTGCCAGCGTCAACCACACGGTTTTTTGCCGTTTACTTCCCTGTGCATAAAACAAATACGCTTTTGGACTTGGTCTTATACCCACACTTATTAAATCTGAGTATGCACCACCTAAAGACACCTTTGTGAAAAGTTTTAATGCACTCTGCTTGTTGCTTTAATTGTACGAACTTTTTTATACGCCCGAATAGCGCTCGAGAACACTCGGTAGATTGCGTTCCTACTGCCACGACCACGTTCCTGACACGCTGGCAATGTCTAAAAACTTAAGCCCCTTTATCCTGGAAAAAGTGGCGCCATTCATTGTTGTGCAAATGCTCGAGACACGTGCCTTGCGCCACCTCTGGGAAGAACATGGCTTCTGAAATCTAGCTTAGTGCTGCGCTGTGGCGCCACTATGTTCCCAAGAGCAGCACGATGCACGTGCCTAGTGAATCGACGCACCTTGAGCTACTTTTCCAACATGAAGGGGCTTTACTAACAACGATCGCACTGCTCCACCTTTACACCCTTTCACCTTATAGAATGGCCCACATAAGGCTGGCTCACACATTTGTGCCGCTTGCGTTCTCAGCAACTGAAACGACAGCAACAAAACGTCACCGAGACAAGTGTTCTCCGTACTCAACGTGGCCAGCAGTGCAAGACGTATAGTTTGGCGAAGCCATCATAAGTCACGATTGTCACGGTGTTCTTGTCGTTTCTGCCGTTTTGGTTGTTGTGAACGCAACTATCATAAACGTGCGAACCAGCAATTAAGAAGTACCTTCAAAATTTTCGATCACACTTCACAGGGCGTGATCACGGCTTCTGGAGTGCTAGTTCAATGACCGGTGCAGGCAGTAGCATTGCCAGGGGTGGTTCTTTAGGGTTTCAGCCCCCCCCCCCCCACACACCCCCTATTCACCTCCCTGGCTACGCAACTGGGAAAAGTTTGCCAGAACCCACACTGTCTACTTATTGTCGGCACAATCTGGGTGCTTAGTGTCAGGCTTCTAAACAGTAGTTTAGACCAAACCACGATATTGGTTAAAGCCTAGGTCAGCTGCTAAACTAACTTCTTTAGTGAGCTGACAGAAGGAAAAGAACATTAATAAGCGACGTAAGTCTCGATTTTATTTGCTTGTCTCAAAGTGTTACCATGGGATCGCCCAGCTACTAAAACGTCCCGGTAAGCACAAGACGGCAATCTCTGCTCAAACCCCTTCTTTTTATACTCATTTGGCTTCACCTGCCTCAAACATCATTTTTTCTTTTTCCCCTTCCATTCACTTGGATAAATCGTCAAGTGATACGCTCAACGATTTCTCACGACGTTTTCCATAAACGCGAACGAACCTTCGACAGATTTCTTCGTGGCTAGGTGGCGGCAAACTTTAGGGTGCAAGGAGCAGAGAATTACTAAGAGGCGATGGCTGTTGCTACATCGTGAACTCGCATCAATATTTATTTGGTATGCCTCGCGATGCTGCTGCTCCTCTCACGGAGGTTAGCGGTACCTCGGCTTTTCATTAGTCAAACTCACCTGGTCCGTTTCCTGTATTATAGGTTTTTGTAACTTGACACTGCTCGGATACGTTCATGTATATGAGTTTCCGTTTTTGTTCTGTTGGACGCAAAACAGAGTACATATATGACTTCTTTTCAAAATTCGTTCACAAGCATTACTTGCAACAGGATCAACTCTACACACGAACTGGTTACGAAACATCGTAATCAAAACCCGTGCTAATTATTTTAGTTATATGAGGGCTAATTATAGTTACTTACGGGACGCTGATAGGAAACAAGATGACAGTCACCAAATGCAATGGGAAAAGTTTTCAAGAATAAGAAAATTTCAGCAACTTTTTTAATACATTTGTGAAACATCAAACATGTCTGCAGTTTTGGATTGCAACCTTATTTTTATTACATTTTTGGGGGCCTTAGTGTAAGAAAATGGCTCCCTTTATTTTAGTCTGAAGACTTACTAAGCCCACCTGATCTATCCTATAACACTTACTTTTATCATGCCCAAAAATAAAACAAGTATGTACGTAACTAACCTTCCTGTAGTCACCTACTAATCTTGGCGCAAAGATATAGTCGCGCTGTGAGTCAAACCCCGGTTTAGAATGCACATAACGAACCTAGTCGACGTATCTTTGTGAAATCACATTTTAATGTCTTCGTATTTGATCAACATATCTTTTAGGTAGCTACATTGATTATCGCTAGGCAGCGTTTAAAATAACTTCGAGATATAACTACAGTTTATTTAAAAATACGCATACGTAAACGGGACGAATATACCGGGTGTTTTTAAGAAGACCTTCCAAATACCCTAAAACCAGTGCGTTTGAGAAAAAAGAAAACTCTTTTCATAAAAAAAAAAAAAAATCTTTGGGACCCCCGTCTGAATAAGTGTAATTATCTAACATCTTGTGTACAAATAAAACACATTTTGACTTTGACTTTTGACTTTATATCTATCTATATATATATGTGTGTGCGTGTGTGTGTCTGTGTGTGTGTGTGTGTCTGTTTTAAATGCGTTTAAATGTTTTAGAAAAAGAATGGTAAGGTCGTTGAAAAAAATCTCGACAGATTCTGACGACTCTCAGTTTCGCGCCTGCCGGCCTAGGCCTTGAAGCACTGAAAGGGGTGATCGCAGGCTATAGACCGACACGCTGTTTACAAACAAGCCGGCGTTTGCCCACACCTGGTGTGGGCACTGGGCATGCGCAGAAACCAGGTTCGCGTGAACTGAAGCGTCTGCGCATGGGCAGTACCGTCAACAGCGCCACCGCAGCTGCGTGACGTCAGGGCCGCGTGTTGGTCTATACGGAGGGCAAGTCGTCTGCTTCCTTTGCAGGGGTTGTGGTAGCGTCAGAACGCCGTGCTCTGATTGTTTCGAAATGAAGGATAGTGGGTAGACCTCAAGGCAGCTTGCTTTGTGGTCTACCCACTATCCTACTGTCACAACCAATCAGAGCTCGGCGTCTTTCTGACGTCACCGCAACTCCTGTGCCAGATGCAGACGACTTGCTCTCCGCAATGTCCATGACAGATTAAGACGTGCACGACGCGGCCTATTATGATCACGCTTTGTGCTCCATCCATCAAGTAGCACAAAAATGTATTCCGAACCTCCATGAAGCTTAGCTATTGGCGAGTGGAATAACCTTCCTGAAAGCGTGGTGTGCAGTCCTGTTAGCGTTTTTATTTAGAAATGCTTGCGAAGAACTATTTTGCTAATTTTGTTTGTATGCATGCAATTTAAATGAGTAGTTACTCTTTACTTTTTATAGTTTTGTGTAATCCCAATTTTTGATTTTTTGAGTCTCACGTATTTTGTGTAATACAATGTGTTTGCACTTTTTTCTCCCCCCTCATGTAATGCCCTCGGGCAATTTGAGGTAATTCAATGAATTATTGAATTCGGTCTTTGACGTCTTTTTTTTTTTTTTTTTTTTTATCGGCTCATATTCGCAATCTTATTGGATAAGAAAATGCTCCGGGCTCTACGCGCCTTGCATTTTGTAATCCCTCAGTGACTATAAACTACGCAGTTTTCTCATAAAATACGGTTACTCTGTAAAGAAGTATAATATTTCTGGAAAAAATGGGCATTTTAATTATGTAAATTCTTTAAGGTCGATTTCCTTACTTTAAATAGAATGACATGGATAACATTCTCTTACTTTCAAAAACTCCATTATACTGCTGCATTGCATGCAAAGTGGCTAGCTTGATTAAATATTGAACTTCCTTTTCTTATTTTACTTAACGAACATTTAAAGTGAAGGCAGCATTAGTACATTCATAGAATTTCTCAACAACGTTTTCGGCGAGAGTCAGAATGCCGCTTAGACCCTGAAAGATTCTACAATGATCCTCCACATTGAGAAACTGCAATCTAAGAATTAACGCGGCTCCAAATAAACTGCAAGATAATTGGTATTTGTAGTTCTTTGCATTTTGCATGGTTTCCAGCATGGGGAGAGCGAAAGGTTTGCAAAAAAGAAAAGCCCTTTGAGAAATCAACTTACGTTTTCTTGATTCTCCGTTATCATAGAAAAAAGCATTGCTTTCCTTTGCGTAGAAGCCTACGACAACATCGTCCTGCTTACCTAATCTAAAAAAAAGATTTAATAAAAAGTTAAGGGATGTATTGGCTTCCTACACACACAATACGTACCGGACGTTGGAAGACCTAGATTTCATTTCCTGGCTCCACTTTTATTTTGACTTTCGGCGGTTTCGTAAAACTTTGATTCCTTCGATCAAGTACGATTTATACAACGGCATATTTTCGAATATATTTTTTCTCTCTCTCTCTTTTTCTGTTTTATTTTTGTTTCATATCTATGTCTCCCCGCACTGTCTCACATAACTACAGCCAAGCGAGGCGGCGGCTCACTCCATCTGTGCGTAAATGAAACGTTTCAACAACATGGTACGCCGCCGCGATTAGGCCGACCATCCCCGTACAAAGATAGGTGCCAAGCGGGCCATTAAGGCACGTAGAAGCGCAAGGTGACACAAAGCTCTAGGAAATTAACTTCAGATAACAAAACAATCATTAGAAAACTGTACATTGCATAGACTAGCGTAGCGCTGAAGGAGGCGTAATAAAAACTTTCAGGAGATCGTCTGCTGATCTGATTAGGGCGATCCGTGCGGCGACACTTGGTGCGTATCTTGAGCGCCTGTAGGGGGTCGGAGTAGGTGCCCATCGCTGATGTCTTAACGTTCACGAAGTAGCTGAACGCATTTAAGGACTTGTAGGTTTTGAGTCGTTCTCAAGTAGATGGGTCAAGCTGGTTCGCAGCTGGTTGGTGAAGGTTCCCAAGATGGTTCGTGAAGGCTTGCCCAAAGTACCTTCGGTAGATTTGTCATTTTTTGAGGAACAGGTGCTCGTTCTTTTCATCCAATGAGAATAAGTGAATTTTTTTAGATGTCGCAGTCGCTCATCGGTGGTGAGACTATTAAAGGACGTGCTACTGACTATGGGTCCTCAAAAATAAGTATAAACAATGGCCAACCGGAAGCGACATACTCCCCCTTGAAGATGGTTTATTTGTTTGTTTTCTTCACAGTTGAACACCCTGTATAACATAAAACATACCTTCCCGAGAAAACTCGTTCGTTTCGCAAGAAACGAAAACTACCCTATTTCGCTTCCTTCACTGAGGAGTTATGTGATTGCACATACGATAGAGAGTCGTTTTTGATACCCTCAAATATAATAACGAATACAGAAACCAAAAAAGGACCACACGTTATTATAGGAAGAAAATCTAGAAATCATTATCGCCCTATCAATTATCTCCTAATCTTTTGATATTCTAAGCGCAGCGCCTGCAGCATGTTTTCTTTTGAGTGTTAAGGAACTGAAAAGAAATATTGTCTTTGGTCAAAACATGACAATTCATAAATTGCATTCTAGTGCAGATTGTGTATATCTGCTTTTATTTGTAATTTAGTTCTATTCTAATCCTAAGTGTGAATCCTAATCCCATAAGTTTTATCTTATATGATTTGTTTGTCCTTTACTCTTCGTGGGTTGTAAATGTCAAGCGAACGTATTTTATGCATTGCAAAGTTTTCTCGAAGTAACTCTCAAATGGTTTTCCTCCCGCGACGCCTTATCCCCGCAGAGGACTTTGAAGGCGCCCACTCTCTATGTTTAATACATGTGCTTTAGCAATATGTTTCAATAATATTGAACTAGATTACGTTTAAACCCCGACCTGTCATAGACGGTGCATGCACTTCCGAAGGGATCCTCTGTGAAGCTCTTGAGGAAGTGCACATCGGCCGCGGTGCTACCGCCGTCACCGAATTTAATGCGTGTTCCAGTAACTCTCTGGCATGACGAAGCATGCGGTTGCGTTCCACCATCATTGCTTTCACTTTGGGTTCGCAAACCCACCTTCTCCTGGGCATTGGTCTAATGTTTTCAAATAGTGGGATTTTTTTTTCTTCATATTTTCGGAGATACTCAAAGCTAAAAGGCGCAGGGAACGAAACGTGGCCTCTTCTTGAACTGCATGTGCGTAATTATGCGAAAAATAGGCTTACCTATATTACAAAAAAAGATGGAGAGTTTCTGGCAGGCCCCCATTCAAGTATGAATACTTATGTTTGTCGTACGCAAGCTCACTGCCGCAGAATAGTGCGAGAAATAACGGAAATGATAGACAGAATACTATAAATAGTTTATGACAGTCAAACATGACAGTCAAACACAATGTTCTTTCTTGAGCTGGAACTTTTGAAAGAGGCCGAATTATAAGAATGGCGGGAAGGGGGGGGGGGGCGCTTGAAATTTAGTCATGGTTTACGTGCGAAGGTCAGTTTTCGAAAATGACCTGCGGTAGTCTGGAACCTTCTTCAGGTAAAGACTTCGTTCTGATCAATGGTTAAACTCAAAAGTTTTATTCAATATTTACCCTTCAAGTTAATAAAAAAAACTGCAATTCATGCCCTGTAATTTTCAAATGCACACTTACGGGTCTCTGCTGTAATTTTCGAGCCTGTATAGGATTTTGATGGGATCCTCTTCCAGTTTGTCATCTCCTCCCCACCTTGACACACATGAGTAGTTGCCAAATAATCTATCATTGGTGTAATTACGATACTTCATGTAGTATGTGCCATTCGTAAGGAATGCCTGAAAACAAAAAGGCCGGAAAAGATTACCGAGGCACGTGGAAAAACATCGTTTTTAGGGGGGTGTTTTCTTAAGCCCATGTAAGGTTATGATTATTCCCCACCTCGCGATATATTTTTCTTTACCAGTCTAAAATATCACCAAATCACCACTTTTTTTTGTCTCTTATTTGTCTCTTTGTCTCTTTAACTACGAATACTGCATGTATTTACGTATTTTCATCAACACACCCGACCGGTATTCTGAATATCCCCAGTACGGTTTGCGCTCTACAACATATTGCTTTTCATAATTTCTGTACCTCAACAGGGATAATGTTCGTCTCTGCGAATCTAAAATGTTTAAATTAAGAAGACTGAAAAACAATGTTGAAAATTACTTCTATATGTCAGTGTATTTCATGCGTTTCTTTTCTGGTGATCAGATCGGAAGCGGGGGCGAATTTAAAGGGGGGCGGGGGGGGGGGGGGGGGGGGGGAGGGTAATCTTCCACACTCGCACACACTGAAGGTGAATTTTTTTATAAATAAAATCGCAAAGCCACTTTTGTTTTCACAAATTAATTACTCGTGAATGATAAAACGTTGGCCATCTCTGTTTGTGACATCACATCCGGCAGTAATCTTATATTTATCCATAGCTTCATTTCTTCACACACCCTGATCCCCCAAGCCTGACTCATAAATTCGTTTCTGTTCAAAAGTGGGAACCGGATGGAGACTATTTTATACTCTGCCTAGCAAACTACGGGAACGATACTGATGTTGTGGTTTTGACACTCGTAATTCCTTTGGGCCCGTATAGCGTTAACTTTATGACTAACCTTCCAACATATACAGCGTTTTCCCAACAACTGAGGATAAGGCTTTAAAAATATCACTTTAAATAAAGTATGTCATCGTAATAACGATATCGATGTCAATTTAGAAGTAGGTGTGAATTTAGTGGTGAAAGCTAATAATTAAAACTTTAATCATATAAAAGCTTCTAACTAATTTCTGAAATGTTTACCTTAACTGGGACACTTCAGATATTTGTTCGTCGTCATAATATGCATAGCAGTTGTTAGAAAGAAGCCCTAGAATGATTCGCTTAGTCAAAACTTTTAAGTTTGCTAATATCCTATTCACATACGCTAAACACGAATTTTGTTAATTTTTTTCTTTGTTCTACACCCCTTCTCATATCGCATGAAATGTAATTCGGTACGCAACTGCATGCTCGATGAATTGTTACAATTGCACTCTAGTAAATATATTTCATTAGCCTTTACTCTTCATTTTACTTACACGCTTTTGTTTACAGAAATATGAAAGATCAATGAAGTAGTATTCTAGAAATATGTAAACCAGTTCGCTTATTCTAATTTCTGGTGGCAATGCGAAACTGATGAGCACTTTTTTATGCGCTCTAGAATAAAGGTTTCAGGAAGCTCGCACCATAGTGAAAAACCTCGGAGACGATCGATGGGACACCAAGAAGTTTACAAACACAATACCGTTTCTTAGTTGTGTTTGTCCCCTTTTCTGTGTGTTTCGCCTCGTCTCCTCTTTTTTTTTTTCAGGAGGATTGTTTACTAGTTTTACAGCACAATCACCCTGAATTTAGCAAGCTCGCTTCCTATAGACGTAGAAGACATGGTTGAGCAGCAATATTAGATAAAAACAAGCAGCTACAGATATCAACGCTATATATCGACTGAAAACCGTTATTTTGAACGAAACTATAAGTCGGCTTACCTCAGTTGCATTATATCGTTGCCGTTTTACACTCGCTTCATGCGAACTGAAGATGGACCCCGCCAGAACAAAGCAAGAAACGAACAGTGATGTGCTCATCGTAGTTTTGGATTTAACCGCTCTCCGGTCAACTGACTTCGTAGTATACAAGGGAAGTACGCTATACATGTTAATGAAAAACACAGACTTTTATATTCCCGATTTTGAGTTCCTTGAACCAGGATCTCTGAGCAATGCAGCGTTACTAATACCGCCCACTCACTTGTAGACGTGTACCGTATTGCGTCGTGTATCTTGACGTAAGAAATATTGCGAAACTGTATGTTCTATAAGTCTTCCATTCTTCGTCTATTTTTTGTGGAACAATGATAGTTCACATTCCTAGAAAAAATTTCGTTTCTGCCCTTATAACGTCATGACGAGTAAAATAAAAGTCAGTTTCACAAGTGCTTACACGGGTATCGCTATTTCGTAAATATTCTATGTCAAAGCTTCCACAAGACAAATTTGACTTTCTTGACTTTATATTTGTGCACAACAAAACCTTCAGGCAACAATAAACCCTCTTTTTCTCGTTCTAACTTACCACATTTCCGCCATATGATTTACCTTCTGCCTAATATCGTTCAGGAAAAAAATTTCTGACCATCATATCATGCTGAAGAACAAGCACTATTTGCTGAAGTGCATAGTTGCTTTTCTGACTACTTAATAAAACGTTGCTATGTTCAATAAAATAAAAATAGGAAATCGTCTTTTTTTTTTTGTTACCTCGCCCTGAAATGATATAGAAAAATTTTAGCACAAAACTATGATAACTGTGGGTTTCGCTGTAAACAACCGAGGTTTGCGACTCGGAACATAGAGGAAACAACAAACAAACTGTACTTGTGAATACTCAGGCCCGGCGAAATGTTGCACAGGTGTAGAAGAGCACCGCCACGTCTACGACATCAGGCTGGATCCCATCAAGCCATTTTTTTAAATATTCATTATTTAGGAATACTGCCAATCTCACATGTAGATTCTGGCAGGTAGAATCACTGTAAAAAAAGTAACACAAATAGGAAAGAAAAACAATATAGGCAAAACATTATATGCAAAATTTATAAAAGGTAGACCAAGAAAGCATATAGATTCAAAACTGTTTATGCGCGCGATCCGCCAAGAACGCTTTTGCGAGGTGGTAAATTAGCATCTCAAAAAAACACCAAAACAGAAACGTGTCGCCCAGGCATATACAGCGTCCGATGAAAACTACGTAACGTTGAATAGGTGACGGCTAGATGAGCCATACGTTGCTTGAAAACTAGTAACTTCTAAAAATTCGGCATATGGGCAACATTCATACCATTCTGAATATAATTAAATGCAATTACGCCGTTGTGTAAGTTTTATAGACAGCCGTAAATCAAAACGTAATGTCTGTCAAAAAGAAAAGACGGACATGTGTGCCTTATGATAATGTTTACTTCGATAGATGCAAACTAAAATTAAAAACTGGAAAATAAGCTACTTTCAAAAAGTTCAGACATCATAAACACTCATTAAAGGAAAGAACAGAGAAAGTAATCCAGAGCCTCAAATGTATCTAGGTTTATTTTGCAGAGAACGTTACAAATGCTCGTGAGGAAGAAAGCATGGAGTTTAGAACAGAAACACACTCTGGCGTAGGTTCTTAACAGAACCTCTCTAGAAAGGTGGAAAACTTCATAACTGACACTACACCAAAGAAAGAAAATGAGTAACCAAGCACTCAATTATACAACGTCCCTCAAGTAAAACAGGCGAGGCCAACTCAAAAAGCTTTGTTTTTCTTTTGTTTTTTTCCTCTTAAAACAACTTTCCCCTATATTTTGCGAATGCGCAAAAAAAATTCAACATCTAGAAAAGTAACAAGGTTATTCACGAAAAGAAAACTTGCGCGTTCCATTAATACTGAAGACAGCTTTGACAGCGTTCTACCCCATGCAAATCGTTAAACGTGTTTTTATTCGCACAACAATTGGGGGTCTTTCCATAAAACAAAGCAGAAACACCACGATACATTATTTTGTTTCAATTTAGAATGGTGAAATTCTTTTTACGATCTTGCGGAGTATGGCAGAAAAGCATCCATGATATATTCCAGTATAATAAAAGGAATCAGGGAGCGTGCATCCCTGGTCCCCATTCACGGATGCATTTCAGTGTGTTTAATTTCATCCGTTTTTATATTCAAAACCAACGGTACAGATGCACTCAACTGGAAATTGGTAGTAAATATAACGCTCACACTGCCGTTTGCATCCAGAGTTTCTAAATTACACGAAATTCATAAAAGCTGGTATTTAGAATATGATTTCTTTCGGCAACGATCGCGTGGTTGTTTACCACTTCAAGAGCTGTTTGCCGAACTCGACTCAATAATACCAACTGCTTAGAGTTAAGTTCAACTGTAACCGGTTGACATAAACATATATCTGCTTTCTTAGCAAATACTCCACACAACGATTACAATATTTTTAATACAGCACTAACCAGATAAAATGACAGGATCATTTTTTTTTTCACATAATAAAAGTGCCCAGCATTTCAATTAAGATCTTTTTGCATCATTTTTTCCATGCTATCGTTTCAAACCTGAATATTTACCAACTGTAGACAAATATGTAACTCCGTATTAATTGTGGACTCAGACATAAACTTCAATTCCGGTGTCTCCACAACCATAAAGGTCTTAATTTTACTTGCGAAATACTCACACGTAAGATATGCAGGGTGTTTTTTTGTTTGTTTTTTGTTCTTTTTTTAGCTGCACCGAATTTTCAAAAAAAAGGGAACGTGAGATAGAGTAATCTAAGCCCCGAAAGAAGTGTCAATGGCCCTGGCGGCCTCTAGTAAAAAGGTGAACTTAGGAAATTAGTTAGCTGATTAACTAAAATGTTTGAACTAACTTTTTAATTTTTCACTTGAGGGCACATAATGCTGCCAGATATCGCCGCACCGTTGTCCGATTTTCGGAGTGCCGCAGCCAATGGCAGCACGGATGTCGCGAAGGTCGTGTTGCCACGTGACTTTCGGACCGATCGGGTGAGGAGGCGCTACGTGTCTCGGGGAAGCGGATGTGGCGGTGCGCGGTGCGTCACGCGACGCGAGTCGTGGTTGAGAAGGAAATAGACGCCATCGAGTTTTCCCGCGCGCACCAAACGAGCTGCTGATTTCGCGCGCCAAAGCATGCCGGCCTTCTGGGAACGATCGAGACCGTCAAAACCCGAATATACTCCGATTCACTTTACGATGGAGAGCAGCGGACGCTACGAGTCATTCCAATGTCATGTGAGTGTCACGTGAAGTTCGGGAGAGACGCAGCAATGCGCGCGGTACGTAGTCATGTGATTTGTACGCAGTGCTCGCTTCGCTGGGATGCCTCCTAAGGTCCGCTGCGGTCCATCGCGATTAAGGGACGTTGAGCGACACACACGCTGAGGTAGCATAGGGGATACATTTCAGAAAAGAGAAAGAGAGGCATCTATTAGTCTGTAATCCAGGCCAAGGTTACTAGACTTGGAGTGCAGTGGATGATAGAGGTAAATAAAAATTGATAGGAATGCATAAAAAAGACTCTGGAAGCACAATAATGCGCAGGGTAGAAAAACAAAAGGGTTCCAGTTTTCATTGACCACACAAGAGGGAGTAATTTTAGAGGGGGAGGAGGCAAAGGAATTTAGATGAACAATCGAGGCAACATTCGCAGAACTTGGAACGAACGAGATTGGAGAGAACACAAGCAGCAACACGGCGCATGACGAGAACGCTGTCGAGACGACTGAGACGACCACGGGGAGAATGGGACAGAACAGAAAGTAAAGTACCTGCTGGACCGGCGACAGACTCAGATAGCATAAGAATGAGATTAGTCAAGGCACTATGAACAAAAAGCAAATTAAAGGTAAGGCAGGCAACTGATAGAATAAAAATGGGGGGGGGGGGGGGGAGAGAGAGAGGTGCCCAATGACTGGAGACAAAGCAAGAATGAGATGACTATATAAAGGCAAGGCAAATAAGTATAGCATAACATCATACCGCCCAGTAACAGTAACCTCGGTCCTGTACAGACTAGCAATGCATGTGGTAAAAAGACGAACGGAAGAATGGGCCAAAACATTTAAGGTGATCTACAGAACGGGTTCTGATGAGATTGAAGGTTAGATGATAACTTATTTATCATCAGTCGATCTATAGAGGCGGAACGAATGAGTAAAAAACCGTTATGGACAGCATTTCTTGACATTAAAGAGGCGTACGGCAACGTGAGTCAGAAAAGAAAACTCAGTACAGCTGAGAGAGTATGATTTAGACGCACATTTGATTACGCTTTTACAGCAGGAATACAGAAATAATAAGGTTGTTATAACACGGAAAGCAGAAATACAGAACCGACAGAAATAAAAAGAGGACCGTATCACGTCTGCTTTTGATGATATACCTGAGTAAAATGAAAATAAATTAGAAGAGATAAGTTTAGGTTTTTATGTGCCATGTATGTAGAGAGGGGGAAAAGTAATATTTAAAAGGTTAAAACAGTTCGAACGACGAGGGACTAGAAGCAGAAGGACACATGCACAGCGCTTCTCGTACCTCGACACTTGCGTTGTTTTAACCTTTTATAGATGTCAGCTCAACTAGTCCAAGCTTCAACCTTAGCCGGGAAAGGAAAACCAAGTTATACCAGGAATGTTCTGAGCCGACTACATTGTACTGTAAGCAGATATCTGGGGGATAGGTTGCAGGAGCTGATTAAGATCCGTGGAGAGGAAGGAGATTCTCTGGGCCTGGAATGCAGTAGCGACAAGGTGGTAATAAAGGTTTATAACGAAGAGAAGGGAGCCTTCAGAACATTCAAAATGTTTAAATAGAACATCCAGAGAATCGTAAATACCTAGAAGTGCGACTGAATGAGGGAAAACAATGCTTAGAAGAAAATAAAATATGCTAAAAACCGAAAAAAGGAATGCAGCAATTATGAAGCCCAGGACACTATGGAATTGGAAAAGGACACGAAGTTGTTAGGGGAATATGGAAGGGAGTCACGGTGCCGTGGTTGTCTTCTGAAAATACGGTATTATGCATGAACTCTGAGGTCCAGTCGAGCTAGAGGCTCGGCAGAGCACTCTCAGAAAAAAAAAAAGGGTATATTCTCACACCCCTTTCCCATCTACTACACCCCAAAGCTTCATTTCGATGTACAGCGCGCTGACGTAGAACAGACGGCCCCAACTTTTACGAGGTGCTTGAGAGCGGTGAGATATACCTCATTAAACAGCGAAAGTGCGTATCAAAGACTACGCTAAAGAAACACTGAGGTTTTGCAGTAATACTATGGTGCCTGGAACGCGTCTCCGACTGGTGTGTTTACCCTCTCCAAAAAAGTGGTCCCACGATTTCCACCTTATGACGTCATAGAACTGTCATGCTGTCGCCGATCGCGATCCTGGCGGCGTCTCAACAGTTGTGGTGTATATGGCAGACGCCTGTTTTGCTGTAAGTCGCTCTCCACTATGACAGTCCACGGAAGTTACAACAGCGCGAAGTTGGCACGCCCGGGACGCCGGCACGACAGCGACACTCGCGTTCGCTCGTGCTTTTCGTCAGTATTTCTACGACCAACCGCCAGGATCGCTACAGGCAACAGCATGACACTCCGGCTTCTGTGACGTCATTTGTTGTCACTTTGGGACCACTTTTGATGTATGGGTGGGATAGGACGCTAAACACACCAGTTGAAGACGATCTCCAGGCAGCATATATATAGTAATACCAAGAAAACTCCGATTACTTTATTCTGTAGTCAATAACACGTACATTAGCTATTTCAGTAAGTTGTACCACTCGGCTATCAAGCCGCCTGTGAAAGTTGGGAACGGCGGTTCGACGTGAGCGCGCTGTACGACAAACTAGAGTTTTGGAGTGTCGTATTTGGGACAAGGGGTGTAAGAACACACCCTTTTTTTGAGAGTGAGGTGCGTGGGCAGACTGGCACTGGGGGCGCATGGGGAGGCACCAAATAACGGAGTGCAGGGAGACATGGGCTGGGCGTCTTTTGAGGCCAGAGAGGCGATTAGTAAGCTGAAATTCCAAAGAAGACTGGACACGATTGGGGGTATAGAATGGGCGAGAAAGGTATGTAAGCATTTATTCATAAAAAGTTTGAACACCCAATGAACAAACCGAACCCGAATACTAAAATTCAAATGCTGACAGTCAAGTGAGATGGCAGAATAGACTACCTCTGTGCAAAAGAAAGTAAAAGGAACCTAGAGAAAGATAGCGGGGGGGGGGGGGGGGGGGGGGGGGGGGGGAGAAGGCAGAGAAAATCAGTATCAACTATGGACAGGAAACGAAAACAAGAAATAATTGACGGGAGAGCTTGGTATTATTTGAGTCTAGAACAGGAGTGTTGAGGGCTAGGATATATAGGACAAAGTATAAGGAAATGAATACGCGGTGTGCTTGCTGTACGCCAATGGGAAGACGAGACAATAGAACACGTGGCGTTGAGGTGCACAGGCCTACCTCCCGCCTTCCCGTAGGGGTCGACGGATTTAGCCGGCGCTCTGGGGTTTGCCAACTAGAATGGAAGAATGGGTGATAAGTGCATTTTAATAACAAAAATGAGATTGGAAGACTGGTGATAATTATCTAGCAGGAATTGAATGACGTACAACTAACTGACACAGCTGGGGATAGTCGGGACAAAGGAAAATTGGGACTCCCTCCCACGTGGCTCTGGCCGGAAGACTCCACCCTGTCTTCCAGTGGCCCAGTGCCGGGGTAACACCGCGACTATGTATGACCAGAGGAAAATTGGCGACTCCCTCGCCGGAGGGAAGAAGCAGGACTGATGTTTTTAGTTTTTTTGCCCGATTTCCCAAATGTCTTCCTGGAGATATCACACACCACCTGGTGGTAGTTACGAAATTGAAGAGGATAACCAAATTGGCGAAGGAAACGAATCAAACTCTGGGTTCTTAATGTCTAGGCTATAGGTGGCGGAAACTACCCTCAAATATAAAGGGTACCAGCTGGTGGCATCCATCCATCCATCGAGCTTCATTGGAAACGCGAACGTAACAGTTGTCTGTAGTTAACATAAAGTATTAAATAATAGTTTACATAACATATATCTTGTGTCGTAATCTCGGTCGACAGCACCACTTTAGATAAAGCCAGACTTCATTCGTTATATGGCATTGAAGTGTATTTAGCTCGCCCTTTCAATTCGCTAAATATATTTAAATTCAAAATAACGTTCAGTGGTGACTATATTAATTTTATCTCGTGGTCATGTAAAAATGGATGAATATCAGGTTAAGTGGAAGCCCACAATATACAAAGTACTACACGCAGTGGAGATACCGGCGAAGATCAATTGTTTCAGGTGTGCACGATGTGTGTTGAACTAACATCGATAAGGGATGTCGTCTTCTGCTCTACGTGGCTCGTGCCTGCTGCAGCAACGAGTTTGAGTAACCTTAGAGCGGTAAACCAGAGGCCAAGAATGGGACACCTCCGGTTGCCGCCATTTTGCCCGTTTGCCACATTAGTGATCACGTGATGTTAAGATGGCAGAGCCTAGAAATGGGTCAGATCAAATTGGCCAGATCACGTACGGTGAGCGGGGCCCTATTCCAAAATTTGCTCCATCTAACTTTCGGGTAAAGATCCTGTACCTTGGCGTTCGAAAGCCTACCCACGTCCATTTACTTTAAGGTCTTGTCACGTGACCCTATCTACCGGAGAACAACTGATCCATTCGAGTATAATTGGAACGTAGCCCCAGTGGGCCAATCTTGTAACCGAGATCTATTCAATCTGATCTGTCCCACCTCTGGGTGCAGTCATCTGGACCTCACGTGATCACTAATGTGGCAAACACGCAAGATGGCGGCAACTGGGGGAGGGGGGGGCATTTCTGCTGTAGGCCGTGGGTTCCGGTTTACTGCTCTACGGCGATGCTCAAGCACGTGTATAAAATATCGCTTCAAAACAAAAATTTCATTTCACTCTAGAGTAACCTATTTACTATAAAAAAAAGTCAAACCGGAATCAAAAAACCACCACAGGCATTATGACGTCATAGTCTAGGGCAGTGGTCAGCCACTAAAGTCCGCGTTTTTTTTGTTTTTTTTTTTTTTAATCATTCAGTTTTTGGTGTTTCAATGTTTATAAAGGTCACGTTCTACTAAATCTTATACTTATATTTGGAAATATGCAAATTAGATGGCGTATTACCTTACTTTTGTATCATCTGTGCACTATCACATAACCATAAAAAAAGAGTTACAGCAGATCTGATGCGCCAAAGACCTGATCATCAACCGGTTGTTTTTGAGCAGAAAAAACACAAAAACTTTGAGGCACAAATGTGTTCTTTTGGGTTTCAGGAATCCTCGTAGATCGGTATTTAGGAACAAATTCGTGAAAAACCAACAGCTTGCTACTGCCAATTCCGGCTTCAACAGATCGTCATGGAGCTTCTTGGCGAGCTGATGTTTTTTATACTGGATGGTTAGTGAAAAATATGTCTGCAACAAGTTTTGAAAAAAATGATAATTGGACTGTCCTAATCTAGATGCAAATTTTTTTATTGAAGTTATATCGTTAAAATAGTATGAAATAGTGTGACGTTACAAGGCTACAAAGCGATAATTATGCTCTCGGGAGCCTAATTATCGCTCCGTAGCCTTGTAATGACCGTAGCGATATTATCGCTCCTCACGCTTCATAAGATTTGAGTGAGTCTAGATCTACCGCGGCAGCCGAAAAGGCTTTCTGCGGGGCGTCCCGGAGAATTGTTAAACCGGATATAAAGTTACGGATCGACGATAGCTCCAAAGAAAGGGCAAGAACAAATGTCGAATCCAAAGCGGAAAAATTTCAAGTCTGGCGTGACTGAGATTTGTTGTTGTTTTCGTGTTTTGCATTGGCATTTCCCTGACATTTTTCCGTCATGTTTTGACCTCACATTTTCACACATGCTCGAAAACAACATCCCCGACATTATCAATGGACGGATTTTGGTTGTTGGTGAAAACAGTCCTCTTCATTTGCGAATTCGACCGGTTCCCTTGATTTTCTGGAAAATCCTAAAAATAACGCGTCATGATTGTTTGCATCAAACCATCAAGTTGTGTAAAAAGAAACATTAAAATCAGAAAATAATGAAAACAAAAATTTATCTGGATTATTCTGCTGAACCCGGAGGAGCATAGAGTGTGCCTTGAGTGCATTATGCGCCAATTAAGGTTAGTTATGCTTGGTGGTTTGTGATGAGTTGCAGACAGGACACTCCCATGTGCTCACCGGGGTTTTTCAGATCAATGAAGACAAGTTTAAATTTATTCAACACTGGAGCGTGTGAGAAGAACGCTTTAATGGGAAGTTTACCTGACATTTTTATGACAAGTAAACTTCAAATGCTTTCCTAGAATATACATCCGGAAAAAAACAATGATCTTGACGCCGACAGCTTTTTACGTAATTGTAGCGGATAGGTGTGCAGAGCCTTGGGGTTTTCCCTTTTGAAATGGGAGTTTACCTGCCCCCATGTACCCTAATGCAAACTCGTTGGGAAAGTGGAACCAGTCATCTCTCCTGTCTTGGCGAATCCGGTATCTTACAGCGTCTTTCATTGGGCCCACGGGTGCGCACCCCGTGCGGACCGGAGAGGTATCGCATCTTCCATTGTGGCGCACGCTACCCGGACAGCCGCTCTGAGCTACTTGCATTCGCGGAGTTCACGGCAAGCGTGGGCATGGCTGGTGCACAGCGTCGCACCGGAAAAATGGCAGGTTTGCTCACAGTTCAATATGGCGGCGCCCAATCGAAAAAAGGGTTACGGTTCTGATATCGCAGACTTTACGATAGAAAAACCTTGCGGTGTGGGTCGTTTATCCATTTCTGCGACATGAGTGTCACGAGTTCATGGCGGCCCGTTCCCCGACTGGATTCGGCTGCTGCTCCTCCTCCTGCTCGATTCAATGCGAGCGAGTGAGAAATCTTTGAGCGGCGAATACTTTCCCGTCTAAAATCACGTGACGTCATACCATCAATGCATGCTTTCAAGTAATGTCACGTGACCCTGTAACATCGCGTGACTCACTGCATCAAATCGATTTAATTTGTGGAAGCCACTAGATGGTGTTAACCTTGTTGACAACGTGACGTTACATGACATCATGATTTTACACCGAGAGTCACGTGACACCGTGACTTAAGCGATTTTCATAACCCCGAGTCCAGTGTTCGGGTTAATGACAATCAGCATCGCCTAACATTCGCGTAACGGCTCATGTTCAATTAAATATGATAATAGCCCAACTCTAACAATATCTGACGCTCAGCCAAAGGTTTTGCTCTCCAAACCCTAGCGCAAGACTATGATGAACACTGACGGTATATAATTAGCGTCAGATCACGTGGCCGCTTGTTCAAATTGCGAGTTTAGGAGAGGATCGACAGATGTCTCTTTCCTATATTTTTTCCTCATTTGCTATTGCGCAGAGGGGAAAACTAATGGATGTTTTCGCAAGCTATCAACGTCAGGGGTTACTTCTTAACAGTATTTACTGAACGTACAAAAACAAATGTTGCACGACCAACCATCATTGAGGCACCCAAAGATTTTTTCGTTGTTGCTGAACTGCATATCCCGAGATGGCCCTGAGATGGCCCCGAGAATAGAAGTATTGAAATGACTAAATGCGACTTATTAATATGACGTTACATAGAACTACATGTGGGTACAAAAAAATGCATGAAAAAAAATCATAGTGGCTTTAGAGGGAGAGCCGAACGTTGGCAGTCGCTCCAAGTATCACACCAGCGTCGTTCTCGTTATTGCCCAAGTTTCGACCCCCTCAGTATTTTACTTAGGGGAACCATGAAATAATTTGATGCATTCACTAAACACTACTTAGAATCACTCACTAACGTTAATAACTGAATGAACTTGGCTTTGCTCTTCTTTCTAGGCAATGGCAGTCGCCAAAAAATTAAAGAAATGTGAGCGTCGTTCATCTCCTTAACTCAGATCCAGAAGGGGTTACGTGGCTTGGTGCCTATCCTATGCCGCCAACGTTATTCATACCCCCGAGCTGGGGTTGGAAAGAAAGAAAACGCGTGCTGAGCTTCAGGTATTATTAGAGTTCGGCTACTCTCATCGCCGCAGTGGTTGAACATGAGCCACTACCCAACTGTCGGCCGAGGCATTGAATGTTACGAGCCTGATGTACAGTGCTGACGCAGTTCTCGTTCCCAATCCATGAGCCGCGCTCAACTGTCGTCATGCGGGTGGTTTTGATCCTACAATTACGACATCAATATTTGCAAAAGCAAGACTAAAAGAAATAGTCTCATTTTATCCTCGCAATTTTGCCGCGACATAGAAGCTTCTGAATCAGTGGCGGCCTGTGCGACTATACTTGAGCCAGACTAGGGCCGGTATACGCCTCAGAAAAGTCATGAACATTTCAACCCGATATCGTTTTATGACGCCTTTAAACTTATCGGGCTGAAAAATGAAAGCAATGGAGGGTTGCTGTTCACGAGTGACAAATAAATATGTTGAATTAGCACTCCCAAACGGAGGAGGCAATACCTCGTTAATACAAAATATTCTCTGAAGGAACCAGTGAAGAAAAAAAAAGAATGGTGCGTGTGTGTGTGCGTGTGTGTGTGTGGGGGGGGGGGCGTAGTCTTAAAAACATCCTCTGTTGAAAAGGTTCCTCTTCCCCGCATCTTCGGCGCAGACCAAAAAGCGTGGCCCCGGAAACATCTTTGTTTGCAAAAACACTCTTGCCAAAAAGCAGGTTTTCGACGTGCCAGGCGCTCGCGCCGTTCCTCACGACGATGCACTAATAATATTAATACCTGTCTTTCAAATACTTGGCTTTCACTGAGCTTGAACCTCCTGCAGCGTGCATTTGGCACCATTGCATTTGATTTTCTCAACAAGTAGAAATCACAATCGTAATACTGTTGAAATTTCGGCTAGTAGGTGAAGCATGTTTACGGGTAAAACAGCGCGAACAAGACACAGGACAGAGAAAATGCACAGAGTTGTGCGTCTTCTCTGTCCTGTGTCCTTGTTCGCGCTCCTTTACCCTTAAAAAAATCCCATTCACTTCCAGCATATAGTGTGACGACGTCACGTGCATACAATGTTATACAGTTGAGCTTTCTGATGAATTGCGATGTTCGCAACACTAGCCATAGATGTCCTAACTGTAAAGTTGTGCAGTATTTATAGCCGTCTCGCGGTAATATATGGCAGCCTAGAGAAATGTTAGAGCGCATGACTTTTGAAGCATAGTGTTGTACAATGAGGGCCCAAAACAAGTGCTGGAAAAACCGAATCTAACATTAGCCTCCCGAGGCAGTATATTACGAAATTTCAAGCTCATGCAAGCTGATGAAATGTGATTTATATTAAAAGTTTTGGAATCTGTGTCTGTCCTTCGCGCTATTTTTGTAAAATTAGGAATTTCATTGCATGAATTGTTATGCATAATTTTTTGCAGTAAGGCGTTTGTTTTGTAAGAAATTATTTAGAAAAATACCATTAATTATCTCTCTGTTTTTGCAAACTTCGTGTATTTTCCTTTCGATCTATCATGAGAGCACAGAGCCCTTTTTGGCGTACCCTGCAACCATTTTACACTGCCAATCAGCGAACAAAAAACACGTTTACGCAGACTCAACACCTCGAGTAGTTTCGAGTATCGTCCTTCTGTGTCGGCCTCAAGCAGTTATGCGAACTTTATCAAGGAAAATTTACTGATCATTATAAAAATATATATAATTACTACTAAGTGAATATTTGACAACATAAATGAAGGGCCGACCAACATTCCTTCTTAGTGTGTGCAAGTATAGCACTTGTGTAATGATTCGCCCGGTCCATGTAAGACAATCCACAATTAAGCGGAATCATCTACAAAATTTATGTGATGCAATCCACTATAATCCGGAGAGGAGGCGTGTAATGCTGCTTCCTCTTACTGATCTGTATAAAGTTTTAATGCGTCTCTTTTCGTTTTTAAATACAAAATGTGTAAGTGTAATTCATCGGTAGTCAGTACTAAAACAACGCTCGCATTGCGGATTGAATCAAATGTATCATGACAGATTATGAAAGCAGGCCATACGGCCAAATTTCCTTTAAGAAACACACACAAGGTTTTGTTCTTTTCTTTTTAACAGTTTAAGATTTATTTTGCAAACTCTACTTAATAAAATCCAAACTGTAACCAGTTGGCCCCAATCATAATATGTGCTTCCTATACACCTTCCTGGCACATCGGACAGAATATTCTTTGCAGAGTTCCAAACGGATAAATTGTACACTTTAAGGAGTCTTGCAACGCTGTTGAGTTTATTTATTTGTTTATTCAAAATACCTCAAAGGCCCGGTGGGCGTTACATGAGGGGGGGGGGGGGGGTATTTTCCAACAAAGGCATATAGTACAACGCAAAAACATTGAAACAAAAGAATAACTGAAATTAGAACATACTGATGTGCGACAAATGACGACAATAAGCACAGGACAATAACTAAAAGTAGTTAAATCAGTCATGGTAAACCACTTTGGGATAAAATAACATAATACAATGCTAATAATAAGGGAGCACCGAAGAATGTCAGCTTGCATACTAGCCTGGGATGAGAAAGAAGTTAGTAAGTGCACTGCGAAACATTTTTGCATCAGATATGGTGACAATGTCGTCGGGAAGACCGTTCCAGTGTTTGATGGCTTGAGGAAGTGCTGAGTTATTAAATGCTAACGTTGAACCAAAAAGGCGTTTAAAGCTTTTGCTGTTATTTTGACGATGTGACACTCTATTCGGTGGTTCTAAAAGTGATGAGCTGGAAAGACCGGGGTTATAATGCAACCGATGAAGTAAGCAAAGAAGTGCGATTAGTCGACGAGTCTCGAGGGGATGAATAGAGTTATTTTGCTTAAGAAGGGAAACGCTGGCAAATCGGGAATAAGATGATGATATGAATCGGGCGGCACGGTTTTGGACAGATTCTAACTGGTTAATTAAGTACTTCTGATGAGGATTCCAGATAGGTGAAGCGTATTCTAGTTTTGG
The DNA here is from genome assembly GCF_016920785.2 of Ixodes scapularis. Lineage (NCBI taxonomy): Eukaryota > Metazoa > Arthropoda > Arachnida > Ixodida > Ixodidae > Ixodes > Ixodes scapularis. The sequence goes on along the minus strand of NW_024609880.1, from coordinate 110,925,129 downwards.
GCGTACGTAGGTATTATAGGCTAGATGGCGTAGATGCGCGGGTGCGGCTTTTAGGTTTCGCTTTAGGTACCCGAGAGTACGTGACGATTCAGCAGTTGTAATGTTAATGTGGGTAACCCAAGACAGATTCGAGGTCAGTTGCACGCCGAGGTACTTGTAAGATGAGACAGCAGGTAGAAAAGCGTTATTTAGGGCATAACAGAAAGATGAGACTGAGCGTTTCCTAGTCAATGAAACCAGGTTACATTTATTTACGTTTAGTTGCATTTCCCATTTTACACACCAGTCGAGGACCTTGTTAATATCACTTTGTAGGATGTCATGGTCAGTTTGGTTGTTAATTTTTCTATACAACACACAATCGTCAGCGAAAAGCCGGATTGTAGATGACACGGTGTTTGGAAGATCATTAATGTAAATCAAAAAAAGAAGGGGCCCAAGGACTGTGCCCTGTGGGACACCAGAGGTTACATCGGTAGTCGTAGAGTGAAAGTTGCCAACCACAGTAAATTGCTGTCTAAGGGTTAAAAAGTTACGTAACCAAAGAGAGCGTGAGGGAATCCAGGTTTAGAGCAGAAAGTTTGGATATTAGGCGACAGTGGGGTACCCGGTCAGATGCTTTAGTGAAGTCTAGGAAAGTAGCGTCGGTTTGAGAGCCGGAGTCCATGTAAGTATGAATATCGTGGGTGAACTCGAGCAGTTGTGCTTCGTATGAGTAGCCCTTCCGAAATCCATATTGGTACTTGTAAAAGAAGTTGTTGCTTTCAAGATGTCGTATGGAATGGGAAAATACTATATGTTCTAACAATTTTGACACGACACTGGTTAAGCATATGGGGTGATAGTTAGCTACAGATGATTTATTGCCAGACTTAAAGACTGGAACGATCTTCCCAATTTTCCAGTCCTCAGGAATGGAACAAGAAGACAAAGATTGTTGAAATAACAGGCACAGTAGCTGCGAAGAAATTTCACTGGTATTTTTCAGGATTTTAGAACAGATGTTATCAGCACCAGACGACGTGGATATATCAAGGTTACTTATAAGTTGACTAATACCGGAACTTGTGATAGAAATGGGATTCATGAATGGGTAATCAAAATCTGCCACAGGTGGAACGTTCGATTGGTCCTCTCTAGTAAATATTGATGCGAAGAATTCGTTAAAAACGGAGGGACAGAGAGCATCAGCTACAGGGTTCCCGGTATTATCGGATAAGGAAATAACCTGGTGAGATTCCTGCGGTGATATTATTTTCCAGAATTTTTTGGGGTTGTTAGTTAGAAGGGAGGGTAAGTCGGAGCCGTAATATTTTTCTTTGGCCAGGATAATAGTGGAGTCGTATTCTACCTCGCAATTTTTATAGTTTGCCCACGCCTCTGGAACATTTGACCGTTTAGCAAGGCGAAATAGTCTTTTCTTTTTTCGGCTTAGGATTTTAAGGGATTTATTGAACCATGGTTGGTTGCTATTGGAGTGAATGTGGACTAATGGGACAAATGCATCGATTAGTTCAGATATTTTAGTCTTAAACAGGTGCCAGTTTTCTTCAACAGCTCTATTTTGAAATCCATCAGCATAAAATGGAAAAAGAGAGAAAGTGCTTCGTTAATTGAGGGAAAGTCGGCTTTGTTATAATCACGAATTTGCTTAGTCACTGCTCGCTCTATATCGGTATGAAGATTAATGCTGACATTGATCAACTTATGATCACTGAAACCGGTAAAAAGCGACAATGAATGAACAGACTCGGGATTCGAGGTAAGAACTAAGTCCAAAATATTGTCGCCACGTGTCGGTTCATTCACAATTTGTACCAGGTTAAGGTTTTGACATACATCCAGGAAGTTTATTTCCTGCTGACCATGTGAAGTTTGAGTGGACCAATCAATAAGTGGAAAGTTGAAGTCACCAAATAAAAACAGGTTCGCGTTTGGAAAGGCCTGGTGTAGGGCATAAAGTTGATCATGAAGTATGTTGATAAATTCGGGGCCACTGTCAGCGGGACGATAACACACACCCAGGATGTTCTTTTGGAATGAGGAATAAAAGCTAACCCAGATTATCTCTAAACTACAATCATTTGGAATCTCGTATGAAGGAATCTGTTTTTTAACGGCAATTTTAACCACCTCGCCTGTCCGGTCTGTCTCGACGATAGAAGTTAAACTCAGAACCATTATTAAGGATTTCTTTATTTTTAGTATCAGGTTTCAGCCATGTCTCAGTAAGAATCGCGATGTCAGTATCAGTGTCGTAAAGATAGGAAGAGAATGCATCGCGTTTCGGTATCACACTTCGAATGTTTGTGAATGATACAGTAAGTGCAGGGGAGCTTATGACGGGGAGAGAATTCGTCGAAACAGCACGTCGTGAGATCGGTGGCTTATTTTTCCTAAGCTATCTTGGCATGAGTTCAAAGCAGTCTGAGTCAGGGTTGTACATATAGATAGTGTTATCAATTTTTAGTTTGTCAAATGATAGTCTAAAAGAAACGTTTCTATTCTTAGCGAATTCGATTAGTTTCCTCCTTGCGTGGCGGACTGAGATAGAAAAGTCTTCTCCAACAGAAAAGGGTGTTCCTTTCAACTTGAAACCTGAAGACAGGATGCGGTCTTTTTCTTTGAATCTGGAAAACTTTACAATGATAGGGCGTTTCTTCTCAGTGTTAAACTTTTCGATTCGGTGGGCTCTTTCGATACTATCTGGGTGGATGCTGATTTCAAAATGATGGGAATAAAAATCTATCACCTTCCCTTCGGACGAGGCCCATGTTTCATTTGCATCATCGATGATACCATAAAATAGCAGGTTAGACCGACGAAGCCGATTTTCAGTGTCATCGCATCTATATGCCACATCATGCAACTTTGAAGAAATGACAGTGAGTTCACCTTCGGAGGCAGGGGTATTCTGCGTGGCTGTGCATCTCGTCAGTTCGGCCTCCAATTCAGCAACTTTCGTAGTTAGTCTTCGTATCTGCCCGTCCGAGACTTTTTGTTGTTCCTTTAGGGTTTTTATTCCCGCGATAATTCCTGCCTGACCATCTTCTATTCTTTGAACGGTAGCCAATATTTTTTCCTGTATGCCCGGGCTGTCAGTGACAGGTCCGGGGTTATATTCTACATCGCCCGCCACTAGCAGCTGGGAGTGAGACAACAAGGAAGCAAAGAAAGATTCAAATAATGCATAAACACATTGAAGAAAGGCTAGGGTGTCGGTGGGGCATGACACAGCAATCAGACAGTAATTACTAGATCGGCAACAAAGACTGGTGGTCCGATAACTAACCTGCAACAGCAGAAACGATGAGCGCTCCATCTTGCGCGTGTCATGCCCCAAGAAGAATGCGTTCGGGGCGTTCTTCTATACGGCCCCGCCGGTGGCAGACCATCCAGGTTGCCTGCACAGTGTCGCCAAAGCATCCAGAACTGGGTTTGGTGTCGCCGTTGTGTTGAAGAAGTCGGTAGGGGATCTGGCCGTGTCGCGTAGTCCAGGCTTGGCGCCGCCGCACAGTGAATTCAGAAAGACGAGAACCTGCAACAGCAGAAACGGTGAGCGCTCCATCTTGCGCGTGTCATGCCCCTTCTTACTTCCTTACTTTACGCGTGTTTACTGGCACTAGTGGAACTCGAATTCACTCGCGCGCGACGCCACTGACCGAGAAGCTTCTTTGACGCGGTGTAATTTCAAGAAGAATAACGGACCTTTCGGGTCTTTTTGTATTTTTTCTTTTCAGTTTCTCTATGGTTACGATATTTGAGTGCGGCTCTTAGATTGTACACGGGTACAGCGTCGAGGTACTGACGATCAGTGTCTGAACTAGCAGCTCGTGTCCAGTCACTGAAATGGTGAGAATAGCTGAACCCTAACAATGTCTGAAACCGATCGCGTACCCTGGACTTTACCTACCCCAGCCCGTGGCTATGATGAACATTGGTGGCCGTAAATTTTTCGGTGCCTATCTATAAGGGAAATCGCAGATGTTTTTCAGTGTTTATTTGCAGTTGCTTTTCAAATATCGCTGTATTTCGAGTATATTGTTTTTTCGAACTAATGCTAAGAATGCTGATTACCAGTGAAAAATCTAAAAAGAAAACTGAGGGATCGGGAGTAAGAGCCAAGGGTTTCGGCAAAAAAAGTCCTCGCTGATGCAATAATTTACAGAAACTGGTGTTTTTCGGTTATTGCCAATTGAGCAGTCCTGATATCAACAGATTATTATTTGTTTTTATTGATTTAATAGATTTTGTATTTTTGACACCGACGTATGTTGATTGTGGTGTCCCAGTTAAAACCGGAAGTCCACGACCTAAATACATATTATCGACGCCAGATCACGTGGTCGCTGGTTCCGACAGCTTGTTGAGAGTGTGAATACTGCTCCTTTTTCTCGTTGCACTAGTGAAATTTGGCCCGAGTTGATAAATAATAAACTAAAAACAGCGTGAAGATGGATGAAGGGCAGGCATGCATGCACAACCAAAGCGCTGACTGAAAACAAATTTTTATTAGCATTACACAAGAAACGCCGTGATAATCCAGCAAGTCCACAGCATAGATGACGTTGTAGATATGTTTAATAAAACTCAGTCGTCATTGTAAGTCAGCACACTCTTTGTGCACTTCTGTTCGCCCTTCGCTCGTCTTTGCACTCTCTATTTTCTCGTTTTTCTTCTATTTCTTCTATGACTGCCCTTTCGCGGAGAAAACAAAATAACGCGCGTTCCATAGGTTATGAGTGTTAAGTGTTAATTCTAAGCGGTATTTTCTTTTTACAAAGAAACCTGTTATTGCACAGCCCCTTTAAACAATAAGAAGTCGTTCCGTTTCTGTTCAGTCATCTATGAATTTTCCTTCCCATATTTTCAGCGCACAAAACTTTACCAACTGTAGATTGCAAAATTACCACATAGTAATAATCGTGGATTCAGGCGTGAACTTTCTGTGGCCCTTCGAACATCCACATCTGTGCGGACAGAGGGGAAAGAAAACATTTTTTCCTTGTATTTGTAAAGAGGTAAACATGCCGGTGCACTTCCATTCATACACTCGTTAATGTCGCTTTCGCAACACTTCCTCGTAGCGTCTATCAAATGTCACCCACGAGCCTACGAACCGTATACTTTACAACCTCAAAGATTCTACGAAACACGCACTTTCCGCCGAAGAGTATTGTTATAAAATTAAAACAACAACAAAAGAATGGCACGTGCGATTCCCACTGTCTTCGAAATGAATGCAGTTGAACTTTAATAGATAGAAAACCTCACAGCATCAACAGAAATGCCGGCGGAAATGCTTCTCGACAGGAACACGCTTCAAAAGGCGGCAAAGGGCTTCAAACGTTTAAACACTAATACGTAGATTTCATTCGTTCTGGTATTGCACACCTACCGATGTTCCGGGTTTATTGTTCGCCTCTGCGATGTTACCGGCCACAAAAGAAATCACATGCGCCAGGCCACCTTCACCCTCGTACCGCCTACCGGCATCTTTATGCAGGCGGATAGTATCCCATGCCGGTGTCCTATAAGTTCCATGTGCCACTTAAATTTACACATAGAAAAAAACTTGTATTATACTATACGCTTTTTTTTTTATTATGACCATAAACACAAATTCAAAATTCTTCATTCTAAACACACAAATTTGTAGAGAAATACGTTCCGAGTGATATAAAGCATTAAACGCATTTTTTAAGGAGCGGTCGTTTACATTTGCTGAGAAGATATTGCCACGCGCGTCAGCGAGCAAGCGCTTGCGTTGACGAGCTGTTCCACTGCAGCATTAGAAAAACTCCAATGCGTACTGGGTTTCGCTAGTTGAGGAAATACGCGAGAATGCTAGTAAATGGAGTGGTCGGGAAATGTCCATTTTCACGCGCGCAACTGTGTGTAACATTGTTTTACTTGCGAAATTTTTGTATGTTCTTCAGGTTTTGGCGTGCTCTAGATTAAGAAGTTGCACCACGTGTTCGCTGTGTTTATTTGTCAGTCTGGATGTGAAAGTGTGCGTCGCTATAATTTGTTTTTTCGCGTTTGTAAGGGTGGACTGTCATTGTCTCACGTGTTTGTTAAGAAATTACTTTCGCGTTTTATGTTTCTTAGAGAGCAAACCAACCCCTTTCTTCGTGCTGTAATTCAGAACAGACTGCCAGAGCACCTACCTATGCATGTTGTTTCTCCGTATTGTGGCGAGCAACGCAGGCTTGGTAGTTTTCTTCGTGAGGTCATCGAGGCGTACCGTTTTCCATCCGCACGTTTGTCCCAGGGGTATTTGGCGAGTGTAACGCGAAAGCGTTTAACGCGTGATATTATTGATAGTGTCTTTTCTATGCCTGTGTACCGCGCTCTATTTCATGCAGGTCCCGGGCAAGACGTTTTGTCCAGAGTCAAATGATGTCAGTCGCACCGTGTATAAAAACTTTTTCTTTAAGTTACACAATCTGCCCTCCTGTGAAAGATTGGCTTGACCAAAGAAATATTTTTGTTCCATGTGGTGTTAACTGTTTTTGTGTAAAAGACCGGAAACTATTGAACACGTATTCCTAGAATGCTGGGACGCTTTACTGTTCTGGGACGTCCTCCAGCGGACTATCAAAAAAGATTTACCGTTAACACCACGTGGTATTAGGTTCCTTCCCGTGGAGGAAAATAACGAAATTCCTCCGAATCTTGTCATGCTCCTGGGTCTGCATGCAATATGGCGTAGCAGAATGGCGGTTAGGCATGCCGATGTGGACGTGCGCCCAGTAAGATTGTATTGTATAGAATCTGTCTGCAAAGTAAAATCTGTCTATTCCTCTTTAGAGTGCCCGCCTGACTCGATGCCAACTCTAGATGTACTGGTGAACTTAAAAAAATTTTAGTCCATGCACGCGTACTATCTACCGTGTATGTGATTTTAACATTGTGTGAAATTTTTGTTTTTTGTGAAAGCAGGCAATAACAAAACAAAAAGCGTGCGTGGCCGAGTGGTTACCGCGCTTGACTTTCGTGCGGAGGCCCAGTGTTCGATTTCTGGGAGTTCCGCGTATTTTATTTATACTTTCAGTTTAATGTTCTGGTGAACTCGAGAACATTGTTGTTTATTTTAGGCCCGCATGTACTGCGCGTCGAACCTTCTACGCCGATTATTCCAGAAGCCCACGGTGCACATCAGGGGCTTCGCGTGGCGAGCCAAAGTCAGTTTCGCCCCAGCGTTCGACTGTGCTGTCACGCCGACTTCAACGCCCGAGACGCTCTGCTGTTATCTTCTGTTTCCTTTTTATTTTTGGGCACAAGTTCGCCCCATTAAACGTTTAGTTTCTTCAGTTATTATCGCCTCATCAAGTGTTATTCGTGACAATATTTCAGAGTCGCTTGAGAGTAAAGAACAGCATACTGTTGATTAATTGCCATGAACATCTACAACATCGCCATGCACTATAGCAAGTGTGGTAACTGTGGTGGGAGACCTGGGACATGCACCTTTGCTGGTGCGCTCATAAAGTCATACAACTGTTGTATAGGTGCAAAACCGGGCTGCGGATAAAGCGGTCCTGCGTTCGATACCCGTTGGTGATGATTCAAAATTTAATTTAAGTGATTCATATTCCAAACCAATCAAAGGGATCTGGCACGTCCCAGCGAAAGACTGCGGAAAAATTTTGATCACCTGGGGATCTTTCGAAGTGCCACCGAAATCTCGATTACACGGCGCCTTCTCCACGATGAGCCTCCGTCGAAATGCGGGAATCTCGACCGGGATTCAAAGCTGCCACCTGAGGATCCGTAGATGACTGATGACGCATGAGTATGTACTGGTCGAATTCTGAGTACTAGTAAATAGCTGCATACATTCTTTATCTGGTGTTACTCTGGTCATCAAACTGCTTGTGCTGACATGCCCTGCCGTTGCGTATGCACGGCTGAAACAAGGGACGACTGGACGAATTTCTGGGAGTATATTTTAAAGGATAAAATAACTCATTCGATGCCTTAACATCAATTTTAGTCTTTCCACCTTTTTGTCCAAATGGCATAAAAAATATCGTATATGGTTGCGATGAGCTTGTTAGCGTTTGGAGTACATTGGGCCATGCTTCCTAAGCGTCCCCGGCGCGTGTGAGTGCAACGTTTCCATATCAAGAGAGCCCTTCATATCCGTGAATCACCCGCGGATCATCCGCGGATATACGCCGTTAACAGGTGAAAACGGATAAAAATTAACCTGATTTGTCGGATTTATGGTCGCAAGGCCACACTAGAAACCGACCATTGACCATTGATCTCAATAGCAAAGAAAAGCATTGGAGGCATGCCACCTCGGCTGCAGCGATTTTTTATTCGTCTGATGAAATACGAGTTTGACCTGTGCTATCTACCTGGAAAGAACTTGGTGCTAGCCGACACATTGCCTTGCGCACCAGTGAAAGAGACCAAGATGAAACTGGTATACTGGGATCATGTCGAAGTACACGCTGTCAACGTAGTCTCCACAACACTGTGTCAAGCGACAATTCAGAAACTGCAAGAGACCACCGAGAGTGATGACGAACTACAAGGAGTTATCGCACGCACCTACCAGGGTCAAGAACATTACAGCGACCTTAAGGGGTGCACATCGGAGTTGACTCTGGTCAACGGTGTCCTCTTAAATGGCTCAAGAGTAGTTGTTCCTAAAGCTAGCCGTGCAGACATAATGGCAAGACTGCATGAAGGACGTTTAGGCATGAGCAAATGCAAAGCTCGTGCTAGAACTTTAGTATTCTGGCCAAGAATGAATGCCGACATTGAGTCATACATATCAAAGTGTGCAGCTTGTCGAACATTTGCATACCAGCAACCTGCTGATCCACTCATCGTGAGAGAAGTAGCCAGTAAAGCGAGTGAGAGAGTTGGAGCTGATCTAGGCCAACATGCAGGATCGTCGATCGTACGTCGTGATATATCACGCCTACTCCAATTGCCCTGAAGTGGTGCACCTAACAAAGACTAGTGATGCTGCAGTGATAGACCATATGGGAAGTGTTTTCTCCAGGCATGGGATCCCCAAAGAAGTTTGTACCGACAATGGTCGACAATTTGCAAGCAGACGAAATTTCAGCGTTTGCAAGGAAGTGCGATTTCGAACGTATCACCTTGAGCCCAAGATTTCCAAGAGCGAATAGGCTCGCCGAAATAGGAATTCAAGCAGTCAAATAGATTCTAAAGAAAACTCAGTATGCCAAAAAAGATTTTTAGTTAGGATTGCTCAACTACAGGTGCACACAACCCCAGAATGTACGGTAACCTTGCAAGGTATCTATGGCACGACGAATGAGGTCTTGCCTACCAGACTTCTCAGATTCATACTTGGGTAGTCATCCGATTACAGTCATTGAATTACTGTAATTTAATTACTTTTCCTGGTACTTCGTAATTTTATTATTTTACTTTTGGCTAAACTTATTTTTTATTGTAATTTAATTACTTTATAGAGTCAGTAATTGCAAAATTTAAGGCACAATTATAATTATTTTTGCAAGATTTTGCGGAGTCGGCGCTGTTCCCCCCTGACCACGGAGACGACAGCAAAGCCAAAGCGACAGTGTAGAGGGTGCATCCCAACCTGCTCAAAAGGAGGAAAGGAGGAATGGGAAAGAGAGGCTCGGATCAGTGGCGGATTTAGTGGGGAAGGGGGGGGGGGGGAAGGGTCCGGATGTCCTGAACCCCCCTCTTGAATTCTGCATGTGTAAAAATTTAGGGCGTGGAGCGGGGGAGGGGAGGTTCCTAAACATATGGTACGCTGAACAACACCTGACCCCCCTCCTTGTCCCCTCTGTAAATTCCTGCATCCGCCCCTGGCCGGGAAAGAATGGAATGCACAGTTTTGTAGACTGTAAAACGATTTAATGAAAACTTCCAGAAGTAATTTGATAAATGAGGGCTATATTCGCGTCCATTTTCGTTTCCGTCGTAGTTGAATCTGTCTCTTCGTCTCGTTCGCTTCCTGTTGTTCGTGTTTCTAGGGTTCTTTCTTATTTCTCCTTCCCATCCGGGGGCATCGGGGGCCGAAGTCGAGCTAGTTGGACTCCGATCACATCATCCAGTCAAGGCGGGGAGGTTTGTTCGAGGTTCTCCTTACGCGTCCTCGCCGCTAGCATATTCGCTTACATATTTTAGTCAAGGTTATGAATTTTTATTGTCAATTAAATTATTCCCTTTACGAGTTTTTGACGTCCCTCTTCTCTAGCTCGTCTGTTGGTACCACTAACAGTAAGTTGTGCTACTCTAACATCGAGGCGAAGAAGCAGCAGGTATCGTTAACAAGACTTACCCTGCCTTACTTACAACCGTTGTTGCTACACTGCTCTTCCAACCGTTGTTGCTACAATCCTCGTCCACCGTTTTGTATAAATTTTCATTCTTTACTGTTTGCTCTAACCCCTAACCCTTTCAACCGTTTCTCAACCTGATTCGACGAAATTCCGAAACTCTACAAACCGCGGTTTTAGACTGTCAGGAGCTTGTTTGTTACATTTGTTTTTCAATAAAGCATTTCTTCTTCTTCTTTTTTTTTTTTATAGAGGGATTTTCACGAACGTGTTTGTCTTGGAGCGAACCGGCGTTATTAGCTTTTAAAGACGGGTTAAACAGCACCTAAATCCCCCTGTCCCATGGAGCGAACCCTGTAGTCTGTAGCAGTGAATTGGTGGTAAACTCCCATTGGCAGGCACGTGGCATAGTTCCAAGGAACGCCACACCACAAAGAAGCCCTCTCCGTGGCGCAGCGGCCGGGCCGCCGGTAAGAGAAAGAGGTGGCCGGCTCTGCAGAGCAACCGGCCGCAGAGCCCTCCGGGGCAGCCTCCGCAGAGGTCGCCTGAGAGCCGCTCAGCGCGGCGCGCTGCTCGTAGAAATACGCTATGTATACGAATGCTGTCGCACTCCGACATGTTAGCAATCTTAAGTGTCTTTGTAGTTTATTGTTGTTGTTTTTTTAATTCAATGTACATAATTTAGAATAACATGAAACGTTTGTAGGTGTATGTGGTCGAATTAGTCTGTGTCACCCGTAGTTTATATTACCACTAATAAAATATTAATGTATGACTAATTGTCACATTTTATTTGCCTGACTAACAAGTGTGTAAATACAAATTTACTTAGGGATCTGGCGTCTTCGAGTATGTAAAATATTTTTATTGAGAATATGAGAATGTAGGAGTTCATTATTCCAAACTATCAAGTTTTATAATTCATTTAACAAATTTCATAAAAGGTAACTACAATACGTGACATTTATACAGCGGCAATACTTATAACTCGTTTAAAGTTAAATGGCCCAAAGTGGGTGACTCTCAGAAAGAGTAATTGTAAAGTGATTGCATTACTTTTTGAAGTAATTTGTAATTGCAATGATTTACTCTTCACGTAGGGGTAATTGTAATTGTAGGTAAACTACTTTTGGACCAAAGTAATTGTAATTGTAATTAAATTACATTTTTAAAGTAATTTACCCATGTCCTAGCAGCACTAGGACGGAAAGTGGCAAAACACAAACAAAATGTCAGTGCTGGTAGGCATTTGAAGCCACTGGGCAGTGGACAGACGGTGCGTCTGAGAGATGACGGAAATGGAAAGTCAAAGCACAAGCCAAAGAGCAAGTGGCGCCAAGATCCTATGTGGTGCAAGCCGAAAATGGTGCTGTGTACAGACGAAACAGCCAGCATTTACTTGAGAGCAATAAAGCATTTGAAATAACCATCTCTTACATGGAGGTCATGGATGTTCCACCACAAGCGCTCAACGACGACAATGTGCAGCACCAAGAAACTCGTGACCGTGAAAGGGAAATAATGGATGGCCCTACAGACCATCCAGCGCCTGTGTTTATGCAACCTCCCACTAGAGTGACAAACCACAGAAAATGAAAGTGAAGCTCACTTATGATGAACACTTCAACCAGGCGTGTTAGTCACGTTGTAGTGTTTCAAGTTTGTTCTTTGTTTAGAAAGGAAGATGTATCGGATATGATGTTAATGCCCAGTTTCAGCCAGCCGTAAAGAGCAGTCTGGCAACCTCGATAAACCAGTTTCGTTACAAGGCAAACTCAGTGCCGTGTCTAATGACACGAAAAAACTATCAAGCTGCGACGGCAGACGCAGAAAATAAGAAACATTTGTTAATGCGGTAAGTGATTTGTAAAGAAGCATGTAGCATCTTTATTTATCAATATCTTGCGTGACGGTTGCCGTGCTGAAAACGCTATCTGAAAATGTAATTACGAAATTGCGTTTTTACGGAATTCGGTAGCCCGAACTGAATCACGCGCTTGAAAGCTCTGTCCGAAGTCCGTCACCCTGAGCCCGCTGTGCTGCTGGCCGTAGAGTGCCTTCATACACACACGCGCTTTTGCTTGAGTGGTGACATCTCAGCCAGTTTTCCGCCCAATCGTTTTTAATGCATTTTGAAGTGCGCGCAATCCAGTGTCACTCAGCTCGATCTGCATTTAGCTTTGGCTGAATGCAGAGACGCCAGTTTACCGCCCAAGTCACACCCCGAGTGCGCGAGAGCATCACGCGCTGGCACATTCATGGCAACAATGGATGTCTTCACCCTGAGACAGACAGACATGTAGACACCCTAGCTGGCCGGCATTAGTGGCGCCATCTCTGAATAAGCTGGGCAAACAGGGCCGTCGTTTCGATCCGACTCCGACAGCTGCCGCTCCACCATTGGAGAGTTAGGAGAATCCAGTTTTCGAATTATCATTTTAATTTTATTGGAAATAGAGAACTGAAATTTTAGTATGGTAGTTGGACCAGGGAGAGGCTTTTTTCAGAAAAGTTACCAGTTAATACACCTAGTCACTGATTTACGCAGCCCATTTTGGCGTGTAAATTTTATTGGGGACACGCGCCATACTTCGCTGCGGTGAGTGACCGCCTTTCCCCTCCCGATTTGTATTGCTTAACCTAAACAAACAGTCTTATTAGTATGTGCTTTGATAATTTGCATGTTTAGAAAGTACGCGTCTGCTTAAAATGAGTGCTAAAACAAAACAAAAATATTGAAATTTCCTTTTCTTTTCAGGCAGTATGGCAGATTCTCAGGACGATGTCATAACTACGATTAACTTTCCTGCAACGCGAAGTTATATCCGGAAAGATGATCGCGTATGATATCAATTCGATAAAACAGAGTACAATGAAGTTAATTTCACCGTATTCTGACAAGAAAAGCGTTTTGTACAAAGATGAGCAAACGGCTTACGAGTAGGTTTTCGCGTTTTCGGTGAATACCGATAAACCCCGAAAATTAACCTCCGAGCCGGTTTTTATCAAAATCGGGGAAAACCTAAAAACCACATATTGGAGCTTTCCTTCACTACGAAAAACCCAAGTTTGTCGGGTAAAAAAAAAATATATTTAACCACAATCCTATTTTGTGGTTATCTCGAACACAGCCAAACTAAACTCTCCCGCGAGGCTTTTTTTTTTTTTTTTTTAATTAGATTATTTATCTTGTTTCCTTCTTTTGTTGCTTCGGGACGTTTTCCAGGTATGCTTCTTCAACATAAGGCCCGATAAACACTGATTTCATATCCAACGGCAAAAATGGACACGTAAAGATACCAAATCTCTTGTAAAAATAAACCCCGAAATAACACCCCCGAATCCGAAGCAAGATAAACCCTGAAAACATGAGGCCCTACTTATTAAATATCAGCCAGAGGTTGTTGTTCTTCTTATTGCTGTTTTTGTTGTCGTCGTTGTTGTTGTTGCTGTTGTTGCTGTTACTAAACTGCTAATGTACTTATCAGAATACAAAAACAAAACTTTTAGCGGAACCAACAAATCCTTGGGTGTTTTCATGCAGCCCTTAATTCGTACATTAGCCATTTTAATAAGTTTTATCACTGGACTATGAAGCCGCTCGTGAAGGTTGGTATCGTCGGTATGACGTCAGTGGACTGAACGTCGAATTCTAGAATTTCAGGCGCTGTATATGGGGCAAGGGGTTACACCCCCTATTTCTGAGAGTGTAGGATTGCGCCAACAGAACAGATCATAAAGCCTGAATGCAAAATAAGCAACGCCTTTCTATAGTAAGTTACAGGTTAAGCTGATATATCCTTCCGCCAACTCCGCATCCAAGAGCGTCCCATTGCTTCCGTGACGTCGCGGCCAGGCGCCGGGACTTAGCATTGTGGAAGCTACGAGAGGGAGATTAGAGTTTTCCCCCTCCGATGGAAACCAATACGACTTTCGGGGATTAGCTTCCCCCTCCAATGAATACAAAGATCGCTTTCTTAAAAAGTTGGGGTCGAAGACAAGTTGGCAGCACTCTGTGGTCATTATCTATTTATTGAAGCGGAACAAGGAGCGTTTCCAGTGAACTCTTCTTTCGACTGCGGAGGGATTTGAAACGGGTGCATCACGCTTGTGGGAGGGGCTTCTCCTACCTTCTTGACTTGTAACCGACTATAGTGATGTTACACTCCGTTTTATTTTAGGACTGACCACCGCTCACGCAACGATCTGATGGATACAATCGAGCTGAGCCAAATTTGCTTCGTCACGGGGCTCTTAGCACATGTGTGCGTTTGCTATCACCGACATATCACGCACGGTAAATACGCCGATATTCTGCGCTTTTTGTAGCGTGAGCTACATTGGCCGAGGTTCAGCAGTTTCGCGTGGCTCGCATAATGAGCCGTGCTCCGTGCTGCGCAAGCGTGAGGAGCAGTTACGTCACACGGCGCACAGCTGGCGGGGTGGAGCCGCCGTCGCCGCGGGCTCCGCCGCCACGGCGCGCGCCTCGCCGGTCTGCGCGAGCGCGAGGTGCAGTGACGTCAGATGGCACACAGCTGGTGTGCCGGAGCCGCCGCCGCCACGGGCTCCACCGCCACTGCGCGCGCCTCGCCGGTCTTCGCATTCCAGAGGAGTGACGTCATAGCCGCGACAGACGCACTGGCGCCGCCGCGTGCCCAGCTGTGTGCCTCCGTTGCGCAGTAACCAAGTCTGACGCTGCATCGGAGCTGCTTGAAAGCGCCTGTCATTTTGTGCGCATATGCCCACGCTACGCATATCCTAGAATAGCCGAGCTAAGCCACCGCAATTTTTTTTCTCTCCGCGTGTTGTTTGTGCATGTGCGTGACCTGTTCTGCCACCAAGATCTTGAAATGCGCCAGCATGACACTCCGGCTTTTGTGACGTCATTTGTTTCCACTTCTGGACCACTTCGGACGCTTGGGCGGAGTAAGACGCTAAACCATGGAGATAGGAAGCTTCTGGAGGCGACATGGCGCTGTGGAGTGGGACTCGCACCCAAGAGACGCTATGGACGAAAATCAGAGCTGACTTGGCGCCAAACCCTTTTCCTCCAATAGCGTCTCTTGGTTTTGGTGATCGTTTGCGGGGGTGTCATTTTCCACAGCGTCATATTGCCTCCAGAATGGCTTGCTACATCCATCTGCTAAACAGTCTAGTCGAACACGAATTCCGGGCGGTCCAATTAGGATCTATCTATGTGTCTGGCTACAAGTATCACAAGATCATCAAAGGCCGCAAAAAGTAGACAGGCAGTCGCAACTGGAGGTGGTGGAGTAATACGTTTGTGAGTGTCCACTTTAGCCACCGCCCCAGAGGAAATCACACAACGAGATGTACGAAGGATTTACTGTCTCATAGTTGGAGGATCTGGAGGCAGCGCCCTGTTCTTTCACCGTTCCGTTGCCGATCATCCTCGAGCTCGCTGCTCCAGCTCTGCCTCGTGCCATCGTTGTCTTCTTCTCACCTGGTACCCGTGAGCCCATGTCCGGCCGTCTCGTGGCCACGATTCCCATACTGCCCCCCCCCCCCCCCAAAAAAAAAAAAAATTCAAACGTGGGACTTGGGGGGGGGGGGGGGGATTTTTCTGAGCCCGCGAACAGGAAGTCGCCGGGAAGCCGGCGCGTTCTCAACGGCCATTGGAGCAGCGACGCGACGGGCTAGAACGGGCCGGAAGCGGAAGCCAACGGGTGCTGTGCGGCGAGGGTTGTGGGCCGTGGACAGCGCGTGGTGGCGGCGTGGCCCCCAGAAGGCTGAATCAGGCCCCGGGCTTCGGGTACCAGCAGCTCGGGCCTGTCTCGTTCGAGAAGATGGACTGCGGCCCCCACGTCCGTAGTGGGAGACAGCGTCTAGCCGCTCCTGGTGCACGCCTCCAGTTTCGTGTGTCTCCGGGTGTACGAGGGGGACGTCGCACAGCCAGCAGCTGTTCCCCTGGTCCAGGAGGCTAGGCCAGAGGGGGTAGCGTATTCCCTCCGAAGGGCGGTGGGATGGTGTCGCCGGGCTGCCCTGCCTCTGGTTTCGGTTATTATTTCCATCGTCGTTGACAGACGAAGTTGACTGCCCCAATCTTTCGGACGCCGTCCTCGTGGCCACCGCGTTGCAGAGGAGCCTGCTCCAAGCTGGTCCCCCCGCCGCGGACGGGGTTGACCCGTTCTGCAGAAGGTTCGCTACGGCAGGGTCACATGAATTTGCTCCCGCCGGGCTCGCAAGGGGGCTCTGCCTATATCAACCGGCTACACTACCGTGCCTCCTCCGTAATGGCCGCCTCCATGGTTTGGCGCCCTGCGAGTCGGACCACGGGAATCCAGGATGTCCACCCTGGTTGACTGGGAAGGCCCTGTGGTCCACGCACTGCACAGGTTGGCTCCCCCTATGCACGGGCTGCCCATGAGTGGCGCACGTCGAGCTCCTCCCCGCCGGTCGTTTCGGGTGGCCATTCTCTGTGACAGAACGCTGCTATATGCCTGCAGAATCATTGCACTCTGCTCCACCCGCTTTTGCGAAGGCCCGACCTGACCACCGCGCTCGTGGCCGCGAGCAAGAGGTCGCTGGAGCAGGACGCTCCCCATCTCCTGGTCGCGAAGGAAAAGCTCCTTCAAATCGGCGACGTAAACGTGCCCAGACTCTTAGCCGAGTGAGTCCGTATAGGTAACACGCGGCAGTTGCGTCGTCAGCTCGGGGCCCTTCCCACTTTGAAGCCAGCGAGGTAGCGAAACCACAAGCCGCGCTGCTCAGTGCGCGGGTTCTTCGTAAGACCCCGTCCCCGGCATTGAATTCCAGGTGACGATGACTCTTATTGTCACACGCCGCCTGCTCGATCTTTGCGGTATCGGCATTGCGACCGGGGGCTTTGATGTTGTAGACAACCACCTTACACTGATAGTGACTCTTCATCGGCGGCACCAAACCCGGAGGCTTCCCGCCTCTCGGCTTCGCTTTTTGGTGAGCCGGCCATGCACGAGTGTACCTAAATACGCCCAGGCTCATTCCCGGCCAGGTCGCGGCGCGACATAGCTTATAAAACGTCTTGCTGCCTCTGCTATAACCAGCCAGTGCGGAGACGTGGAAGTACCCGATAGTAAATTGGGACCCTGAAGGGAGACTATTACCCTCCTTTACATCGATCGCCGGGATGCAGCGAAGCAACAAGCCGTTTTCGCCCAGCAGATATGAATCAAAGCTAGCACTTGGATTCATATCTGCTGAACGTATTCAGGTACATATGAGGTACACGACGTATTCTCATCTACTTTCTGGGCCTCGACAATCTTTTCCCTGCTTACCACTTCACCCCAAAACCCTGCTCTTTCGTGCAGCGCAGACTCCCGATCTGGGAGTCTGCGGTCTCTCTTGTCCACGCGCAGACGGGATCCAAGGTGTCCTCAGCTGGTGGAGGTGGGCTATGTGCGCATCCAGTTCCTGTAAGGAGTCGTGGAATTCCCGATACTCGCGAGAGCGGCTCGAACATTGCCGTCATATCGCGCATCAGCTCACCAACATCTCCCTCGCCCGCCGATAGAGCTGGAGTCCCAGGCTTCGACAGCATTCGGGAGCCCATGACACCGCTCACCAGAACACGTCCGGCGGCGACCGACCCCGCTGAGCCTCACTAGGAAACCTGTCCCTATTCGCAGTCATGCTGGACCTCCCATCGACGGGCAACGTTGTTTCTCACAATAACGAGCGTTCAGAGAGTTAGGTGCGTCATGCCCCCAAAATGATTGAGGAACGCGTCGAGTGTAACCTTAAAAGGACGACCGAAAGCGAGAACCAGGTGATCGGGCGCCACGTTCGAGCGCCAGATAATGTGGGTGTCCACCGTAGCAAAGGCCTGATCAGGCCCCGCCTCGACCGCACTGAAGGAGATATCACAACGTAAGGTACTATGGATCTACTAGTTTGACGATCTGGAGGAAGCGTCTTGTCCTTTCCCCGTTCGGTTGCCGACCATCCTCGATCTCGATGCCCGAGCTCTGCCCCGTTCCATCCTAGACTTCTTCTCACTTGGCCCCCACGGGCCTAAGTCCGGCCCCCTTGTGGCAACGATCCCCACAAGTTATAACCTGGTTTGAACGAGTACGAGGGAGTCAGTAGCTGAAACAATATTGTAAGTGTTTAGCTGAACCGGAACCGAACCGAAACAAAATACAATGCTACTAAATCAGGTGATGTGATTCAACAGCCTGAACTATTAAATCATATCACTTAACTAAGAATTGCCGTCATTTGGCTAAACAAACCTGAACCATATATCGATCTCTCCTAGAATGAGCTTCAAGAGAACGCCGACAGTATTGATAAATAAGTAATAACATTTAACAAAAACAATCTAGCTTATTTTTTTTCTATATCATAGGGCTGATGTTAAATGATTTGCAGAAATAGCAAAGGTTTGTCAAGCCTTAGAAACTAAAGTAGGAACAGTTTAGGAGGGTACGTTGTCTGGCTAGTTGGTTCATCTTAGTTAAACATATAAAATAGCGCAAAAAAAGACAAGGACAAGATGTATACAAGACAAGCGCCATCGTGGAAAAGACAAGGACCTGTATGTATACTTCTTGTGCTTTACCTTTTTTGCGCTATTTTATGTTTCACTAGAAACAGTTTTTTCGATGCGTGTAATCCCTGTTCTGCTGAAAAAAAAAAAAAATAAACAGTTCTAAAGTTTATCATCCTTCAAGTGACACAACAAAAACAAATTTTATGGCACACATTTTTCTTTTTATAATTATTCTTTACTCGACGTCATTCTCTTGCTGCGCTGGCGGCGAGGGCCGCGGCCGCCATCTTCGAGGTCTCTATGTCTCATACTGCGTAGCGTTCCGCCTGCCGTTCCGGTGTCAAATGAAAGCCGCGATTGCCACAAGTTTACTGGTTTCGAGATGTTTTACGATATTCAAGGTTCTGTTTCTATTTTAGTGCTTTTCTCTCACGTTTGGATTATTTCCTGCTTGTTTTTTGTTGCTAGCGCATCCAGCCACTACGGCGGTGCGACAGTGTACACTACCGTGCTCCTCCGTCGGCTCGCTGCCTTGCCCACGGTGGTCGTTTCTTTGCACAAATGCACGGCGCGGCTTCTCGTGTAAGCAGGGAATATTAATGCGGCTACGTGAATTAGCGGAGCGACTTTCTGGGCGAGAAAAAGATAATTATTTGAACAAAGTAGGGCGTTGCAGCGGCATCGACCTCCTCGCCCTACGAGACTATGACATGGCGCGTCAAATGCAGCCTGTTTCTGTATGTACAGTTTATTAACGTGAAGAATTACCTCGCTTATAGAACGTGCTTCCTGACAAAGCGCGATGTGATCCTTTTGTAATGAGCATCAGACTCTCCCTCGTCAATGGCCGCACCCGGATTGACGGAGCACCCACTCGGCCCTTCTCTTAGACGTTAATGCCGCTGTTTTCTCACACTGGCTAGTAACCACGTAGGGGATGAGGAAAAAGCTAACCTTCCTAAAATTTTCACCTGCAGGTGTTTTTCTTTTTTCTTTTTTTTTTTTCTGTGCGGTTAGAAGAAGTTTAACGCAACACGGTTAACAATCTCTCAAATTGATATGCGGTGCGAACTGTTCCTCCAGCGGCAGCAAAGAAAATTAAACGAGCCGCCGCCATAGGCATTTTTTTTATTTTATAATCAACGAAGTGACTTAAGATAAAAAAAAAAAATTGCATTAACGCGCGATTAACCACACGACCGCCCAGTCAAACCGCCAGGCTTCACCAGCCATAATATATTTTTAAATAAAACGCGCGCAAAAAAGTCAGGAACAAAGAGAGAAGCAAACAGGACGAGCGCTGCCCCTGTTTTTTTGTGCGCTGTTTTTAATTTATAAGTCATGAACCAACCCGCCCGCATTGCTACCTTCAGTTCACCAGCCAAATGAAAAAAAAACGTGAGACGCGATCTCAAAGATGGCGGTTCGACGGTGGCGATCCCTGGCAAAAACCAAACCTGCCAGCTCAGTGAAGATGATTGGCCGATTGAACCTGAACGGCTGAGTGTTGCATACGAACGAAGATGGCAGACCAATCATGGAATCGTGACGACTGGCCAATCCACTCCAACCAAGAACCACCGACAGCTCGAGAAACACCAGGTGGGGTCTCTTAAAATCAAGCTCTTCGCCTCGGATTCCTTCTTCAGTGCTCTTATCGTCTGATTCTGCACTCTTATTAGCCACGGAACGATAATTATATTTCCGGAGTCGCCACGTCTTTTGTTTCTTTAACTGTCAGGTACTATAGCAGTGTGGCGGGAATTTGAAAGCTCCTTCGAAGATATTAGAACACTCCTGGAAGGCACAGAGAAAGCAAGACCCGGCAGGGCAGTGGGAACAGCTGCCAGGAACTAAAAATCTGCCCTCACAATCACCGTTTTTTTTTTTTTTTTTCTTTAGCGTGTTTGCGTTTTTTGGCGGAAGAAATTCCGACGTCTTTCAATCACTTCCGGTCGTTTTACATCGTTTTTCAGCGAGCAGGGTTTCAGTAAATTTTTCTGTTGCTCTTGAAATCGGCTTATAACGAAGGTCATCGAAAATATTAGCCACGTGGCGAGCTCTTTGCGAAAGTTCGAAACCAGCCGGAATTGGCTGGAAGACGTCGTTTCTTGTCGCCTAAAAACGCGTGCACGCGGAGAGAGGGGGCAGGTATATGCGAGGGCAGTGGGGAGCTTACCTAGGTAGTTCTTCACTTTTTGTTTTTTTTTCTGAATCGGCCAATCAAACATTCTCCAATTCACGCAGGATAGGCAAGCAACATCACCGAGATCGGGCCAAAAAATCACGAAAGAAAAGCACAGACCGCAAGATTGCCTCTATTGTTTTTGTTCCTCGTTTATTAACAAGCATACAAATACACGAGTAGACGGCATACAGCTACTATAAGTATTTTTTTTCTTCTATGGAGCATACAAAGCTGAGCACACAGATTGCAGCGTAAAACAAATAGGGGAACAAATGAAAACGCTGCCGTGTAAATTCAGATAGCCTCACTTTGTTACTGTGGTAGTGGTAGTAGTAGTCGCAGTACAGAAGGGAGGCTGTCACATCCAACGACACACCCTGTACACAAAGATGCACATCTTTTTTTATCTCCTCCCTTTCTTGTTACTTTCCAATTCTTTTCTTTTTCGATTATTTTCTTCTGGCATCATACACGCACAATATAGGTGGCCTCATGAGCGTGTAAAAACCTGCAGCGTGAAGAATATACACATACATAAATATGAAACAGCGACTCCCGCTTGCATCTGGCGTAAACTCCTCTAGTGACTAGGTTGAATGGGCCTACGGTCGTTTTTTGCTGGGAGCTTGCTGCGAAAGGGTCTGACCGCTTTTTGCTACACGGGCTCCCAACTAAAGCTCAATTTCTAGCTCGTGGCGTTAGGAAAAGCATCACTAATAGGAAATTTATCTCTTCTCTACGGCTTCGTAGAAAAAGCCGATAGAAAGCAAACGCATTAGATGGCTGAATTGGATTTGGAGACTTTGACTTTGTGTTGACACTTTGCATACATCCGTCACCACACGAAGCAAGCCAGTTGAACCAGTGGCAAGCAAGAGCGAGGGAAAAGGACATGTTTCTTTGTTGTTGTTTTTTTCATGGCATCACATTTGGAGATGGATCGCGTTTCAGTTTTTATTTAATGCATCCGTTATTTCATGAGTATAACGCCTTAGTAAAAAAAAGAAAAAAAAAATAATTTTTCGAACAGCCAGACAGCGAGACGCTCCAGCAATATCTAAGAGAAGTTGCGTCTTCACGATAACAACTCTTAGAAAAGGATTCTAGTTTCAATTATTATCTGACGTAGGTATAACACGACTGTAATTACACCAGCTAATGCAGCACATTGACAATAGAAACATATGGCCAGCTGTGAGTTAACAAAAACATCAACGGCACTATCCACATGTCAGTCAGGAAGTACAACTTTAATTATCCGCATTTTTTTTTTTTTTTTTTACTACCCACGTCTGTAGGATCCGCCGCATATATTTTCTCTTCACAATTTAATCCCAGAAGAGCGTAGATGCAATGCATTTACACCTTCTTACATTCTGTCCTCATGTAATGAGTGTAAAATTTCAAAGATATGTCATGTGTCCGCATACACAGCTCGCACTTTCCTTCCGAACGGCACGTCGCCATTTCTTGGCCCCCAGGGTTGTGAACATACTACCTAAGTTAGCAATATCACAACACTTCTGAAAAGGTGTCCACTGGCAGATTGAACCCAATCATAGAGCTTGCCACTATGTAAAGTGGCATATCAAAAAGGAAGGTAGTTGGTATCAAAGCTTATCCTTGGTTACTCGCTAATGTTTGTTGATGAGACTTTGCAGTTTGAATACTATTGTATGAAAGTTACCTAGACAAGCGGAATACTCCCTATAAATTCATAAAAAAATTGAGCAGAGTTGAAAAAAGTTTGCACCAAGCGATATTACGAGAGACGCCATTAAATGCAATGTTTCGACTCGGAGATTTTTTGATGGGAGGCTTTCCTCACCTGCTAGTCAGAGAAACGAACAGAACTGCAAGTAACAATCTCGTTAGCACAAAAGTAACGTCTTTGGAATATAAAACCTTAATACTGAGAATTTCACTTGGGACGTCACGAGTATGAAAGTACGAACATAAATAAAAACCGTTATAATGGCTTCGACTACAAAAGTCTATAGGCTTAAAATGCTCCGCTAAGCTGGCACTGACATCATCATCTTTGGTGGAAATAGGTATAGGTAGCAAAGCATCTAGAATCGCTTGTTAGGTGCCAGGATTTTTCCCATAAAAAACCCCGTCACCCCTTTTTAAAAGTGTAGAAGTTGAGACAAAAAAAAAGAGGGACTCTGAAAATTTTGCGCTGACAAATTCACACACTGTCGGTGAGCACGTCATAAAGGCCATCCGCGTTTGTGTGTGTGTCGAGACGAGGGTTACAGGTGGCGAGAGAGAACATCCTCATTTTCAGAGTCTGAGATGGTCAGACAGTAAAAATGGCAGTAAACTTCACTACAGACGGTCGTTACACTACAATTATGGATGCGAAAATGTATGTATATAGCATGTATACACGAATAGCACTAGAGATAAAGCCAGTGCTGCTGACACACCGCGGTGCCAGTACGGAGTTAGAGGAGCAGCAACCGCATGACCATCGTCGCGGCGCCGGGCTCGAAAGCCAAGACACAGGGGAAAACTTATTTACATGGCGGGGAAAGCAAAAGCCTCGGTGCATGTACAATGCTCTTTTATTTCTGCGCCAAGCGACCTGTTCTTCGTTTCCTTTGACTCCAACGAAACCTGCAGAAGTCCGAAGAAATGATACCTCCTCGTTTCTTTTGACAATGAAGTGTGCATCTGGCAATGTACAGTTGGAAGTACTTCGTGGAATTACCAAAAATTTTGTAGAAAGGAGCGTTTGATAGGGTTGCCACTCTCTCCCCGCTATCTACAGACTAGAAGTGAAAGCTTGAGAACCAATTGTGAGTGCCGCAGCCAGTCGACCGAGGACTGCGGGCGCGGCGGGAGAAAAAAAAAAAAGCTGTAGCCTCTAAAAACTGGGAGCCTCGGACATGCGCACTTCCTACCTCTTTCCCTGCCTCTCATAAAGACGGGAGCACCATTCTAAAAAGAGAAACAAAGAAAATCATTTGTAGACTCAAACGGGCGACGTAACCAAGTGAGGCTGGAACGTCGGCAGTCCCATATTCAGGGATGGGAATGCGAAGGGGAGGGCAAGCACCGTACAAAGATTCGATGACTTTAGAAACGTGCAGTCAAGCACGCTTTCCCCTCCCTCCCGCCCCTCCCATGAGCAAAGCTCCCGCCAGGACGTGACCAAAATTCCTACCCCCCCATCCAACAAAGACTCTAATCTCTGTTCTTCCAGGAATAAGCGCGGTACCGCGGCCAAATGAGGGGAAAAAGCGCGCCGAGGCGGGTGTCTTCTTTTTCTTTCGGTGTTTGTGTGTGTATGTGTGTGTGTGCCCGGCTAAAACAAGGAATGAGAGATGCCTCTACTGTTTCGAAATAAAGACAACACATCTTCTGAGAGCAGAGATACAGATTCGTACAAATGACGACACTTCCCTCTCTGAGACAAAAAAAAAAGAACAAAGGGGAGTGGCCCCCTCGCCCCCGGAAGAGGGCCTGAGAGAGGGCCTTAGTTGGCGGCCACCTCCACCGCCTGAGACGGTGGCGGCGGTTCCGCCGCCTCTCCGTTGAGCTTCTCGACCTTGTCCTCGGGTTCCAGCTCCTTGGTCTTGTCTTCGACGGTCGTGATGACCTCGTCCACCTTTTTGCAGTTGGTGACTTCCACTTTCTTGGTGACTACCTCCACCTTTTTGGTGACCACTTCCACCTTCTGCTCGGTGACCTCTTCCGTGTTCGGGGCCGACTCCTTGTCCTTGGGCTCTTCCTCCTCGCCCTCCTTCTTTTTCTCCTTCTCGTCCTCCGCTTTGTCGCCGTTCACCTCGCCGTTCACTTGGCTCTCCCCTGCAGAGCCACGGATGAATGGATGGTAGATATTAACGGCTGTACTCTTTATAACAGGCGGTAGCTTGTGCCACCGAGCCTAGAAATTTAAAACATGTGGTTCCTGCCCTCTTCACTCAACGTGGCTCAACAACAGTTGTCAGAGCGAGCACATTCCACGCAGCTGTCTTTTAAGCATAACATACTCTTTTTGAAAAGCTGCTTCTACTCAAGCATGAGTAAACTGCCATGAATTCGGCAATTGAAATCTATCGATCCCAGTACATTATTCTCGACCTTAAAGTTAAAGTTTCTCACTCAACTCAAATGAAGATACCAGAAAATAACTCGTGAATCCTTTTTGGTTATTGGAACAGGTGTCAAAAGTATTCCTATATACAGGTATGGCAATTGCATGACCCCATATATGGATATCTTGGACAATTCCAGTGCAATCCGTGATTAATCCCCACGAAGTTCCTTAAACAAAACTTGCAGATTTATATACAATAGTGTGGTTTAATTTTCCCGTTATTATCTGTAGTTATGTCAAGGTCAGACCAGTTGGAGACAATATGCTCAGCATGCAAGAACTTAAATTTGTCTTATGGAACAATTCAAACTTCATCAATGCTAATGTACAAATGTTTTTTCTAGAAAAGCCTGAAATGCTACGACTCTAAAGGTTCTACCATAAAAGTAAAATAAAGTTCAGAAATAAAGTTAACTAGGAAGCATATTATTTTCAATAATAAAACATTGTTAAACCAGATAGCAAAACATCCAAGCAAAAAAACACACACAGTAAGCAACCAAGCCAGCTTGGTTAACCCTGTTAGCATTGAATCACTGTAATTAGTCAATGATAGTCTCGTTAGCAACATTTTACGTCGTACTATTGAAGACGTCTCACTCTTTGCTCTAGCTACTATTTTTGTTACCATACTCAGTTTGTATAAAATTTCATTCAAAAATCACAATAAGTTTTGCATCCCTTTTGCTAAAAGACTTCAATATCGAAGTTCATTGCTTTCGCCAATTCATGAGATCACGAAACTAAGTATAACTTTGTTGATAGGTTATCGGTCACATTTTTCCTGCTATTAAATTCATGTACGCTGGTTTCGTTGAACTTCCATATGAATATGTGCATTGATTCCTTGTCTGTTGCGTTTGTTTTTCCGCCTGTTGCGTCCAAAAACTGCCGTCCGACGCGGCTGACGCGGCAGGTTGAACAACCCAGTTGGGCGCGTCGTCTTCTCTCTGGTTCGCTCTATTAACGATAGCCATCTGTGCTTCTGACTCTTCTTTCGGGGGGGGGGGGGGGGGGGGGGGGGGGGGGAGCGGAGCGGAGGAAATGACGCTGAACTAGATTTGGAAGGAATTAAGGCTTTTGGAATCAACCGTTCACCTTTCTACTTCGTGGGCACGCGCTTCTGCACTTGCTTAGCGACAATCCCCAACGCTGTGCAAAGGTGCGCACGTCAAGCTTCCCTGCTTCCCACCGGCGTGCTAGGGGCAATTGCAGTCGCGAGGGAACACCTCAGGTGCTCGATGGTCTCAGAAACGTTGCTGGCACTTCTTAGATTAATATAACAAGTCGGCCCCTAACGGCAAGGAACAAAAAAAAATCCATTTACAATTGAATATAAATGGCAGTTCTCCACAGCCACTGAAATCCATGTAAAATAGATTGCTCGGTGTCAGATTTGCTTCTTGTCTCATCCATACGTTTCCGAAAGCATCATCGGTTGTCGCGTTTTTAGAGAGCAGCTCTTATGGTACGTTTAGACTTGCGGATCCGCCAGCGGATCCGCCCAGCTTTTGCCGCTGGGGCGAAACGCTCGGCGGAAAACGCGGCGGCGAGCCGTTTAGGTCCGGGATCTATTTCTGCCGCCGAACGAGGCGTTTCGCTGACCGGATGTGACATTCTTGCGCAGCGCGACGCTGCCTACGTCACGAGTACGCGTTCTTCCGGGAGCAGCAACGCCCGGGAGAGAGAGAGCCGAGGCGGGAACTCTCGCGCCTTCTCGTCATATTTGACGAGACGTTGCGGGAACCGCTGCCGCAGCCGGCGCTGCCGCCACTGCTCGAAGGAAATAGATGTAAACACAACCCGCTCGTCGCCGCCACCGCCGGGAGCGGATCCGCTCCCGCGGCAGCGGATTTCTTTCCAGGTGTAAACGTACCATTAGGCGCCCGTTTCCGGCTTGAGAGGCGTCGCCGTTGCCGTCGGTGTAACCGCGTGGTGCATTATGGGAATTATCCCATAATGCACAGCACGGGGAGAAGGAGGACGGAGCAGGGGGAGCAGGACGAG
Source organism: Ixodes scapularis (assembly GCF_016920785.2). NCBI lineage: Eukaryota > Metazoa > Arthropoda > Arachnida > Ixodida > Ixodidae > Ixodes > Ixodes scapularis. Next base: position 110,898,028 of record NW_024609880.1, on the reverse strand, counting down.
GGGGAGGGAAGAAGGAGGGGAGGAGGAGAAGGGAAGAGGAGAGGAGGAGGGATAAGGAGGAGGAGAGGAGGGAGGGGAGGAGAGGAGGGAGGAGGAGGAGAAGGAAAGGATGAGGAGGAGGAAGAAGAAGAGGAGGGAGGAGAAGTAGCAGGTAGGATGAGGAGGTGAGGACGAGCGAGGAGGGTTTACTCTCCTCCCGATACCCTTCCCTCCTCCTCGTCGAGCTGCGCTCTAATTCGGCGTTACAGGGCTTTCATTTTTTTCTGGTTCATGTTTTCTTTAGTTATTTTTTACAAAATCGTATTTCTTTTTATTAGCCGAAATGATTGAAAACGAGACCTAGACATTACCATCAAAGCGCGAAGCTTGGGAACTCAGTATTTGAGAAGTACAAAATCAAGCTCCCAAAGCCGAATTTGAAGTTCCCGCGCGATCTGCCCCAGTGCAGTGACATCAAAGTTTGAGTGTTCTTGCAACTCGAATTTCTCTCACGCCTCCGAGCAGTACTGACCGGAAGTGCCGTGGTCACCCGCGTACCGCGGTCAACCGCTCTTCTCCGTGCGTGCCGCCCATCGCTGTGAGCAGACGACGCTTCACTTTGGAGTTTAAAGTTATTTTAGGGATCCTTTCAGCGATCTCAAATTATTTTAAACGGAGTGAGGTCGAAGAGGACGCGCAGTGGACATTTGTGAGAGACGTGAGGATCCACGTCGCGCCTGTTCTGCGTAAAAGGCTGCTCCGGCAGAGTCAAAACCGAAACTACGGTACACAGACACCAAACCAAACCCAGTTGATTTGAACGTTTGACGATTTACTTTTCGAAGTCTGAGAGGTCGTCGGGCACCTAAAAAAGATGATTTCGTCCGATTCCCCGATTCATAAATCATGCGCAGTGCTACATGTGCCAAGCGCCACCGCGCCGCCATGTTTTCCGAGGGAGGATAAAAAGCTAGGATGCGATATCACTCTGGATTCCATTTTTCGTATTTCAAAAAGGAGGGTCACAGTGCGTTCGCAATGGAGTTAAAAAAATGTTTTACAAATGACGTTATCAAATATTAAGGAACGCCGCTTACAAAGCTACTAACTTTCATAACCGATTCTGTCACAAATAAAAATAAGCGAGGACGTTAGAAGAGGGAGAGAAGACCGTCAAAAAAGAAAAAGGCGCGCGAGGGCAATTTTTTTTATGCGTTGTGTTTTTTTTTTTTTTTTTTTTTTAGTGTTTATTACTACAACTTGCATCGTATTAGAGAACAAGAAAAAAGAATACGACGTTTAGGGTGTCACTGTCCCTTTAAAAATGCAGCAGTGATATTCTACACGTCTTGAAGCTTTGGTTGGCGAGCTAGTGTATTGAAAAAACTTCAAATCCATAAAGCAAAAAAACTAGAATTCGTTTTTTTTTTTCATTCTTTTGCATGTGCATAATCTAAGAATCCATAAGACTTAAATTTCACTTTTTGTTTTGACCAACTGTCTTCTTTAACAAATCAACATCCAAATGCAGACGACATTCCCAGTGCCATTAAAAAATTCGTAATATACACAGAAACACAAACTTAGAAGACTAATTTCTCAAGAATGAATAACTTGCTCAATCTGCAGCATGTAAACTAATGCTTCCAACACACTTTAGACAGTGGCAAAATTGGTTTCCTAGCGTATCGCGCTGCGATTTACTACAGAGGTGTCACTAGGTGGTGGAAGCATGGAGGAAAAATAATAACGGATGACATTTACCTTGTTCAATAAACAAAAAACAGAAACCTGTTTTGAGCTATCTATTTTGGGCATCCACAGACAAGGTCATGGTCGGACTGGCCTAGTTGAATGTGCTGCCAAAAGATGGCGCAACGTGAGACAGGAGAGTAATGCGGTACCTCGACCGATCATTTCCGTACCAAATATAGGGAGCCACGAGGGATTTAAATCCTTATTTTCTTATTAAGTTCATATAAATTATCGCACAATTAGATTTTAGCGTTAGCGAGACACGCGCTGGGAAGTTTGCGAAGATCGCCTGCTAAGCTCAGCGCCGACGCGATCGACAATTCCAACATCTGTCGGCGGCAGATTTAACTAGGTGAGCCCGGTCGTGACGTCGACTGCAAATTCCGCGGCAAGCAGGGTTCTTTTGTTTCTGTTGTCTTTTTTTGAGCAAGATAAGCTTATCCGTTGATATTTTATCCCCACGCTTTCACTGCTTGGTTGCAGCTCTGTGGTAAATCGCAACGCGACACGTTGAGAAGCCGATTTTTGAGGGCTATCTAGAGTGCCTTAGAAGCGTTAATTTACATGCTGTATAGGGGTTAAAAGCGCTAAAAACGACGGACGAGTAGGAGAGACACACACCACAGAGCGCTACTGGCAACTGGTTTATTATTGGAAAAACCACACGTACCGCGAAACCAACAAGACACACATCCGTTCCGCGAAACCAACAAGACACACATCCGGTACGTGTGGTTTTTCCCATAAGAAACCAGTTGCAAGTAGCGCTCTGTGGTGTGTGTCTCTCCTACTCGTCCGTCGTTTTTAGCGCTTTTAACCCCTAAACATGTTCAACCAACTAGCCCAAATCCAAACCCTTCTGTTACATGCTGTATTTCACTGAGTGCGAAACAGAATATCTGCATTAATACGACCTCAGAACTAAAATTCCTAAAACTGGACGTGCCACAAGAAAGTAAGGATGACATCATAATCGTGTAATCTGATGAAAGGGAAACAGATAAGCTGGTTCCCCACCGCCAGCTACTGTTTCATAGTCCCACTAACCCTTGCAGTTTATGTGGTTTCCTGGATATCTTCAGGTTATCCCTACATTTTATAGATTATGTCCTGCAGACGTTCATAAAACATCTGTGCTACTTGGGAACCGACGTCACCCAACCTCCCCATTCTCAGGGAAGAGGCGAGGCTCACCCTCAGTGGACATCTCCTGCTTCTTCATCTTCTTGGACTTCTTGACGATGCCCAGCTCGATCATGCTGTAGGCCGTGTCCAGGATGGACTGCTGCACGTCCCTGGGCTCAATCTCCAGCACCTCCCGCATCCGGCCGTTGTCGTAGGCGCTTGGCTTGTTCAGCTTGGACATGAGCAGCTTGGAGTTCTTGTCCACAAGGCTGTTCAGCCACATCAGGAAGAAGGGCGGCCCCGCCGTGGAGATGCTGTAGCCTGCGGGGGACGGAGCAGACGTTAGACCAGTCAGCACCTGTTGCCGCTACTATGGTCTCCGACAGTTTAAGAAACACAGGGCATGGCATGTTCAGACATAGCCTGCTTTATGAAGGAAAAGCCTGCGCCTTTCGCGCCAGAAAAATAAACTGCCGGGTCCCGGGAAGAGTGAGAGGAAAAGTACCAGGCCCGGGGGGACTATTTTGAAGGCAGCGCCACTCAGGAATCCTAGGGGAATTCTCAGGAACAACATTTCTTTTCTTCTTTTTCTCATTTGGAAGAACAAGTAAGTAAAGAAGAACCTGGCTTCCTCCATAGTACCTTTCTACAACTTAGCCTTCTCTCCTAGTGGGAACGGGAGCAAGTGAGAGGATGCGCCCTGGCACAGGAAAAATAAGGCAAGTCGTAGGTGGGGAGAGATATCAGACAAATGTTTTTTTTTTTTTTAAACAAAAACAGGAAAAGATGACAGTTTCGGAAAGTGCCTGTGAATTAGTGAGGGCACCACCCACCATATATCTTCTTTAGGTCATCTCTCGTTCTCTTACTCCCAGTTTTGTGACTGGATTTGGTGCAGAAGGCGCAGGCCTTCCCCCCATATAGGAGTCTACGATTCAGAGCACCTTATCATCGCTCCGCAACGATGATAATGATGCATTAGCCCGTAAGAACGCCAAGGAACAAACCGCACGCAAAAAGCAAGAACATAATAACTCGCGCCTTGCGTCTAGTGAATAGTGCAGAAATCTTAAGCTACATGAATATGTCCATCGAAATATCCGTAGTGGATATTTGGCGCGCAAATTGAGACATTGCAGCTACTACTGCATAAATATCTACTAACCTGCTGTGTTCGTTAAAATATTTTAAATTAATACCACATATCTTTGTCAAAAGATATACATCTATATTTAGTGTACTAACCTAAATGTTGCCACCACTTCTGCAGAAATTATAAGCCACCCGCATATGTTCGTTAAAGCATCCCTTGAGCATGCACACTCAAATCAGGCGCCTCACAGGAATATTTCGTCGCCCTATCCATATTGTATTAACTTAGAGGTAGTGCATGGTTCGATGACCAATGCCTAACGCATGGACTGTATTTGTCTGGGCTAAAACAATATCCAGCAGGAAGGAAGCAATCTATGTTTACAGATTCTATACCCAACTGCACCTGATGAATGCACCATGAGTAAAAGTACTACAGATTAGGACCGCAAGGATGACTTACGACCTCCAGATGACAGTGGAGATCTGATGTTTTTAATTATGCGTTAGCACTCTAATAGCTTTGATCAAAAACTTATCAGAGTAACCTGATGATAGCGTGCCTAAACTGAATGTATACGATGTTCAAAAGAAAATGTGTCGTGTTCAACCAGTCAGTAATATAGTCAATACGGGAGAACTGTGCTCCCTTCATCCCCTGATGCACAGGCAATGCCGATAGACAGTCTGCTGAGCACTGGAAAACAAGGGCACATGGCTGCAATTACTTAAAATAAGCAAGAAATAATATAAAATCAAGTTCATTTGTAAGCTGTTTCTTCTTTTTTTTACATCTTAGGCAAAATTTAGGGTAATTATGTGCTCATGCATGTAAGCCTCGCATATTTCTATATCGCACTAAAGAATAAAAAGTTTCACTTTTTCTATTGTTTTATAGACTTAACCGTCTAAAATACAAATTTCGATGTCAAGTTGATTTATTGCAGAGTTATTTACCGTATTCTCTTTACTATAGTAGGCACCCGGTCTATCATCCGCAAAAGCATATCTAGGTTGAAAAAAAATGTTTTTCCTTACGTAGTCTGCACCTGGAGCATAGTCTGCACACGAAAACCTCTGATACACGGCACACCTTAACACAAAGAAACTGCTTTGTATCATAGATAAATCATCAATAATGTACTCTGTGATCCATAAAATTTGCTATATCTCATCATAATAAACTACTTAGGAAAAGAAAATTCATGTATAGTCCGCCTTTCTATATAGACCGCACTAGATAAAATTTCAGCTTCTAAACATGTACATTTATTTTGCATACATCATTTTGAAAGATATGGTAATTTCACACTAATTTAGCAACATTTTTAGTCAATGATTTGACACTGCAAAGGTGTGGCTAAGGTACCAACCGTGGGGCTTGAATTCCTTGGCAAGAGCTGTGGCCATGTCCTTGACGGAGATGCACTGGTTGGTAACAATATGCCTGTTTTCAGCAGCAGCTGAAGCAGTCAGTGCTCGCACGTGGGCACGAGCCACGTCCCGCACATCTACCACGCTCAGTGTTGCCGGAGGGACCAGGGGGATCGACCGATCCATGAACCGCTTGATAACCTGCAAGACAAAGGCATCACTTAGGGCTACCCTTCTTCGTGTTTCTTCACACAGGAAATATCCTTGCATTCCTACAATTAACCAAAAAGTTTTTTTCGAGCAAATTGGTGCTCTGTGTTAAGTATACAGTCATGTATCGTTTACATGGGCCCCATTAATATGGATACCTCGCTGTCTGGTCAAGATCTTTATAGACCATCAGCGTAAATACGAGTTTGTTTTAAATCTCATTATTTTACATTTTTTTAGGAAAACGAATATTAACAAGACGTGACTTTATCTAAAAGTTTAATAGATACATTAGCTGGCAATACCTGGGCCCCTTTTCACCTAAACATGAAATGGTGGAGTGGGAAAGGATGTGAGTAGATTAGCATGCTGATGTGATCATTATAGAGGCAAAATTTTTAAGTTCTATATTTATTTTGGTAAAATTATGGTTGAGCTGCAATTAACAAATTAATCTAGACACTTTACACTGTCATTTTGTCAAAACTTGGTATAGGATATAAATCATCATCTGTTACATGAGCCAAATACATATTTATTCTTAGTATACTACTTGCATACCCTAATGAGCCAAAGGGAATGGGATTTCAACCTTCAACCCATAAGCATCAAGCAATTTTTCTCGGGATGACATTTTTTTCTATTTATGCAATATTTACCAGACTATCATTAAAAAACTTATAAATATCAAAACTGAAATAGTCCAACTGTATTCACTGAAAAGTGCAAGTACTTAACACAGAAATGTTGTTACAATATAAATCACAGATTCAGCATCCTATTGCAAGTTGTAGAACTCTAAATGAACAGCGTTAGAGATTATAATATGCTTCTACATTTAAAAGGCTTGTTAAGCAGTAGGTAATATCACTACTAAACTCGGGAATGCCAGCATTGACAGTACTGTCTGTTGCAATGTTAAACATATGCTTTTTAGAATTATGTTTTAAAAAGATTTTGACGAATAATTAACCGACCCCCCCCCCCCATCCCAACCCCTCCTTTATCCTAAATGTGAGTCCCAAAATTATAATGAATCATAAGTTCTTCAAATACAAAGAAATAAAATGTAACATATGTGTTATCTATTGAGTGTTCCATAATGTAAATAGAAAATCTAAGATCTCTTGACACTTTCGTGACCGTTACTAAGATCTCGACTGTCTCATGACCGTTACACAAAGTGCCATTGTGTGCCTACTGAAGGGTGACAAAAACAAGTATTATGCTGATGCAATTGTAGTAGCACATGGCACTCACACCTCTCACTCTCAGCTTCTTCCTAGTATGTTGCAAAAACAGAAGAGCTTATTGGCACCAACTCAAAACATCAGGCCTTGTATACTGCATGATACAAGAAAGTCAGAAAGCCGCAAAAGGCCATTTTAGAAAATGGTGCGGGATACCAAATTGAAAACCCTTTTTTTTTCTTGACAGATAGTCCCCAAACATTGACACATTTATCCCATGTCTTTAGCAGTGCCCGAACGCCTGTTGCGTAAAATACTTTAAGCTGCTGCCTCGGCCGCGTGCGTACCTGCCGCATTGTTGCTTCTAACGCACTCTCAACATGACGTCAACAACATTTCAGTGCCCTTGGGAAAATTTCTCAACCCAGTTGTGCACCGCTTCATTTACTTCTCAACGTAAACAGGAAAAATTTACTTGCGATTATCCTATGCAGGATACCCTTTTGCCCACAAAAAATGCACAACAGCACACTGCTCTTCTAGAGTGCACTCCTCGAGCACAGTTGCCATTTTTAGACTAAGCTGCGCATGCATGCTAATGTTACCTACTAGTTACTGCACAGTGTATATTATGAAGCTAGATTGTGCTGCCACCTTTTAACGTATTTGGAAACGAATCACAACTTATATCAGAGATTTTTTGTCAGTTTGTGACTTGCTTACTTTCCCTCGTATATGGCCAATTCTTTGCTGAGCCAAAGCAATGCATTGCACAGATTTACGAATTATTGTAAAGTAAGATTACCAACCAAAACACTAGTGGGAACTCCATGAGTTGTCTTCTGGAGCAGAGGTCCAATGCACAGTCCAGGGTTGATAACCACCAGCTCAAATTTCTTGTCATCTGAAAAAAGAACAAAGCGATAGTGATGAGATCATCATACCTCTCCTTCGAAACCCCGCAATAAAATAAAGCAACAAATGCCAAAACATGCTAAAAGGTCAAGAGAAAAACATTAGTCTGGCAGTGCACAAGAGATACCCCCCAAATTATGCCTGCAAAAACAGGCATAATTCGCAAATATAAAACACCCTCAACCTTAGAACCTTGCCTAGCCACATGCCATGACAACACATTAATCTTGATGACAAACAAATAAGCACTGCTAGTTATCTTGAGAAATCATTACAGCTGAAATGCTGACATACATCTTCAGTGGCACATTGCATGGCATCCCATGCCAGACTCATGCGGTGAAATAGGTGAATGCCCTAACACGCCTTTTGTAAGCCAAATGCAAATTTATACTACTACACCAGATAGGTCTGTTCAGAAATCCCTTAGGTGGCTTTCATACACATGTGCTTCAGCAAATGGGTGGTTGAGCTGTCAGCAGCTTTCTCTGCATTGTTAGTACAACTAGCAGTTTCTTGAACTCAATCCGCTCCTAAGACTGGTGTTAGTGTACCGTTCATCTGGTGCACTGGCTTGGCTCCTTGTAGATATGTATGGTTTATGGCATCACATAATGCACATAAAAAAACGGCATGCAACAAAGCAGCATGCATCAGAACAAGACAACGTCAGAAGACCACAACATAGAAACAGCAAAGCAGCGAATGAGCGTGTGTTTGAGTAACTCAAAAACAAAAGGTCGCCGGTGTGGTTGGTGCAGTATTTGGACAGCATTCATTGAAAGCAGCAGTTTTATCCTCCCAGCACAAATGCATTTTATTTTTAATGTGCACTGAAGCAGAAAGCATGTCAAGGCAATGGTATACTTACGGCAAGACAATTATGTATTAACTTTGGCATGCAGTTTTAGTTACATAACTTACAAAGTGCGGTTAATTTGAAACCATCTTTAGATTTTTTTAATGGCAATTGTCTCACATAGACAATACAGCAGTCTTTGCTTTGTGAATATCAATTTATTGCAGAACTTGAATGCTCCAAATGAACCTTAGACAATACCCCTGCCACTTCAAATAAAATTTAGTCATATACCTGATGAAGATTTGAGCTAGCAGAAAATCTGCATGCAATCCTGACTCTGCACATTTAATTTGGCATGTGCTGTTTGTCGGCCCTTGAAACTGCAACTTCGACCCGGCATTCGGTTTTTTTATGTGAAGATAATATTCGCAAGTTATTATGCAGATATCTAAACAAAAATGGTCAAAGTCAAGACTACTATATGTTGGCAGCAAAAATCACATATTGAAGAAAGTAATAAAAGAGGAAAAACAAACTTCCAAAGGTCTCTGACTACCCATCATTTTCAGCTATCTTTATTGTGTGAAAATTGTTGATATATGAAGAATTTAGACTGCAGTATATAAATCAATGAGAACCCGAGATGGCCATGTTAGAAAAAAAACTACCTCAGAGTTTTTCCATTCTGCCCAGGGTGAATACATCTCAGACGCTTGCTGGAAGTATTGCTTGCAAGTAATGTTGACATTTACATAGTGTCTGTGAAGTTTTGTGCCTAAAACACCATCCTCATTCCATATTATCTCTATTAATGGGCAAAAAGTAATACATAGTTTGAAAACTATACCTGTCTTGCAAAAAAAAAAAAGCTGCACGAAAAAGTTGGTGCAGAGTATACAGAAAGATATTTACTCCAGTAACATTCTCGGCAAGATGTGCATATTTTACTGACTAAGTACTATGTACGTATTTGGCAAAACTGCCATCGTCAACTGCCACATTTGCGCTGCATGCCAGACTGACAATCACGAGCGTTTAACTGGTGCAATTTAGTGCCATGTGAAAAACGGATGTCTGGGCATCGATAAAGCAGTTTGCAAGAGTAAAGGAGTAAAATCTTTTGTCTGGGCACTTACCTGAGAGTTCCTTGACAAAGTCCCAGGCGGCCTTCTCTTGAAGGGTTTTTGCCTTGCCATAGACGTCCATGGTTGCCGACTCTACATTGCTCCAGTCACTCTCTGTGAATGGCTTGCCCTCACGCTCGCTCAGGGCACTCGCTGGCTGAGACTGGTCTGCAAAGTATTAAGTGGAACGGCGTGAATTGGTTGGATGGACCTTAGTTCACAACAGCCCACACCTACCGTAAAATATCAAGAATGTGCCCCTGACACAATAAGTGTCCACCCACTATTTTTAAGTAGTCGAAAATTAAACAAGAAACATATATCGCGCGCAAAACCCCAAACTTCTGAACGTACAGAGCTAAAATGCTCCACCGCGCCAGCCTCTTCCACGAACACGCCAGGTTGCGACGCAGAAGCTCAACTTCAATTTTTTTTTCACGCGAGAAAAAACATTATTTTGATAAACCCTTTGCTTATGAAGGCAATAAACTCTCCCTCTAAAGTCGTTATTTTTCGTATTTTTCCTTAAATCATCTCAGGGTCGAGGAAACGGCTGCAGCAAAACTGACCTTTTCACAAATTTATAATATTTTTCTTCTGTGAAGTATTTTGTTTTATTGTTTTAAACCTTTTTATTTGTAATACATCCAGAGGGCTTCCAACAAAAAGAAATTAGAATTGTCAGGCGGAAATTGATAATTAAACAGAAAATTCAGAAAAGTGCAAAATGTTTTTCATTTTGTTGAAAAGTTTGAAAATATTTTAACAATAAAAATGTCCTAATCACCACAACATAGTAAAATAAAAGCCGTTTGAATTTAAAGAATAAAATGTGGGCTTCTCAAAAGAAAAGTGATTTTTACTCAATTATTGAACGATGCCTAGTTTCAGCTAAAAGCTAAAACCATGCTCACACAATTAAAAACAATTAGGCGAAACTATTTGAAGAAAAGGTTACAAAGTTTAGAAGAAAAAGTCATTAACATTCTTTTAAAAATCAGAAATGGTAAAACAAAAAATCTGGGATGTTTGGCGTGGGATGACCCATAAAGAACCGGGAACGCCAAAGTACCAAACGGGCAACTGCTAACATATTCCTATAGCTGCTGAATGGGGCCCTCCTTCGTAAATGTAGCGGCTCGAAAAATGTGTAAACAGAGCGTAAGGAGTGCCACCCTCGGTTTATATATTAAACATACTTTTCATCGTTTACTGGAAACTACCGAAGGACATCGTGGTTCATTGAAAGGTATCAATGGCTGTATTCTATAAATTTGTTGACATATCAAATATCTCCGTTGACTGTAGCGCTAAGTTTAACGATATGTATTGAGCCTAGGTGTGAATGTCCTCGCTAACCGGAGACTGCACTGATGGAGCTGGTGAGCACGACCCTCTTGACGGTGCCAGCGTCTGCACAGGCCTGAAGCACGGCCTTGGTGCCATCCACTGCCAGCTTGAGTGCATCCGTGTCCTTGGAGAGCGACGAGTGTGGTGTGGGACCAGCAACATGGACCACATATGTGCAGTCCTTCACAGCACTGTAACAAAAAATGTGAAGAGTGAATCTTAGATCATCCTTGGATTAATGTGAGGAGACAATAGTAAGACAAGGAACTATGGCAACTGTACCAGAGACCAGATGTTGTCCTCGTTGACAGTCGTCTATTGTTATGAAGAACAACCCTGCAGGTAATGTTACCTCTCGGCTATAGCCTATCAGGCAAGTAAGTACTACAAACCATTGGCGGTTTTAGTGGGAGATGAAGGGGGTCAAGATGCCCCGCCCCCCCCCCCCCCCTTGAATTATGGATGTAAAAATATTTAGGGCGGGAAAAAGAAAAATATTTAGGGCGGGAAAAAGGGGGAAGGCGTATTTTTTTAAAGCATCTTCTACGCTGATCCCCCACTCTCCTCCCCCCTCTGAAAGCACCGGCATCCAGACCTGCTACAAACTGCAATTAAGTGGTTGCTGAGATTTCAGGAGATGTGCCTTTAACATTCACGCAAGTTTATAAAGCCCTGTGACTTAACTCTATGAATGTGATAAACAATACCAAGAGAGTTTTAGTCAATAATTACTATGAGCAAATCCAGAAACCTGGAAAACATCTGAAAATACCGTCTATTAGTCCCGTGGTTCTCAATTTATCTACGCACACCCCTGCAATGACACCGTCATAAAAAAAGGAGAGTGATAAAGTGCTTCTATTCAAGAAAATGTAGTATACTTTCCTATATTGCAGATCTGCTTTAGAAAGTATATACAAATGTGCAGGTTTGAGTGCTAAAACAAGAGAAGTCATGTAAACGATTCGGCCAGAAAAAAAGATATTTACTTTTACACATCGCATAAATAAATAAAGTGGCAATATAAAACTTGTTTTCATACTTCGCATAAGGCCGACTGACACAGAGTGCATCCGGTGTTCATGTCGGCATCCCTAACATTTACCCAAAAAGACAAAGAGGTGAAACCGATCTAACCAGGTCGTAGCACGTTGTAAAATCCCACGCCGCAATCCACGTCAATCGGTATTATGCAAATTACTTGGCAATAGGGTTCTTTCTTCTTTTTTTTAATACCACTTTATAGTGCGCCGTGATGGCTGGGCGGTATAGTAAGCTAGGTCCATTGACAAGTTAACAAACGAGGGGCGTAGTTTACTACGTTCACACTCCTTACTTCGCAATTGGTCCTCTGTCCTCGCGTTTAGTTGTCGGTAACTACGCACACACAAGTCAGGGAGGGATTAACTGCGCCCGAGTATAAACGTTTGCAAGTACGGCCCCTGGGTGCCGCAATCCTGCTACTTCGTGGATAGATCATCTGATAGTCGATCATTGCTGCGGCGTTCCCACGGTGTCCAGACTGGCGCCCGAACAAAGCGTTTTTCATCCGCGGTGGTCAGACTAGCTCTCGAAGCGCGATTGCTTGCAAGCGTCTATACTACTAGGGCGGAATAAGTAACTCAACTCTTTCCAGGTGTCCTCCTTGAGCAGGTCTGCCTGCACCAGCTCGACGGGGTGCTTGGCGTCGGGCACCAGGTCCTTGAGGAACTTGACCTTGTCCTCCTGGTCGAGGCTGCGCACCACGGCACGCACCCGCAGCTGTCCATCCTCCAGCAGCAGCTTCACCACGTGGGAGCCCACGTAGCCCGTGGCTCCCGTCACCAGCACCACTGCAGAAAACAAAAAGAACGTTGAGGATATTCCGTCCTGTATTTCTAGATTGTCAGCAGGGATATTAATTATGGAATAAGTAATCTATGGCCGGAGAAAAAAACGAGACAATTATGATACAATTTTTTTTATTTTTATATCATGTAATATGTATAACATGCATGCATGTATTGCGATTTTCCTTACGTATGGGTTAAAAAAAATACGAAGTGCAACAAATACAATATACACTTATGCAAAATTAAATATATGCATAGAGCGTCATATTTCTCACATAAAAGCAAGCGTATGCATTTCATATTAATTATAATAGCTTATTTTTCGCCTGCGTAGGGGCTCTGTCGTTTTCCAGACGACATTGGTGATTTTCTTAAAGTAATCATGGTATTCCAGTTTGATTGTTAGCACATATACAAAATTGGAAGCCACAAGGGCAGGTGCAAATAGGGAATAAAGAACTACGAAAAAGAGAGGAAAGTATAGTCGTCAAGTGATTATTTTATTTGCATCAAAGAAGTTATTCAATTTGCCAACAGCTGTGGATCATTTCGTTCACTCGATTCAAAGCATATCAGTCATTGATGCACTACGCATCACATAAACTACGCACTTCCCTTCTTCCTGTCTTCTTCAGCTAACGTAAATATGCGAACATCAACAACAAAGTCCGTATAAAACATGCACATGAAAAACGCTTATTCGTTATTGAAAGAAACGGTCTAATAGAGCTACAGCGATGTTCCCAGAAGAAAAGAAGCGATACCGCCGGCACGTGCGACCCGACTCGCCAAACGCACACATGCATTCATAATCAGGCAATGGAGAGAAAAAGTGCATCTCCCCCTAAACCTACTTCCATTCATCACTCCAGGCCAGCGAGACGCCGCCGCCGCCCAAAGGAAGCATACGCCGAACGCACGCCCAGAAGAACCGGCGAAAGAAAACCGGCATCGCCCCTAGCACCACGTGACACCGCCATCCCTACTCCGAGAAGCGGTCGCCATGGCAACCCGCGGAGCACCGGGAGCGGCAGCCATGACCTTTGCGGGAGTTCACTGCTCGCATCGGGAGGCTTTGCCATGGCAACGGGAGGAGACGATACCACGTGACCCGGCGCTTCTGGTTCCCTTCCTTCCCGCACCTCTGATAACGATTAAACGTGAGCGACGGAGCTTCACTCCTCTACGGGATGCAGCCGCGGACGCCCGCGACGTTGGCCGCCAGGGAGGAGTGCGAACGTCTGCCGCCGCCCCCCCCCCCCCTCCCCCCCCCCCCCCCCCCCCTCCGTCTCATGAGCTAAACGTTTATCATCGGAATGGGAGGTTTTACGGCAGAATTAAGCCCGTAACGACGTCTTCGTTCACGGGTTTAAGACGAGAGTGTTTGCTCGGCACGAGCACACGGGTCAAAAATACCCTTTGGCTCAAGGAGCGCTCGACATCTTCACTGCGAGGGTTTGTGTCATCCAAGGGTGGCTGAGCACTGCACTAAAGAGAATCTTCGTAACAGCAAAAGGATGAAAGAGAAATAAAAAAACAAGCTGTAAAAATCTTAAACAACTATGCAAACGGTGTTCGGGCTGTGCTTCCTTTTCGTTTTTCTTTACTTTGCGTTTGGTAATTCTTCATATTAATTTTCACCTTAGAGTTGATTCACGCGAAAGATGAGAGGACATAGAGACGACGCGGCAGTTAGGCAACACCGAGGTACATCCGTTTAAATGTCACAATCTGGATAAGGTGCCATAGATGAACCGAAGGTAAGAAGAAAGCAAATATTAATTCCATTAGCTGGAAATGTCTAACGTGACCAAGCCAATTATTAGATGCGGCTAAGAAAGCTTGCGTCAACGTTTTCCCTTGCGGTGTAACAACTCGCGAATACTTAGGTTTGAGCTAGCTGCGTGTTTCCAACTGTTCAGATTATTTATATTTTACAAAGACTCACTTGAAATTTTGAAGTTATTTTATAATACTTTATTTTTAACAGCGCTTGATTTCTAAAGGACTTTGACGGATCTTTGTGCATGTGTCCTATTTCGCAAAAGCAGAACGCAAGAATAAAAAAAAAAAATACTTGTTTTTTTTTTATTTTGTTTCAGAGCCAACCGCTAATGGCTTCCCCTTTCTTTATTGTTGTCCCGCGATGATCAACACAAAACTGACTATTATCTGAAGCACGTTTTTATTACTATATATAATTTGACTCATAAAAGTAATTTTTATGATTACCGAATATCCTAAAACACATTGATGTAAGAAAGCTTGAACGCATAGTCCAGGGGAGTGAAACCACTGTATATTTTATGGAATGCTTATTTAACTACAGGCTAACAACCCCGACTCTAAGAAGGATCATTCACCCCACGACCAGGCGAGAGTTATTATCGAACTCGTCCCACCAACACGCATACAACATCCAAAAACTGAACAAACAAAAGCTCCCAAAGCATGCGAGGCCTACCTTCACCGCATAACACGGATGTCGAGCGGCGAAGACAGTGACGCCTAATCGCGCCATAAAAGCGGCTGCGGCGACCACGAAAGCCCCGAGGGCAAGGCGACACGCAGAGGCGACGAGCAGGGAACATCCATCCATCACCATTCTCTCAGCAGGAAGTCCTCTCTGCCCTCTCGAACAAAAGCGCGGAGCAAAACGAGCCACGATTGGTCGACAAAGCTTTCCGGCGCGCGACAAAAGGGAGTTCAGGTTCGATAACCCAACCAATAATCCCTCATCCCCTTCCCGACTCGGTCCCGTGTACGAGCAAAAAAGATGCAATCCTCCCCACCGGGCGGACTTAAGCCGCCATCTCACCGTGTGCCATGAATCAAAAGTTAACTCGGCGCAACTGTCGAGGCAACTTGTCCACGGGGATCGTCATTACTCGACAGAGCTGTATTAATAACCAAGTTCCGCTGACAACCCAAAATTGCGTCGCTGATCGTCGGAGTTAACGTGACAAACGATTACTCGGTGTAAATAAGGATCATGGGCACTGTTGTCGAACTGGAGGCTGAGGCAAAGAGTTCGTAGATTTGATCCCGGAAAAAAAAAAAAAAAAAAGCGCCCGGTCAAAGGCTGTATGTGTGTTACCTGCATCAAAACTCAAGCAAACGTGGCGGTTGTTTCCTCATTCGCGTTACAGCGGTCCATTTCTTCTAACAGTCAAAGCAAAGCCTAACTGTATTAGTCGATCGGTCACAAAGTCTGTAAGGCCTCTCAGGCCACGCCAGATAACGATTGCCATGTCTCTTTACCACTCAGCAAACGTCTTCCAACTGACCGACCATAAGGTCCACTAAGGTCCTCATGGACACGTAACGTTAAGAACTAAACCTAGCCACGGTTGTCTACAGACGTTGAGGTCCACTGAGGTCCTCACGAACGCATGTAGAAAAACATAACAAAAAATTAAAGACGTTTACAACGAATATGTCAGTTCCGATAAAACTCCATTGGCGCCGGCTTGTTCTATTGCTTCTTCAAATCGATGCATTTCAGTAAGGTCGACAAGTTTCGACAAAATCTACACGTGATACATTCCTTTCTCACGGCCCAAATAAGGTAATGTAAGGCGGCACTGGGTGCATAAATCGAAGTAGGTGTCTGTTTGTGTGTGCGTGCTTGGAGAGGAGGGGGGCGACGGCGTCGCATCTCTTGATCCGTCCATCCACACGCCGAACCGAGAAAGGCCTCGGGGAAGGTCGCGGGTGACTCATGGTATACCCCTCCCACAGGTGGTGAGTCAGCGCAGAATGCAGCAGCAGGTTGCGATCCCCTCTCGGAGCTCGCGTGTCCCGTACTCCGGTGAGGCAAGCCGCGATACCGATAGCAGAGTCAAGGACGCGTTCAGCCGAAGGGCCGTCCATCGAGCACGTCTGTCGTTCACGGCAACGTCATCCTCCGGCTTGCGCTGGTCACGTTGGGCTTTTATGAAAAGAGCAGCACGCTAAGAAGAAAGCGGCTGCCTGCTGGAGTTTATCGATAGCATCTGTTTCAGAGGCGCCGAGTGCTTTGAAACGGGCAGCTTCTAGCATGCAACTGGCGCGCGAGTGTTTGTCGATAAATAATGATATTTTAATCTCGCCTTTCTTGCCTTGTAGGAAATATTAAAAAAAAATAATTTCATTTATGTGTCGTCCTTTCACTAAAGGCACCGTACATTCTCGTTTCGAAAAATAAGACCGACGAACTGGTGGAAATTGTGGCGTATTAATAAAAGGAATAAAAGGCTGCTAGTGTGTACTGTCACGCTCATGATGAACGTAATAAAGCGACCTTTAATGTTAATTATGTATATACTTTGGACTTAAAGCTTCTAGAAAACATTGGGAGCGACATTTATCTCTAAAGTCCCGTTATGCACGAAGCGTAATATTTCAGGAGCGATCGTCTAGTTTTGTTTAGAACAGAATAAACATGATGTGGTACTAAAATATAAAGTCGTGGTGTCACGTACTTTACGGGCACGTCCTAGGGTACTTTACATCACGTGCAGTGGGGTAGCCAGGCACTGCTTGTTTGTTTTTAAAGGGGAAAGGGGGGGGGGGGGGGGGGGGGAGCACGCCACTGTTCCCTTGACGTCACCTGTCATTTGGGGGGGATGGGGAGGGGTGCGTCCGGACGAACAAATTTCTGTGATTAGGGGCGGTCTTTCATTGTATGGCCCGTTCCACGCTTTAAAATTCTTGCAATCATCGAACCTTTTCCACCTAACAAGCGCATAACATGCCAGTTTCGAGTACAAAAACATGAAAGTCCTGCTTACGACCTCCGACACGTCATTCGAGACACTCGACAGTGAGCAGCCCCACAAATTCGCCTAGCTGAGGACGCAACTTGCTCATCCGACACAGCATAAATCCAGTTGCATCCTCCAAACCTCCCTCCCCCCCCCTCACCATTTTGGGGTTTACGAAACAAGCCCAGTAGGGTCGGCAGGGCGCGGGCAATCGACAAGAGGGCCGCGTCCATTTTCCAGCTCGTCGACCGAGCAGCCGCGGCTATCAGCCCGGCGAGTCGTTTAGGTCTAAATGCCCTCACAAGGGCCGAGACAAACGCCGCGGAAACAATAAACGCCACCCGAGCGAAGCGGGCCGACCGGCCGCCGCCGACATCGCAACAGAGCCGTCCCAGGTTGTAAACGTCCGGTGCCACAACTAGGACCCCCACGGGCCGACCAAATCCCGTCGCATGGAAGAACATGGCCGCACTAATGATCTTTCGGTCCGGAACGCAGACAACTAACTCTTTGAGGGTCCTCCTCGTGAAACGGCCGGCGAATATACCGCGTTTCACCTCGCGATGGACCGCCACAGACGCTAAGCCGCGGTCGTATACAGACGACCGTCTGCAGAGACTGATGTACCAAAACAGCTGGACACCAAGACGCGGCTCTGACCGGGAGGGGGAACTATATCTCGTATCAACCTACGCTGGACTCTGGTTCGAGCTACGGGCCGTCAGCGAGCGCCAATACGCCCGTCTGAGCAATGTACCACGTGACTTCAAACTGGCTCGTAATTGGACATGACGGCCACTAGCTTTGACTGTGGCCCATCGTAAGATGAAACTAGAGCCGCAGCGTCAGCATTTTGTTCACTAATACAGAGCGGGCGTAATTGACCACAGTTCCGATTTCATAATGCGACTTCTTGAGGTTCCGATACGGGGTCAGCCAGGAAGCTCGAGCGATACCGTTTAGTCATGTAGATGACTGCCTTAACACTTCTGGAGGGTGGAAATACGTTTGCTGCGACTGAGGAGTTCATCCCCAATTCAATCGCGTACTTCGGATAACTGGCAACCATGATTTGAAGCACCAAGCTGGCTGAAGTGTATTTACTCTCAAGCGCACCCTATTTAGAGCTCTAGGTGAGACGAAGTATAGGTGCCGCTTCTGCCGCCTCGTCTGCGTTGTTCTGGGATGGCTTTCGCGTCGCCGGCATCGATTGGCCGCGTCTGCGGCACCGTCTGGCACGGGACGCCGCGGGCAGCGGCGCGTTCTTCCCGGGGTTCTCGCCACCCGCGACAGATGGCGCTGATATTAGCGGATCGGGAGAGCTGGGAGTTTCCTCGTATCGTCGGGCTGCTCTCGAACGAACGAAGGGAGTGCCCCGACCGACCTGACAGTGTTAGCCCAGTTCGGGTTGACGGGTTGTTGCCCCGGCACGCCCTCTGAAACGCAAAGCTGGTGTGGGATCTGACAGGCGGGGATCCACCTACGCGAAACTTGTACAGCCTTATGGGAAAGAGTACCACTGGACGAGGCTAGCGCCAGAACAAGTCTAGAGGTGGGTGGTCGCTCGGCGTAAGCCACATGTAACAGTGAAGCGAGCGGTATAACTTGACTTGTAGCCCTCTCTAGCAATTCGATCAACAGTGCGGGAGCGCATGTGCTCACCCGCCTCGAGCGCCGATTAATGTTGCGCACGCGCTCCTCATCCCTTCGAAAATGCTACAGAAAGCAGTGTCATTTTACACTTTAAAGGGGTAAAACTTAGATATTTTATAGATTAGTTTCACGGCTGTAACAAATGGCAAAAATATTGCAGAAAATTGTTTGAATCTTAGCAGATTATTCATTCGCTTTATAGCTGCCGGTTAATTTTATTAATTTTTAGGGGAGGAGGGAGTATTTGTGCTAGACTGAGACCCCCAAATGCATGCATAAGACTTGCTGACGGTTCAGTTGTCGTATAAATAACTTGACAATGAATAACAAAGAGTACAAATCTCCCAATATGGTATTAATATAATAAGAAATCCCGAGTTAATGAGCAATATATGAAAGAAGAGATACCACTTCCGTAAGATCGATATTCTTAGCAGACACGCGACCGCGGTTCAAACCACCATTCGGACAAGATGGCCACCGTCCACCCATTCTCAAAAGCCGAGCAAGCGGACGTTACGCACCCACAAATCGCAACCCTTTCGGGGGAACGGGAAAGTACACACATAGGGGACAAGTCACCGAAAGTGCCGAAGCCCGCCCTGAGAGATAAAAATGAACCATTTTCACGGCTCCCACCACCCATCGAGCAAATCGAACAGCGGTCTCTCGTACAGAACAGCCCAATCCACGCCGTAGAACAATCGAAACACAGGCTATTAGAGGGAGAGTGGGGAAAGGGGTGGGGAGAGATATACGAAAGTACCCTATTAATTCGGCGAAACGAGCTTCAGACACAATCCCACTCTCCCGAGAAAGAAAAAACAAAAAGATGTAAAGAGGCGATGGCTCATTCTGAATCGTCGAGACGGCTGCAAGCAGCGGGCGACACGCAGTCTAAATGGCGGCGGCGGCGGCGGCAAAAGGAGATGTCGTGCGCTCCATGAGGCAACGCGAGGGGCCAACCGTCGCTCCGCCGTCGTCGGAAGGGCGTTGATGGCGGAGAGCCGAACTTGCTTGGCCCTCCGGCGCGTGCATGCAGCTGCCTGCTGCTCCCGCCCGCCGCGACTCCCCGCTCCATCATCCCGCCCCTTCCATCTGCAGGACACCGAGAAAACCGAGAAACAATTGCTCGGCCGAAAACGGGGGCTTATGAAAATGGGAGCGGGCTTGTTCTTCCCGTGCGCAGCGGAGGCGGCGGGGGTGTGGGTAACGTACGTGGTGCTCGTGCAGCAGGGCTTGCTTCAGTGTGGACGAAATTTGGAACAAAAGGGTACGGAGTGGTCAGTCTTGGCAGTGGCGCGTTCTTGGAGTCGTACAATATTGCACGCCCGTAAGTGATGTGGGAAAGGGAACGGGTGTGCGATCGTGGCTGACTCCCGAATATATCTCTAGAGATGCGAGGAAACAGCGACGGCGATTCAAGACGTTAGTGAGAAAACGTGCTTCGCGTTGCTAATTTTGAGCTGGTGGTTAGTTCGCGCGAGGGTTTAGATTAGACGAGAACTCAAGGACAGCCCCCATCTATCAGGACGCAGTGTTATCTTAAAAACAAAAGCCTACATAGCCCGTTCCCCGTCCTGAGCGCTGTCTACACCTGTTTTTCTTTCAAATTGGCTTTTTCTCTACAAGTACATTTTGGTCAAATTGACCATCATTATTTAATTTATGTTGAATTAAAGCTGTTATGCAGGTGGCGCATGCGGACAAACATGTTTATTTTATTTTATATTTTTTGCTTGCTCTTAGAAACTGCCATTGTATTGAATGGCTGCGCTTTTAGAAGTGCGACATGTGATCAAGCGGGGACTGGCATAAATACGTTAAAACGGTCGGCGGAAGGGTGCTACATGTGACGCCGTCCCATGCGGCCCGTTATGACGCCGTCATACAGCGTAGCTCGTGCAATACAGTTCAAGGTATGAGGCGAGCTCTTTACATCGTGCTCTTTCAAGTACACCCGCTTCCCCACCGAGCGCCTGTAGCTTTATGGATGCCCCAGTATAGTTTAAATTGTTGATCTGGGCGTTGATAAGCGCGTATTACAGCTCGTTTGCCACTCTATTGCACCTTCGCTTGGCTACGGTAGCTTTATATTGAGGAAGACATATATTTCTCGTGTACAGACGTCTCCTCATCCTTCATTAACTTTCTGGAAGCTGGATTCGTGGCCCTTCTAAACTTCATCTTATGTCATATGCTAGTGGAGAAACTGAACAGGAGACCCCCTGCAGTCAGGAAGAGCGTTAAAGACCGACGACCAGTTCGCGCTTTCCACTTTTCCCCGCTCCCTCCTCTACCTTCTTCTACCCTGTTCACCATTACCTGTTTCCTTTTCTTCCATAGTAAGGAGGATCTTCTGCCTTGCAGAGTTTAGAGTCTGGTCGTCGGCCTTTAAGTCATGTAACCGTCTCCTCCCCGGGTGCATCGATCCGAGTGCCTCTTCACTATTTTCCATGGTGCTCGAGAAGATTTTAACAGACAAGCGGAACCGTACCATCCATACCATTTGTATTAACATCAATCAGACCAGGCACGTAGCCAGGATTTTGTTTCGGCGGGGGGCCGCCCATGACAAAATGCTGTATAAGGGGCAGGGGGGAAAGGAGGTCCCAGCAAAATGGAAGATTTCGGGGGGGGGGGGGGGGGGGGGGGGGGGGGGGGGAGCGGACCCCATGCCCCCCCCCCCCCCCCCCTACGTGCCTGAATCGGACGAAGAAAAACAAAAACCGGAAGTCTTCTCGCACCCAACACCAGCTTTTCTTGGACAAGCTCGATTCCTATCTTGTGAAACAAAAATCTCGGAGTGAGTCATTCCCATTTTTTCAACAGGGGCACCTTCCAAGATGGAAAGTCCAGCAGTCAAAAACATGTCAGCGGTCAAGCCGAACTCGCTCAGTCATCGAAAGAAAAAAAAATAATAAACGCTCCGTCATACACCGTTTGGACCGGAAACCTCGTCGGAAGAACGAGACACCATCTCCGTTTCTCGCAAAGACCAGCAGAACTGCCATCAAAGCCGACCAGCTGCCCCAAAGTCACAAACCAGACCGATCGAGGTCCGTGAGAGAAAAACAAAAGCGAAGAAAAGAACCTCAAAGTCCGTCAGTCAGCTTAAAGACGCCGTCTTTCATCGCGGCAATCGTCTCCCAAGACGACGAACCCCTAAAAACGCCACCGCCCGCTTCCCCTCAAGACCACCGGGCTCGAACCCGTAGTCCGTCCTGCCGGCGGCGTATCAACCCTCCCAGGTCCGGCAAGCCAGCCAGCAAAGACCATCGACTCACTGACAGACAGCAACGAGTCATTGACCGGCGCAGCGGCAGCAGCCAAGCCCCAGGGCGGATTGTTTCCGTTGGTGAGGGAAAGGGAATCCCTCCTGACGAAAGCCATACCACCAGCGGGGACAGCTAAACGCACCCCCACAGCAAAACAAAAAAAGAGATCCCTCCAAAAAAAATTCCACCACCAAAGAAGATACAAGCGATCCACCCACGCGGGGATACACCAGGCAGAGGCTTCTGCCGCGGCGTTTTCAATGTCGGGGTCTCCACACTGGGGGCTTAGGCCACGGAGCCCGCATTGCCAGGGCATCCCCGCTCCCTCTCCTGGTCCGTATTTAGAACCCGTTAGGCAGGGCGGGGGTCGGCTCCTCGTTTATTTATCGGGGTCGACGAGTGAGCCGGCCGGGCGACCCCGATGCTACTACTTCTTCTTGTTCGGTCGGATGCTCGCTATCCCCATTACGCCCTGCGGACGGCCCAAAGGAATAAAGCGACGGGCCGCCCTTGAACTCGGCCAAGCGTGTATATATATATATATATATGACGGCGGGGGATCGCCTTTCGGAGGCCTGTCGCGGTGCCGACGACGGAGACGCGGCAGACGGTCAGCGGGGCCTCCTGCCCGAAAAACTAAGAAGACGCTTTCGGTCAGCGGAGCGGTGATGGTTCGCGTCGCTGCTCGGTTCGAGTCGGGTCGCTCGCCGATTGGGCGCAGACTCTTTTTTACGCGTGGGACGAGACCCACGGCGGTCACTGGGACACCGTCATACCCAGTTTGAATTTCTTCTTTTCTTTTTTTCTTCGTCTCCCACAACTTACAAGATGATAGATACCCCTTTAAAAAAAAAAAAATGTGAAAGAAATAAAATCGGGGAGTCGAGGTTGCTCGTAGGGGATTTCCTGGTTCAATCCTCGTAGAACAAAGAGAAAAGAAAACAAGCCTTCGAAGAAATTTCGTGCGTCTAAAGTAACTGACAGCTTAAGAATCAGGTGCAGGTCGCAGCCAGCGTCGAGCATCTTCTTGTTGCTCCGCAAGCAATAAGATGACGGCACCAGCCGATGAGGACAGCGGGGAGCCAATCACAAATCAAGGAGCGCGATCACGAAGAGAGGCCACGGCCCGCGCTTCTGAAGACGCGGTCGCACTGCCTAAACGTCGTACAAAAGACGATCTGCAGGCCCTGCCTGAGGTTAGAGCTTCGGGTATTTATTAGAAGCGCTTTTCTAGGCGCAAAAACGAAACGCGGCTCGGAGACACCCGGGAATGTCGTTTGTGTTTTGTTCCAGGCCCGGACGTGAATCCGACGAACCTTGTTGACCCAAGGGAAAGGGGAAACAAAAAAGAAAAACAAAAAAACGTTTCCGGTTGAACACGCGCAGCTCGAGTTACGAGGGCTGTCTCAAACGCGAAAGAGCCTCCAAACATCGGCGGAGCTGTGTATTGTCATAGGGCCCACGGGTTCCGAAACTATACGCTGCCGAAAATTCCTTCGGGTCCCGTCGTCAGTTTGCGAGCACACTCCCGAGTCTGTCGAACAGGGATAAACCTACACGGGGAGAAACTAAGGGAGGAGGAGGAGGAGGAGATCAGAGAACGCGGGCAAACTTCACAGCGCCCAGCTCTGATTGGAAGGATCAGTGGGTCGACGCAAAGGTCAGTTGTCTATACATCTTTCATCGCTGTTCAAACGCGTTCAAACACCGAAAGTAGGCGTCCGGCGTTCGAACGCGAGGAGAAGACAACACTCTTGTCCGCTCCGATTGAAAGGGAGACAGTTCGTAGAGACAAAGGCAGGTAGCCCTTTGTGTCTACCCCCTATATTCATTCCAATTACAGCTCCGGGCTATGATGTCTACGCGCTCTCTCATGTCCTCCTCCCCTTCCGTTTCTCACCGTATAGAAATTTACCTGGGATTTGAGCTACAGGTTGTTCTAATTGTGGGGTAGTACTATAAGTTCAAGATTAAGATGCTATAGTATCTAGGGCACTCTATAGTCTCATCTAGATGCGACATCGGGACTAGACTGTACAGGTGCACACAAAAGGTATTCAATAAGAATAACCTGAAGGGATGGTTTTTGTTCGGCCTTTCGTCTCAGCTGCTTCGGAAGAGTGACTCATCTTAATACTGAATGACGATATCTTGAATAGGCGTCTTTAAACTTTTTAGGGCATTGCGTTCGAAGTGCTCAAGTTACAGTAAAATCTCTCAAAAACATCGAGATCCGGTAATTAAATCATGTAGTTTCGACCTTTTTATTATTACTAATTATGCTACAGTATTGAGATCTATACAAATATACTAAAATTTCTACAAAAATATAAGATAGAGCGATTGAGAGACAGAGATAATAAATTATTAGCTTGGAGGGTATACATAATCTGGCAACACTTTTTCCATGGCTTTTCTGCAGTTGTCCCACATGCTTTAGCTACATTTCCACATCTTTATACAACGAGTTTGCTGAAATATTAAACTTAATTTGCAATGCCGTCGCGATTGCTATGTAGAAAAAACATAGACGTGATCGATTTCGCGCCTTATTGCAAGTGCTTATATACATAATCATGCAAAGTAAACGCGCATACAACAAGTGAGCTAGGTGCTTCTATAAAAAATATGGTTTTCAAACGTTCATAAGAGGCCCATCTGGAACTGAACAGAGCTCATCATTAGACAACAACGACCACCAGTTCATGACGCAACCGATGAGCCAATAGCTAAGTCACACTCTAACTCAAGTTCGACGCCCCTAATTAAATCCCCCCCCCCCCCCCCCCCTTCTCTACACCACTGATAGGAGAGCAATTTTATAGAAAGGCCTCGGCTCCTAGGCAGCATGCAGATCCAACGGTGCAGCAAAAGGTTTCTCAATGCGGTCTCTCGCGTACCGAGGCTTCGCAGTGCGGGCTCGCGTTACGGTCAGGAAGACTACAATTACCGTAAAAGCCCCAGCGGCGACCGCACGAGGTAGCCTCCGATAAGAAACCATCGGGTTGAAGCCGGCACTCCGTGCACCGTTAAGCTGATGTGGCGGTCGAAGCTACGTCCTCGTCGTACCAGCTATATGCCTGTCTTTCACCACGTGATCACGCCCTCCCCGCGTGTACCCACGCGGAAAGAGCGGGGGTGAGGTGATGAAAGGGGACCGGTTGATTGGTACGCCGAGTGCGTAGCTCGATCCCCGCTGCACTGTCAGCTCGGGGGTGAACGGAGCATCGTGAGCGGCCGGCAGGGCTCACTGAACCGTGGTTATCAGCAGAGGCGCGGCTTCCCGGCTGCTGCGTGTGCGCCTTTCCCTCCAACATTGGTTTCCGAACGGGCCGCCGCGGGGCGCCACGGTACTTCCGGTGGCACCGGAACTCGGCGGACATTTCTCGAGCACGCTTTAATAGAGACTTTTTTTTTTTTTTTTTTTTTTGCGACGGCGCTGTGTTTTGTGGTCGCCTCTTCTTCAGGATGGGTGCTTTCATGTTCTTGCTTGCGTTTTCTTGCTTCTAGATATCATCCTGCGCTCTTTGAATTCGTGAAGCTATTTTGTTTCTTGTTTTCTTGGATTTGGGTTTTTTTTTTTTTTTTTTTTTTTTTTTTTTTTAACTCTTTCGATGGCCTTTCTGTTCCCGGAGTTTGGTCGAAATAAAGCGTAAGCAAAAGCAACCGCTGATATCATCTTTCTTTTTTTTTTATTATTATTATTTCCTGGACCGCTTTCTGATCGACCCAAGTTCCTTTTTTATTATTATTAATTTTCATGTAACAAAGCTCGCTATATTTTTATTTTTTGAGAGTGTACACGTAACAAAACAAAATCTCGCGAACGGAGTTGTAAGCGCTCATATTTAAAATTGAAATCGGGCTGGCTATTCTTTCTCTTTTGCGCTTTGTTTAGCCTCAAGATTTCTTTTGTTTCTACTTTTATTGCAGGTGCTGCAAGATTAGAGCAGAATTATTTCTAATCCTTCGGAGTAAGAAGCCACGACCGTTTCTTCCGGGTTGCTGCGCTTTATCCCTCGCACGCGATACGTCGTGAACTGAACGTGCATCTAATTGAACATGACAGGCGTCATGTCGCAGGTAAAGGGAAGTAGAACACCAATATATTCAGTCATCATCATTCAAACCGCCTTCATTCACCATCGGGTGGCCAACTAGCTCCGATTAATAGGAATCAAATATTAGTTACAACTAAATGCCAGACCCCCCCCCCCCCCCCCCCCCCCCAATTTTGTGCGCAAGTTCATGTATCGTAAAAGGTGTCAATGGTTACCGAGTCGGTGCATTAGTGCTGCGCTATCTCTTTATGCCGTTGCGAACGCAAGAACAGACGAAGTTTCCGAAAAATGTTTTAGCTTCAATGTCACGCGCTCGCCCGCCCAGACCAAAAATTAAAAAAAAAAAACGAATACGGTGGAAAGAAAAACCAAACTGTAGCGAACTTGCCCCAGTTTCGTCAACTCTCCAAGGCAAAAAAAAAAGACCGCTCCGGTAACTGTCTCGCACAGCGAAGTCTCTCGCTGGTCGTTGACGTGAGCCCTTTCCCGCACCTCCTTTCGCGTCCCTCGCTCAGGTTGGGCGCTCCTCATAATGCGCTCACACAAGGGCGGGTGTGACGAAACAGCAGCGAGGGCGACAGCGCTAGAAAACCGCCAAACGGCAGATTTGGCCTCGGCAGCCGATTTCACCGCGGTTCGAAACCAAGCCGCCGACTGTCGCAATGGCTTCCGAGTGCCTTGAGACTTCTGGTTGGTGTCTCATGAACCGACGACGTTATTTATAAAAATTCCTCTATTTTTTCTTTATTTTATTTTTCCCTGGCCAAGTAATGTTGATTTCCCCAGGGTATTTCACCGCAATGAGCGTTCCATTTGTCACTACTCCCCTCGACTTCCAAGTTCGACTGTACCCGACGCTACCATCCAATGCAGAGCCAGTCAATCATCGTCACGGCATTTCTTGTTTTTGTGTCTTTGCTATCACCACCTAAAGCGATCACGCGCAGGAAAGCTTGCCTACGGTGTATAGAAAATGTCTCGTTTTGTCACGTTTTCGACGGTGTTAGCTTCGCTGTTCCAAGATTTGTTTTTTCACGAACTTCCCTTAAATTTGGAACTAACGAAAACAGGGAGCTTATGTACGATAGAGATCGCTTTGCTCAGCTTGTCGGGATGGCGTAGCACGTCGATACGTTCCTTCATATTGACCCCTCAGAGCGCCCAACTCATTAGCGCTTCGATCGTTTTCATTTAGTTATTGTTATGCTAGATATTGCGTGTTCCGGCTTTGTCAGCACTAATCGCCAAGCGGTCAATGCCGTTCCAACTCTTTCAGCTTGATACATTCGTATCGCTATCGCAATTTTCGACGTGGTAATGGTGACACACAGTAATTGCTTCTCACCATTCTACCGGTATTCTGCCGGCGACAATAAATATTGCGCCGCAAATAAATCCATAGCCCTTTATACGTCGTTAACTAAGGCATTTTCTATTCACAAGCGCGCAATACAGATAAATGAATGAATAGATGAGCTCGCTCGCAGAGCACAAGCGTGGAAACTGCACTCATTGCGTGCTGGCATTTTTCTGCGTTACATCTCTTAAAGTGGGGAGCACCAACCTTGCGATCGAATCTACCAGATACAGCAGACAGACATTGAGACAAACGAATATTAACGCGAACGATTGCGGACACTTCTTCGAATTCCATGATTTGAAAAAGCTTCGCCTCCAAGTACAGCACCGCCACGGCAAAGACCTCTTCGGACATTCACCATGCGTTATTCCGCGCTGGAAGTATCGCCGACCTTGCTCATACAGCGCTGTCTTCGCGCTGTATTAGTGTTACAGCGATGCTAGAGTGTTACATGAGTGCCAAGTTTCGATCAAGTCAGCGCTGAATTAGATCTGTTCCTAGCATTGATCTACCGCTTCGATGAGTGTGTAAGTCGGTCTTGCGTGCTCGTGAATAGCCCTGAGACCCGCTACATTCAATACGCCAGTATTATATCAGTACACTCTATACTAAATAAGTATAATATGTATATCCAATTCGAAGCTCGCGTACTTTTCGAAAGAAACGCAGTGCCGGTGTGGACACAAACTCGATAGCAGAAAGTCGAAGCGTAAGGCATGTAACGCGCGCGCGGAAGGAGCCGGCCGTGACAGCAGTCAACAGCAATTCACGGCGCCCATAAAGGAACAATAACAACAAACGACCAAACACACGAGAGTGGATTCGGTGTCAAGGCCGACTGATCACTCTTTCCGCTGCCCCCCCTCGCGGACAGCTGCTAGTGACAGTGGCAGCGGCGACGACACAAAGCGCCTTTAATACACACGCCGTACTATATACCCGGGGTGCTCGTTCCAACATCAATAGCAGCGGACTGCGAAGGCCAAGATCGGGGCCCGGCGCGAAGAATGTTCCGAGGGCGAAAATGAATGGAGTTGGGCGGCGTGTCACGCGCCGGGCTTTGGCACGTTTTCTCGCGGAAAGTCCGCGGCGTCGACACACGCTGGGAGGAGGTGACATGGACTTATCAAGCGAAGCGAATCTGACACACGAATTGGACAAGAAGGGAAGTTGGTTTTGGCAGCAAAAGT
Source organism: Ixodes scapularis (assembly GCF_016920785.2). Classification (NCBI taxonomy): domain Eukaryota; kingdom Metazoa; phylum Arthropoda; class Arachnida; order Ixodida; family Ixodidae; genus Ixodes; species Ixodes scapularis. Next base: position 110,868,993 of record NW_024609880.1, on the reverse strand, counting down.
CCGTCCGATATTGATGTCGTTGTTCTTCTTTTGTTTTAAAGCATGAAATGCTTTTTAACGCTACTTCCCAATCCCAAAATCTTTTCCGCGTCCGTCCTTCCTTCCGTGCATTTTCCGCTAAATCTAGTGTCAAAAGTGGCATCCCGTGACGTCACGTGACATATATGCCAATTCAGTTACCCGCTAAATTTAGAGGTAAAATTCACGTCTTGTGACATGCGCACTCCAATCCAGTTTTCCCGCGAAATTTAGTTGGGGGAAATTGGCGTCACCTGAGAAAACACGATTGCGCGTTTTTCTCACGTACAATACCAAGTCGCCCAGTAATCAGCCCGACGTCACCTGACCTATACGACCATTCAGTTTCCCCGCTAAATTTAGCGGTAAAATATACCTCACGCGAAACACCGATTCCTTGGTGAATCTGATGCGTAATATGGAAGTCTGAAGGTAAATTTCGCTATTAATTTTTGTTTTCTTGTTTTTTTTCTGCCAAGCACGATCGCAGGCAACCAAAACTTTCTTCAAACATTTTTAGAGTACTACGTCAGTGATAAATACACAAGCGGAGGGCGTGGCGACCGTTAAGCATCTAATTATCGCTTGTCAGCCAATCAAATAGCGGAATTATCCGGTAGGAAACGCCGTCGAACCCATGACGAAACGAAAACCGCAAATAAAAGAAGTCGCTCCGCGTGTTTCGTAAGCTTTTATTGACTGTAGTGCATAACGCGTTTCACGGATGCTACTGCAAGTACCAATGTGATGATGTGCGCTCTTGATAGGCAAAAAAAGTGAAGGGAGTCGGCTTCACCTTGGCGAGTGGTGTTCTAGCTACAGCGTATTTGTTGGAGAATACAAATATTTTCCGGAAGTGATATTCTTTCGCACAACTGGTTTCAAGGAATGCGTCGGTGTACGCGAGAACTGCATTCGTACACAGGCGGGAACTCGAAAATCTGTTCTTCCTGCTTTAGGTTTTCGCCGTATAAGGGGAACAATACTCGCGAACAACTTTCTGGGGAATTCCAGAGTGAAGAGTGCATGTGCCCAGCTTTGATGGGCGCGCAAGCTTCGCTCGTGCGTCCGTATACGCTTCGAAGCTTTGACCGTATATCCGCAGAAAGCTGTCCGCAAGTATACATTAATACGGCGAATTGCCGATATTCGCAGTCATCGGCGTTTGTTCAGAGAAGCACCCGACGGATAGAAACACTAAAGACAACCACGCGTCAATCATTACTCGAGTAATTATTGATGAGATGGTGTTAAACAAACTCGCAGCGCTCTTTTTTGTTCTCTCTCTCTCTCTCTCTTTGTGCAGTTTTAGTTGAATAATAAATCATCCGTAGGTTAAATTTTTGTCCCTGCCTCTTTCTTTTCGGACGTGCATCGTACTGTGAGTTGTTCGTGTAATACTAATTATTACTGCATCGTGCACCTCGAATACCCCACGTTAACAATGGTACTACACTGGCCAGAACGCCGACCTGCGGGGGCGACAGTAGTCGCCTGTTATAGGCAGACTAACCTACATAGAACGCATTTAATTTTTGGGTCAAGTAACAAAACAATTAAAGAAGAAAGAAAAAAACGCACTTTAAAATTAAGTTTCGTCGTTCGCGAAATCGTTGTTACCCCGAAACGTCAATATCGCCCACTTCTACGCTATTTTCAGTAACTTTGTCGGGAAAAGAAGCGAAAATCTTGGCTCTGCACTCAGAGTAGGGTAATGGACTCCCGCTCAAAACGAATTTCCCCTTGTAAAACATTGAGGTCACCAATATTAGCCAAAGACCCGTGCGCTATGGTTACTTTTTTTCATCGCAACAACTCCCCCCCCCCCCCCCCCCCAACCTCTCCATTTCTCCTTTAGTGTAACGGTAATGGACCTTCCCATGCCGGTGCCAGTAACTGCGTTCTAACGAACACTTGTGAATCGTACAGCGATGAGTCCTCCATTGGAACGGCCGATTGTTTCCAAAGCAATTATGCGAACCCCCTCCTAAATGCCTGCCGTACGTTTCTCTCTATTCAATCGCATACGGGACAGTCGTTCAAAGTTTGAGCATCTTCCTCAAAACCACACTAGCTGAAAACTACGCTCAACGTTGTTATTGTTTTTGTTGTTGTTGTTTTTTGACGAGTCATTTCTTTAGCTATGTAGGCTAGACGCACGCTTTAGCCTTTTCAGCGAATGGTAAGCGAGTTAACGGGTTCACTCGCTAATAGCCGCGTCAGACAAACTTTTCCTTACACGCATCATGAGGGTCAGAGGGTAAGGACGCCACGTGAACATCGGTTAAACGTTGCAGGCAATAAAGGTTTTCAAAAGGTGCCAAACCATTTGGACGGGTACACGGGTTCATACACAAACAAACAATCGTCTCAGCTCTTTCTTTTATATTTATATATTCACCCTAACCCAAATGTTCACTAACACAATACAAAATTGGTAGTGAAACTGTGTTCGCTACATATACAGCGGCTACAAACGATTGGCCAGACCAAAAAGAAAACAAAACCACAAAAAAAAAAAAAAAAAAAAAAAACGCACGAACTGTCTAGGAAGGAAGAGAAAAACCTCGCGGGTCGATCACCAGAAACGGTGTCACCGGCACAGTATGAGTGCGACGAAAAACAGATCCGTACCAGACGATGAAGACCGACAGCGCGCAAAATCAGCCCTCTCCGTTGTGCCCGCGGCCAAAAAGAGTCCCTCCACCAGAAAAAAAAAAAAAAAATCTATGTAGGTCGTTCTATCGGAAGTGGAAGACGAGGAACGAGGGAAAAGAAAGAGGAAGAAACAAAATTCGGATCGCGTACGAAACAGAAGTGAAACGAGCAGTCATGTAACGGCATGACACGGGCACGGCGGCGAGCGAGCGCTCTTGCCAGGCCGCCACCCCACGTTCAGCGGTCACGGCTAGTTTGGCTCCCGACAGACGTCCCCCGCCAGACAGAGCACGCAACAATAACAACGAGGGGACGCAAACGTACAAAATAAAATATAGTAGAACGCAACGTCTCGAGAGAGCACTATAGGATGCTCGCGTCCCAAGAAATAAAAAGTCGCTCTATTTCGGGAGTGATATGGGGCGGCCGGGAAGGCAGGAGTCGCGAATTCGAAGAAGCAAGCAGAGAAACTACGGCGAATGTATCGCGCAGACACACACACACACACACGCACGACCCGCGTGTCGTTTCTTCTTCTGCTCGGTCTTCGAACTCGTTTCTTCTTCGCGCCTCGCGCTCCGCGAACGCACGTACGTGACGACCCCTTGTCACGTGCGTGGGACCTCGCCGCCAAGGTTGCCTGCCGCTGCGCCTAGCTTCTTCTCTTTTGCATTCGTCCACTTCATGCCCGTTCTAATTCTGAACCGGGGCGACGGCGGGAGGGGACGACGGCCCCCACGTGGCTCGCACGTGCTAGCGATTCATCCGTGACACGCGCAATCATGTATGCATACGCACGAGGAGATGGGTCATCCTCAGTCTAGTAGCGACAGGAGGGCGTCAAACTCCTTCTTCGCTATACTTCTGGGAAACCGGGACACTTCAGTTTGTTGTAACGTGGAAACATGCAGGAGAGGCTCCCAGTCAAAATAAACGAAGCTCCGTTGAATTTGGTATCGAGCGCATTGGGCATTGTTAGGGTTGGGCATCGAATGCGTTGGGCATCGGGCTACCTGAACATCGAGATTAACGTGCCTCGGGGCACGAGGCCGAGCTTTGTTTTTTGGGCGCCAATCTTGAAAAAAAGGGCACTTTGCGTCGTGTCAGAAAAATGTTTAGTTGGTCCTGAGTCGGATAGTAACGTTTCTTGTTTGTTTGTTCGTTTGTTTTACTTTCTATCATTTGGGAATTTTTAAGAGAAATCTTTTTAGGTTTTTCCCGAAACTATTGACCCTCTTTGGATACACAGATAAATAAAAAAAAACAGTGTCGTTCGTTCGAGCAGAGCAAAAATATCGAAACGTGTAGCCAAAGAGCGTTGGGTAGTTGCCAGATATCTAGGAATGCTATAACACTGTGTGTGACCCTTAACGAATGCCCGAAAGCATGCGTTTAGGGTCCTGCTTTTTCATCAATAGAAGTTATCGCACCGAACGGAGAACTATATTGAAGGACAAGAAGAAGTACGCATAAAAGCCAATTCGCACAATAGCTTCATAGCATAACTAGTGTCACTCTACTTACGTCCAGTCATAACTAGGGTTCTGTGTCTCCAAATAAACCCGATAAAATCCAAAACAAAAATTGCCGGCAAATTTTTTTTTTCTAATTTGGGATTTATTTGAAAATCGCTGAATTTGAAGGTTACGACGGCCAAAAAAAAATTCAGTTTTCTACAAATAAGTTTGGTCAGAGCAGAGGTTCAGGGGCCATCAGGAGAGGCCTCCCCAGATTCCTCCAAGACCTCGTAGTATTGACCCAAAAAGGTTCACCGTTTACACCGTCAGGGTTCGTTCGGGGCAATGGGGCATCGTAGTTTTGGGTCACGACAGAAATCCCTGTTTTGGCTTAGGGATTCAGCTTCTTAGAGGAAGCTAGGGTTGTGGTCTGATAACCCTGACAGCTCTTTGATTTCATAGGAGGGACAGCCGAGGCTTCGATCTCACCCCTCCCCTTTCCCGCGCAGCCGCAGGGAGAGGCGGTAGAATAGGATGAAAAGAAAACGAGCCTTCAAGCGATTAGGTCAAGGAGTTCAATGATGTTAATCCGTATTTTTCAAGTTTTGTCGAGGGACAGTTAGTATTACTGATCTCAAGGGCGCCAATGTGACCTGGTACACGTGCGTTCTCATAAGTCTACGGCAGGGTTACAGCCGCCGGTTAATATACATCTTTATTTTCAATATTACAAATTTGGAGAGGTAGGAAAAATAAACTGCCTACTTCGGAGAATTGCGAATCTAGCAAAAATATACTCCGATTAACTCCGCAAAGTATAAACTCCGAAAAACGCCCTCCGAATTCAAGGAGAAATAAACTCCGAAAGCACGGAATCTTACTCGTAACGAAGAAGCGCTACAGTGCGAAAGGGTCTTTCTCGTCGTCGTCGTCCACTTCTTTGCATGCGGAGCGTATGAAACAGGCCCATTAGCGTTAAATCACCAATCCCCAGTGAGAACTCGAGAACCCGCTCCGACCACGGCCGGTAAGATTATTTCGTTTAAAGTAATATTATTTCAGAAATCCGCGCTCCTCCGCGTTACTTAAGCGTGCTCAAAAGCACCTTTTGTGGCGAGTCGCCCCGTATCATTCCGTTCAATCAAATTTAATTAGACGTATTTTACGAAAAATGTTCCTTTCAAAAACGTCCGGTGGAAAGGTCTTCAATCATTCGGGTCTCCAATAGGAGCAAAGCGGACAGTCCATACGAAGCTATACGAGCAGCTCTGTTAGGTCCAAGTGCGGACTGAATCTGCCTTGGACAATGCGTAGATTTATCCGGGCTGGTTTTCTTCGAGTTCTTTCCGCGCGGTTTCCGTAGCATCCGGCTTCAGCTGACGGACATTCTTGCGAATCGTATGACACCTCATCAGCCGCCGCCTGTGCATGTTCCACCTCCTTTGCACGATCATTATGCAAAACAAAGCATCTCACGCATAGAAAAAAGTAATGTTTTACAGTCGCATCGTTGCACTTGTTTCTTCATGCGAAAAATATATATACGTTGTTCTGCAACGTATACTTTCGTATAACCTTAAAGAACCCTTTTAACTAACGTGTGTGTCTGTGTGAATCGACACAGATTAGGAAGGCAAAAATAGAAGAAAACACCGCGTACGACAAAACAGCCTTGAAGTTCACGTCTCGCGACACCTCTCAGTTGTTTCCTTGTTGTTGTTGTTGTTGTTGTTGTTGTTGTTGTTGTTGTTTTGTTGTTTTTTTCTCCCTTTTAAGTTATCGGGACTTTATTATAACGGTGTCGTTTGCCGATAGAGTCATGAAAGAATATTAAACAAAATCTGGGCTCCGCTCTCGTCTCGCCAAATTTCACTTGCAAATGGGTACGAAAATAAAAGGAGCCGCATACTGAGCAGCAACTGTACGTGTTTGCGCAAAAGAGGCCCGGTACTAATGGGTACTCTACTAAAGCTTAAGCTGTACCGCATTCCATAGATTTCCAGACCCGTTATGCAAAACCCTCACTTTTATTTGATCCCCTTCAAGGCACCACAAAATTCAAAGCACCGATTTCGAGAAGAAAAAAAAATTGGGAACCCTAAACAGCGGTCGTTACTGTAGGCACGATATTTTGTTGACGCTCCTGTTTTCCGCGGCTTAATATGTACAAAAATCGATTTGAGCAGTGCCTCTCTTTTTTTTTTCTTCTTTTTTTTTTTGTGTGTGTCTGTTTGGATGGATAGGTCAAGGGCATTACTTCGAGGGTAAGCGCTTCGGAGCAGACGCAAGCACGTGCAATTGCAACCCAATTAGAGCTAACTTCAGATAATATGAGCTCTATACGTGCACACACGCACACACACACACACACATACACGCGGGGAAAATGGCCAAAACGTCGTATTTGCGGTTGCGCGTAGCATATATTTGAGACAGGAGGCGCAAACTACCAACATCGCCCAGCCAGAAGGCCGTAAACATTAAATCAAATCTATCAGGTCACGGCACTGCGCTTTATCTTAGGAGATTCTGGTTTGCGCAATTCCCACCAAGCGTGCTTGTTTGTAAACAGCCTAATGGTGCATAGTGACAATAGTAATCCCTGGAGAAGGGGGAAAAAGTAGAGTTCTCCACTGGAAATGGAGAGGTCTCTGGTTCCATACCATGGACCAAGTGGATTTTTTCGGTCGCGCACCAGTCACCTAGCTATGTACGGAGATTTCTGTTTGTCCTTTGTCCCGCTTGTTCCCCTTCTCCAAGGATTATTATTGCATTCTTGTCCAGCTCGCTTGCACCATTGCATTAATTGCATTATAATCATGGTGTATAGTGAGGGATCAAGTAAAGAGTAGACGAATTAAGGCGAGCGGGTTGTGATAATGAATACTTAAAATAGAAAGGATAAAAACACGAAGGACTTTCACAGAAACCACACGCTTTCTGAAAGGAGTGTGGTTGTCTGTGAAAGTCTTTCCTGCTTTTATTCTTTCTTGTTTTAAGCGAGTAAAGAGGTCAACGCGCTTCACAGATTTGACACGAGTGCTACGTCAGTGTTCGGCTCGAACTCGGGTCCAATCAGCAAGGATACGAGTCGAAGCCGAACGCTGACGCGGCACTCGCGGCCAATCGGTGTCCCGCGTTAGCCCCTTGTAGGTGACGTCACAAAGTCCAACACTACGGCCTTCTGCCAAGGTGATGTCCAAAAATATAAATACGCTTCAATCACGGCGACTACAAAAATATCTTCCAAAAAATTGGCGTTATATATGAAATTGGCGAAAGGAATTGATGTCACGTGACGTGTATTTCCCGCTAAATATAGCGGGTAACTGAATAAACGTGTAGGTCAGGTGAAGTGAAATTTCCCACTAAATTTAGCGGGGAGACTGAAATGATATTTTAGTCGTCACGTGCCGTAAGTTTCCCCAAGGTGTATTGGCCACGAGACGTAACGTGGCGCGACTTTCCCCGCTAAATTTAGCGGAGAATGCATGGGCGGACGGAAGGGAGGACGGACAAAATTTTGGGCTTGGGGGTGGTGCTAAAAAAGAAAAAAGCGTTTCACGCTTCACTATTGTTTTGGAGAGGCTTACAGCTAGGGGTGTCTGCTCGTCCAGTAGCCCTTCTATAGAGTGACGTTAAGCGAATACGTGAACCCCGTCGATTCCGCCTCAAATTCCGTCGTTTCATCGCTCATCGCGCTCCGCTCGCCGGACGTACATCGAAAAGGGTCGACCCCTATTTTCGACGCCATCATTCTTTCTCATTAAGCACGAGCGTTTATCATTTGGAGCGATTCGCCGCCATACTCCGTTTCACCTCACGATGGAACGCAGACGACGCCATGGGGCCATCCCAACCAATCCTGCGCTGTAAACTTTGATCACGTGACTAGGCGCCGCCGCTTCCCTCCCGAGAATCACGTGACACTCACGCGCGCATCGTATCGGCTTCAATAAATCGTGGAGTCTACTGTGGTCCATCGCAAGTTGAAACAAAATAAAGTACAGAAAAAAAAACACCCATAAACGTAGACAGTTCATGAACCCCTCAGCTTGAGATTTCTCGGAGTCGAATAAAGACTTGCCGATGGGAAAGGAATACGCACACTTTGATAAATGGGTCCGGCCAGTGCAACCCTTTTCCTTGCGAAACACCTCGCAGTGACTCGTATATACGCGGACAGGATCTAGCTTGCATCAATCCTCGTTAAATCCAGTCCGTCGCCAAAAATATCAACGGTCTAGAAATATTTGAACGCGGGCGACTCGCGGAGATGATTGAAACGACACCATGCAAACCCTCCCTGCGTACCTCGAGGCATCCCTGAGCTCCCTCTCTATTCCCATTAAGCGACATCCAATCGATATTACGAAAGCTTTTTGTGGTTGTTGTTGTTGTTTTTTAATTGCTTTTTTTTTTTGCAATGTCAGATTCAATTATAAAAGAGACGGATCGAGTTCTTCTTATAAAACTAATAAGTTGCTTTGATGAAAATTGAAACCGCTTGAAACAAAACAATGAAACCGACGAAACTGAAATCTCGACTACTCGAAAAATGAAATAGAGGCAACAACTCCTCTTTTCTCCCGAGTGAGGTTCTCAACAGAGTATCTTCGTTCTTGAAGAGACAGCTAGTCGAAGACGCATATAAAAAAAAAAATAACCTTCTTTTTGGAGGTATACATATATAGCCTAACCAAAAAGAAAAAAAAAAGTGCGTGCGAAAAGAGAACATGAAAGCACGGCCGCGCGAGTGCGTCACCATGACAACGTGCGCCCGCATGCATCCGCGCCGTTGAGACCGGAAACCTTGCTCCTCTTTCCATTAAAAAAGAAACGGTGCCTGTCGCAATAAACAGCAACGGGGCTCCATCCTCAAGAGACCCCCAAAAAGGGAGGCGGGCACCAAAAACAAAAACAAAACAATAAAAAAGAAGGGGGATACTTTTAATGAAGAGAAGAAAAGTGTCATTCAAAATGTGACGAAATAAAAAAAAAAGAGAGAGAGGGAGGGAACAAGAAGAATGTGTTCTGGGTGATGTCGCTCAAGATCGGGGCTTGAGTGCCTGTCTCTGACAGCTCGTGCTGTAGTAACGGGAAAAAACCCCAACATGGCGGCTTCGTAGCTCGGTTTTAAAGTTGGTGGCGCAGTATCAGCATCACGACTTCAAATGCTGCCGATTTCTGAGCCTCGTCAACCAGCTACGAAAGAACCATTTATTGAAAACAAGTGCTGCTCATTCAAATCGCTCGGGTCAAGGGTCAAATTTGTTTTATGTAGGCTTATACGCGAAATTTCTAAGTGACAACTGAAAATAAAAGAAACAATCGTATATATTTCTACCTGTACCGCCTGACGGCACCACCTGCTAAAATCTGCTTAGTTACAAGGTAAAAAAGTTATGTACCTAATGAGCCATCCGTGTATATATTTATCGGGAGGACCTTCATTCTTAATTTGGGTCTGAATCTTCAGAAAAGAATCAGCTTTGGGCAACTTTGATACTATTTTTTAGGAAACTTGGTTGCCTTATCGTTCTCAATAATTTCAAACGTTAACTATAAAAAAAATCAAGCCAAATAAGTTTTTTTTTTTTTATGTCTTCAAAGTCAACAGAGTTATCTGCTTTAAATGCTCACCGTGTTTCGTTTTGCGTTTGTTTACACCAGCAACACTAACACGAAAGACTGGCACATAGTACGAACTCTCGCGTAACACAAAAGAGCGACTTAGCAAAAAAGAAATTAAAATAATCGAGCTATACTATTCTAACCACTTCGATTTTTCATATATTTTTAAGTTACATCTAGTTCGGCTTCACTACAGAAATTTCAAAGAGCGCTCACGTGATCTAAAAGTTTGTTTGAAAAAATGTTACACCTGAGATATAGATGACGGTCACTAAGTATTACCGTCTTGGACGTTTGGCAAGAAAGGACTCAGTAGTGATTACGCACGCCGTTCTAGGATGCTAATCCAGATCAAAACAACCACTTTTTTTTTTTAAGCGCGGTCTTGATTGGTTTGTACAGTGCTGTATCTGCCGGGAACTTGGCAATCGCCAGTCGCCTGCCCCTTGCCCACCCGTCTTTAATCCTCAAATTAAAAATAAAGGTAACCGACGACCCTCCATCGATCGTTAGCAAAGAAAAGAGCCAGGGTAACAAGCCGAGCACAACGGCGTCCAAAAGACCCGACCAAACGCGGAAGCTAATGAAGCGTTTTGAAGTATTGCAATGCATCGCCCACCGTACGAAACAATGTTTTACATTCCTTGAACTCCATTGCCTAATTCCTTTTTATTGAGCGCATTCTGACAGTAAACGTGCATCCAACACCATGAACCGTGAAAGCAGCTGTTCTCGGCAGACGGTAACTTTGACGTCACTCTGAGCATGGGCAATGTATATCAACGTCCCCGTCGGTCGCCACGGTGGTGCTGGTGGTGGTGGCCTCGCTGCTGAGCGCGTAGGCGTACATCACACCGCCGAATTTGTTTTAGGGGCGAAGCTCCTTAGGGGCTAGCCATGTCCGTATGTCCGTCCGATGTCCGGCGTCGGGTGCTCGTGCTCACGAGCACGTGAGCACGTGCTCCGGTGCTCGTGTAGGGCAAAAAAAAAATCGCATCTCCACGTGGTGAATGATGTTGATTGGGGCGAAGCTCTGGTGGTGCTTGTCTGCGTAGACGGTGAGCCGCAGCCTACCGAACCTTTCGGTCGTTTTCGACCATGTCAGAAAGAGAATGTGGGGTATGGAACGTGGTTATATACGCATTTGAGCATTTGACCACAGCGTGGCATGCATGAAAACGAACCAAAGGCTCGGCATGCTGCGGCTCAGCGTCTACGCAGACAAGCACCACCAGAGCTTCGCCCCAATCAACATCATTCACCACGTGGAGATGCGGTTGTTGTTGTTTTGTTGTTTTTTTTTCTTTGCAAGGAGGTGTTAGGAGGACGGTCCGCAGTTCGCAACTAGCACCATGGTAAGCACAAGACGCGCCACTCTCGTTCCCCGCAGTGTGTCCCGCAGACGCCCATCTGCCTCTCGTACCCCAATCGACGTCGTCGGAGCGACGTCTTGATCGGCGAGAAAGACTGGCAGTCCGGATGTCGTATCGCCCAGAGAGGATCTAGTTCTCGTTTCCTCCGCCGATTGCGAGGCTTCCCGACTCAATCGGGATTGCCGTGGCTCGGCGCCGACTTTTAAAGCGGGATTCCGGAAACAATGGATTTCTGCGTTTCCCGTTGGAGCGAGGGAGACAGGAAACAAAAAACTACACTGACGTTATTTGATCCGCCCTGCTGGTGGCTTACGAGCATTAGCAATTGTTGCATTAGCAGTAAAGTATGAAGACACCGTAAATGGAATAAAAAGGGGTTACCCAGAAAAGTTATTCCTAGTTGGATTTGTTTTATATACTATAAGGAAAGGTGGAGTGGCAAATAAAACTTTCAGACTTTCCACTCTGGTGAAGAAGGAAGACCAGCAAAGCTGTACTATGGTGGGAATGAAGGAATGGCCGGTCGAAAGTCGGCAAGCCTGAGTGAAAATGCTCGAAAGGTTGCCGCCATCTATGAGCGACGGCGGCAACTAGACAACCGGCAAGCCGGTTGCCTGGTCGCTCATAGATGGAGGTAGCTGTCCAGAGTTCTGTGTTATCGGGTCATTTGAGGACGGACACCATCCTGGAGAAATTAGCCCTTTACAGCTCCGCTGTAGAAAGGAATAGAAAAGATTGCATCTGAATAGAAGAGTAAAGTAGTACTTGGAAGTTATTTTACTACATAGGAACTAGCCGCCGTAGCTGTATGCCTTACCGTTTGTGCTTGCTGAATGCGAGTTCATCTAACGCTTCCGCAAGAACACACGGTTCACATCATCGAGACCGAAAGTATTGGTGGACGACAGGTGAAAGCTAGTTCTGAGCATGCGCTATGGCTTCTGGCAGGTTCCAGGTCGTCAGGGTTCGTGCGCCTAGTGTATGCGCGGACTGCTCGCCTTCCAAAGCCAAGTACACGCGCGAGCTCGGCTGTGGTTACCGCTCCCCAAATTGTGCATAGGAGCGCTGCATACGTGGCTTGCACGTGACATCATCGCACCATTCGGGTGGCCATTCCCTGTTCTTGCCGAGAGAAACGAATTTAGCTGCGCTAAACGCGCACTGTCAAAGGTACGCGTTCGACAGCCAAGGCCACCACAATGGCCGCCGATGGGACGACGCCAATGCGAGCCAAGTGTATAGTTCCCGCTTCTTGTCGCCTATAGCCCATGAAGCGAGCGTCGATGGAGATGGCGGCGGAGAAGCATCGAGCCCTGGGCGGTGACGCAAAGCGGCGTCGCGGCGCCGTCCACAAAAGGCGGAAACCGGCCGGCAAAGCCGTCACAAGGCCGCCGCGGTCCTGATCAGGATGTTTCTGGAAACATCCGTCGGCCCGCTCGTTGCGATGCAGCCTGCCCAATGGAGCTGTCGGCGCCAGTGCGCCGCATCGACGGCTCATCCTCGGGGCCATTCCAGCCCTGAGCTCGGCTATCCTCCCGTCGCGTTCGAGACTCCCGTTTCGGGAAGCTCGAATGGAAAATCAAAATGTTCCCACGGGAGCCTCATCCCTGCAAGTTATCTATCAGATACAGTATTGGCGGTACTGCTGTTACTGGTAATGCTTCACGTTCTTTTTCTAACGTAGTAGCATACTCGCTGCATTTTTGATGCAGTAACGGAGAACGTATTTACGCTACTCATTACGAGCAAAGCTTTACGTAGGTACATTACTCGATACATTTATTACCGAAGGCATAAAAAAACAAATATAAAGCTTCAATTTGTTTCGTGTCATCAAGTTATGAATTCTTGTGGGGTTTTTTTTTCGTTTTCTTTTGCGTTTTTCTTCGCGTTTTTCCTCGTAAATATTCGGGTGAAACCGCCAAAAAATAAAAAAGGTAATTTTGTTAAGTTTCTGCATCGACATAACGTTCCTTGAAATATGGCGCTTATGCAACGTGGAAGGTCAAAACAGTGAAGCGTTTTAATTCGTAAATAAAAGATAACGCGAAAGTAAAATGCGTTACTTTTTATCGGTAACAATAGCGGTAACGCGACCCTTTATTTCGTCCTTTTACGTCGAAACGCGTTCATTTAAAATACGTAAAAGAGTAACGTGTTTCGTTACTAGTGACTAGTTTGCTTTCCGTAAGAAAATTCTTGTTCCAGATGTTGTACAGAAATGGCAGTTTTGGTTGGAAGTCAAAGGCATGTCCATTCACTCTACAACGTGTCTTTTAAAAAAAAAAATTACTGTGTTTAAAAAAAATACTGGAAGCGGTTTGTGCCGGGACATAATGTACACAAATATAGTTTTAAAAATGGCACGTATTTCACAGGAGCATCGGCCCAACCCTGCCACAAACACCGGTCACCAGGTGACTCTACCTGGCCAGAAGGTGGCTAGAAGATAAGTGGTTTCTCCTATTCTTAAGAATGTTAGTGTCATACAGATTAGAAAGGAATATGGCACATCTTTCTGAATGATCGAGCTGTTCTATGCTAAACGAGCGTGTTGCCACACTGCCTGCTAGTGAATCGTTTCTTTAATAACGACGACACAGATTTTCAAGGATTACCCCCCCGAGACAACATTTGTGCAAATGTCTACCACATGTTGCAATAACATATCATCCGGATCGTACAAAGCCACGAAAAAATAGAAACGGGCAATGACGCCGCATCCTCCCGGTCAATTATGAACAGTACAAGCATATCTGGTTCCGCTCCCGTCACAAAAAGTGCGACAATTCCTCGCTAGGTGAAAGCCAGCGCGCACGTGCGCACTTCTCTTCCAGAACGAGCTCCATTCCTGAAGAAATCTGCACCGTCTGATAGCTCTCCGAGAAACCGCATCGCCCGCAAATCTCTCGAGTCAGCGCCACGTCGGGAGCCGCGCATACCATCGCACAACCGAACAACACACTGGCAGTGAATTAACGCTCGTTCGCGCAGAAACCGCCCCCCCCCCCTCCCCCCCTTTTCACGCAATCTCGGCACGCATGCAGCGTGCGGGCCCATGCAGCACGCAACGCGAGCACATTACGAACATTACCCTCGCACGCGTTATTGCGCGCATCAGAAGCGGTACATACAACCTGCCCCATAGGTCGACGAAAACTGACGTCCGAGGAACGCGGGAAATAATAATTAAAAATGAAGACAGAAGCTCCCCTGCTCAAGTAAACGAGGGAAATACAGTCCGTCGTTTTCTTTTTTCCGCGTTCGCTTCCCGGCAGGGCACCGTTGCCATAGCGACGCTCGCCGCTTAGCAACGCCTAGCAACGAACGCTGGGCCGCAGGATTGTCAGATGGCGGTTAGATCCGTAGGCTCGCGCGACTAAGCCCTCCCTCGCACATACACACACACATGCACACACTCTCTCTCTTTCTCTCTCTCGGTAATATCATCCCGATTTCCTTTTCCCGTTCTCGCTCGTTATAATCTTTCGTTACTCTAATCTGCCACGGGGGCTGTTGCAGAATTCGAATCCCCCAGTTTCGTTTTGGGTTTTTTGAGGACGCCATCAATCAGTTCGGCAAATAGTCTTGGGCTCCTTCTAATCAAATCCGCTCGAGATCAAGCCGGCAAATTGATGAAATCCAGCACGCTCTCGGAGACTGGGCGGTTCGTCTCGAAGAGCGTGAGCGAGTCCTAATCATGGAGTCTCCTGGGGGCAGCGCGCTCGACACACTTATTGGACGAGAGGTTCGACCTCTCCTCTCACAGCGGCGAGAATCGGAACTATGCCTATAGTTTCTTCCCCAACTTGCAACCTAGCAAAGGCTACGAGCGTGAGATTTAGCCTTTCAAAGGCGTTGACCCTGAATGCTAAAAGATATTCGGTGGAATCCGTTTTTGTGCCCCCAGCATTTCTCTGGGTTACATAACATGTGAATACGACCCCCCTGCTGGCGCGAGCACCGATAATCATCTCAGGGCCAGTAGACAACGACTGATACATTGAAACACACGACCACGGTACCTTAGATTCGCACGGAGGAAGAAATTGAACCACTCGCGTTTCATTCGTGTCCACAAGAAACATATCGAAAGGGAGTTGCAACAAAAGTGCATGTTGCCTCCTATCCATCAAATGTTGTAGAATCACCTAGTGCGCTGCTGTTCATAACCTTAAATTATGGCCGTTTCAAATCAGAAGAAAAAAAAACGGTAACTTTTTGGAGACAGCGTTGTAATTCTATAGGCTATAGGTCAGTAGAGCAAAGACTCGTGCAAGAACCGGACAGCGATATTAACCCGAAAATACAAAACTTCCAGAGATATAAAATAATACGACTCCGTGGATTTTATAGCACACTTAAGTCATGCAAAAGAGAAACAAAACTATCCGAGCTGCGCACTCTTTGGTACACGGGCAGACACGGAATATGTCGATCTTAACCCAACCAAGCATAAAGGAGGCTTTTCTTTTTGTATGGAAAAGGGCTTGAAACGCTTGAACAATTTAGGTCGCACTTTCGAAACTAAAACTTTTTGCTGACCAAACCGCAACATTTCAAGGAACCGAAAACGTAGATGGAAGCTCAAGGTCGGGATTCTCCGTGGTGCGAAGGCCATTATAAACATTTAAGTACTACTTTTCTTTGGTAAATGGTTTTTAAAAAATGTGTCCAGCCTTCACAAATCTTCACCTTCACATGTTCCGACTAAATGCATGTAAATTTCGCCAAGAAAAAGAGCATGTCAAAAACTTCCCTAAGAACGCTCCGAGAGATTACGGGTGCCTTCAAACTTTCTTACATGTTTTGTTTATTATCTACCCGCTTGGAATTGTTCTGATGCATTTCCCTTCCACCGCTACGGTGAAAAAAAAAAGACTCATAGATAAGTTTGACGAGCACAAAAAATCGATTACGTCATCGCGTCAGGTAAGTGACGAGACAAAACTGTGATTAACAGAACAGCCAGCGCGACCAGTGTGCCATGTGCCGGTAAAGAAACTGATGAAACTTGAGTCCATCAGTGTACAATGAATTACACTTGAAAAGAACGCGTAGAATCCCGTTTTCCTTTCACTGACAGTGGAGGACTATTTCTTTATTTATACTTACAAAAAGCAAAAAAAAAAAATCAGTCCCCCCTTTCTTTATAATTGGAATAGTAATAAATCAAATTCCCCTTGAGCTGACAGAAAGAAAGCGAAAACAACCCGCCTTCCAGTCAAAACGTCAACGTCCTCTTAGGCGACGAAACCTCCCATTTTAGCTAAGCTGTCTTATAATATTCTGAAGGTCTTGCACGTCGACAGTCACGCCAAATATCCAAAGGTACCAAACAAGCACGCAAACAAAAAAACATCCTTTCTATTTATGTATTTCTTATATTTTACTGCGCACCACAAGACCCCTCTTCCCCCCACACACACCCCACAAGACCTCCCTCCTTCCCCAAACTCCCCCCCCCCCCCCCCCCCCCCCCCGCCATCCTCTTCCACGTCCACCCAAATCGGGCCCAACGAATGCACTCACCCCCTGCCCGAGGAGTCAGGAATGCCCTTCAACGCACCCCCCCCCCCCTCCCCTTTTTCCCCCAATAGTTCACCCCGCGTTACGCGCCAGAAACGGGAACCGATACACACAACACATTGCGCCAGTTCTTCATTTTCGGGCCGAAGAGGAGAGGCACCGAACCGGGGGATGGATTCAAATATAGCTTCGGGCCCAGAAGAAGAAAGGCAGCCCCGGGCCACGGACGCACCGTACGTGTAAACGTGGGACGCCGCACGTCACTCGCAGCACGCTGCGGAATTCAGGGGCACTGGCGCCTCGGGCACACCGCGAATACCGCCGCTGCCCCCCCCCCCCCCCCCCCCCGGGCAGCTTGTATCTCTTCCCCTCTACCAATTTCTCCCTCGGTCCCTTTCAATCTTCCTTTCCTTCTCTTCAATCTTTGTGTGTGCGCGTGTGTTTATGTGTGTGTGTACGTGTGTACGTGTGTGCCTGTGTGTGTGCGCGCGTGTTCATGTGTGTGTGTGTACTGCGTGCGTGTGTGCCTGTGTGTGTGTATATTTGAGCCTTCAGGCATACTAGACGTATACACAAAATATTTCTTGGTATCTCATTTTAGTTGTCTTCGTTCTTTTCTTGGTCAATGTCGTTTCTAATTGTTTCAATTCTTCGTTTTCTTCTCACCGCGTACTATTATAGCTGATTGTAATGCCCTTCCTCCTGAATTTTTTTCACGCTAATCACGTTAAAAAAGCTCTGGATGATCACTCATTCTAAATGCCATTTTGTTTCTGCTGTCCGGCTTTGTTTTGTTTTGTTTGTTGTTGCTTTGTTTTTGTGAATGCGTTTCGTGATTGACACGATGCAATGTGATTGACGAGCTCATGGTTGTTCATGGTTACAAGCTAATTACACTGTTCTTTGTTTGCGTATTTTTACGCGCGTGTTTACTTAAGAGTAAAATATTGGACGAAATGTTGTTTGTTTGTTTTTTATTGTTTTCCTCGTAGTTTTAGGTTTGCTGTTTCGTATTCCACAACTGCAGGGGCCTATTCAAAGGACTTGCAGTGTACACTAAATACATAAATCTCACACGATCGAAAACACGCTTTCTTTTTTTCTACCCTTGCTCTCTTCTTTGTTTTTAAAAGAGGATGAGGAGAGCCTTTTGTTTAGCGGATTTCCGCGAAAAAAAAAACCTCACCTTGGGGTTTTCTGGCACCCGTGGCTCGTAAAGTACGTCGAAAGTGCGAAACCAAACACACACGGGCGCACATACACAGACGCACACAAACAAGAGGGATTGAGTTCGCAAAGAACGCGCTATTTTCGGGGACTGACCAAACGCGAAGAAACAAACAAACAAAAATAAATATATATTTGCGTCGATACCGCAGCGCTTTCGAAGAGAGCCCGAAGTTTCGTCAAGGACCGAGACACAACTTCTGAACGCCTGCGCACACCCACTACTAAGTATCGGCGATTGGATAACAACGAACATATAAATGTGATCATCCGCGGTTACACGATCGACTGTTCCAACGCCCAGCGACAGCAATTTAAAGAGAAAAGGGGGGGGGGGGGGGGGGGGGGGGGAGTTTCGTAACGGTCTTCGGTAGCCTTCCGCGATGGCCCCCCCCCGTATTTCGTAACGGGCCGGAAGCTAACGATTCGAGGTGCTTAGAAAATGATCGGTAGCTTCGGTGCTATATCGTTCTCGAAAGAGCGAGAACGCACATATTCCTGTTGCTGTCCGTAAGAACATCTCAATCTTCGATCGTGCTTGATGTGCTCTTTGTTTCGAAGTGTTTCTCTATCTCGGTTTTCAATGCCTACCAAAGGATAAGGACACTTTCGAGGTTCGATTTGCGCGGAGTGTTGGCTAATAGGTACAAGGGATTGTATTTTTTCCTCACGAAATCTATGTCAGAATGTCAAGGTGCAATATGAGCGTAAGAGCACTCCGTGCTTTTTCGTCGTCATAGCTTGAAGTTTCTGAAGAAACTCTGAACCAGACTAGGACTGGAGCGCGAAGTTAAGGTCTCATTCCCTTAACCCCCTGGCAAATGGTAAGGCAACGAACGGAGGCTGCGAGGACCGCGGGCGAAGCAAAAACGTAGGATCGAATGTTGCATGCAGCTGACATTGTCCAGAGGGTATTTGAAAGTGAAACCAAATAGTGAGATCACTAAACATAAAATGAGTCAAGTTAAATAGATTTCTAAAATAATAAATCTCCCGAGAGCTACTCGAAATGTGCCTGTTGTTGCTAACAAAATTTGCGTCAACAGTTTATGTACAAGGGTTCCACCAAATTGGGGCTGAGGAGATCAACTTTTTTTTTACCGCGACGCATTACCGTGTTACTTTCGTGAGTAAAATTAGAATAGGCTGAAAACACGAATTGTTTTTTGTCTTTAATTTGAATACAATGTGAACAGAGCTAAACTAAACACGCCCACTACTGAGGCTTACAGAAGCACGGCAATCTTTAAGCGGTCGCTGAGTTCCACAATCCTCATCGCTTCCTTCCCCTTCTCTAGCTCACTGGCGGGCCCCTCCTCGCGATTAGATTTCCAAAGCCTCAAATGCCAGAATCAGCGTGCCTGAATAACATGCACCTGTTTGCGAATGCAGCATCTCATTACACGAGCTTAAAAAGCCTTTCATCAAACCCTTTTCTTGACGTTTGCGACAGAAACCACCCAAGCAAGCTGGCCCTTTCGCAATAGCCCATTACCTAAAAAAAAAATGATTACTTCGCCCGAGAGCCAACCGGCTCGATCAAAATCAACCCAAAACTACAGCAAAGTTGCCAACCTCTCACAAACAAAAAAGAAAAGGTAATAAAGATGGAAACATAGTGTCGCAGTTCACCGCGTGATAACTCATGCAGCAATCGCAACAAACTTTATTTCGCTGACATTTTTTCGAGATCGACAATCCGAAATGAGCCTCCCCCCCTTCTCCCGACGCTGTACCCTCGGGACCCTGGCAACAGCGGTTCGGGCGCCGCCCGTGTCGCCAGCCGGGCCCGGGCAAGGCTGTGCCGCCCCCCGCACCGGCAACGTTGAAACGCGACGGCCGGCGTCGGCGACGACGACGGGCGCCCAAGCGACGCGGCCGGCAGCGGTCAATACCTGGGCGCCGGCCACGCCACGCCACCAGGTGATCGCGCAAGACCCGAGCACGCACGCACACACGCACGCGCACACGCACGCGTGCGAGCAAGTTCAGTCCGAGTCATTACTTTCTATCTGTCGCAGACAGCTTCTCTTCGGAATCAAAAGAGAACCACCCGAATAAAAGCTCTTGCGAAAGATCGTGGCACACATGACGCAACTGCCGCAGTTGCCTTTTATCTTTTCGGTGTCGCTCTTTTTTTTTTTTTTTTTGCTCCTTTTATTTTTTAAAGGAAAGCTGAAAACGCTCCTTGAACTCGAGCAAACGGTAAAATTTGTAGACACCTTAAAAGTTATGGGTCTTAAGTTCTATTTCGATCTTATCAGAGGAGTGTCGAAATAGCCAATTAGAATTTCGACGCAGTCCCGCTTGTTTGCGCAGCGCCGACGGCAGGAAAGCGGAGAGAAGCACCAGCAAAAGCGACGGGATCAGCGGCGATGTATCTTCGCTCGCCACTAGGCTGGCTCGGGGATGTCGACGGCGACGTAACAATACTATGGACAGATAATAACAGGCGCCAGAGGGGATCGTAGCATGCCCGACCATTGCAAGTGGTTTTGTTTGTTTTTTTGTTTTTTTTTTCAAATAAATGCGATTTACGTTTATACTTCTAAGCGCGATAACCGAATTCACGGGACAAAAAGCTGTCGAAGTTCCCTCCTAACTCGAGTACCTCGAGAAGTGCTTCAGCTTCCCTTTAAAGACGGAGATTTAAGCGAGGGAGCAAGAGCAGCCGCGGAAAGCGCTCGCCATGAAGTGGTCGCGGACGACTCCAACTCGATTGGTCGCCATCTTTGTCGCCTCTCAAGAAGGAAAGCAGGCGGAGAGGCGAAAACGTTTGCAGATGGAGATGATCGACGCTTCTAGTCCCTGCTTGAAGCTTATACTGCAAACGCGACCCCTATCGAGTAGTTGGAGACACTGAAATCTAAACGCGCTAGCTTAAAGGTTTTCGTTTGAGGAAATGCGGTAACGCGGCGCTGAGTGACTGCTTGTTAGTTGCACGTCAGCTGTTTGTACCTAAAAGTGATAGGGTTTGAAATGCACTCCATAACGAAGTGACCCCCCCCCCCCCCCCCCCCGTGTACCACAAATGTAGGGAAACTTATTGAATGGCAGCAGAAATGGCGTATTTCGGTATTTGAAGACACGTTTAGTGGAAAGACATACCGAAGCTGGTCAAGGGAGGGCCCTTTTTTCACGAAAGCCTTCGCTGCCCTTCAAACTTTTCTCTACAATTATATGACTTTCTGTGGTGTGCAATGGTTCTGTAAGTACGTTCAGTCATGCGTGAACGGCTGTGATAACTTCGCGCGCGAACGTTTATCATCATAGGAAAATACGTTTCGACATTATGACGGTATAGCATAACGACAAAAACAAAATCCGTAGCGTTATTAAGCTTACAGTCCCGGATCCATCAGCATACAACGTAAGGACGACCATTTCGAACGGCTGTTTTCTCGGTGTCTTAACCGTTGACGTAACTTTGATGAGCTATTTGTTTGTTAAACTGTTGAAACTCGCAACACTTCTTTAATTTATCGTATAACTAACGTGAAAAGTAAAATGTTTTATCCGAAGATGGTCTTTAAAAAAAAAAAGAAAAAAAAGTCTACCCTGCTTTTTTGGTTCTCATTCTGCCCCCACTTTCAACGCGCGTGAAAACAAGAGTATGAGAAAACGGCTAGCCTTCAAAATCACCCTGACGTAAAAAGAATGAGCGAAATTAAAAAAAAAAAAAAAGATACAGCGGCGATCGAAAACGCCGCAAAGCGACGAAATGCATTAATTACATTAAAAAAAAATACAAAAATTCTCATTCAATGCGATTTTAGCGAACTTTCAATTTTCTTTTGCTTTAACCATTTGCGAACCAAATCTCCGCGGATAAAAAGAACGACTCTAAGTGGATCGTTAGGTTCGCCGAAATGCTCGCATCGGTTTCGAACAGGGGCTCGAACAATATATTACTCGCTTCTCTCGAAAACGCGCGCCATTAGCGAATGCAATGTTCGACGCAGCGTCATATAATCCGACGACACGTAGTTCGCTAAATATATCACCCACCCAGACGAAAAAAAAAAAAAAAAAAACTCTTTTGTGGCGACGTCGGCAGCGTCAGCAAAACAGAACCAAGAGTTTCATCCCGCCCGTTGGTCTGTTCTTGGAGCATAGACGTTTGCAAGCAGCCGCGCTTTGAGAGCTAGTCTGGCCACCGTGGGATGGAAAACTTTTTGTTTGGGCGCCAGTCTGGAAACCGTGGGTGCGCCTCAGCAATGCCTGGCTATCAGACAATCTACCCACGCCGGCAGCAAGATGGCGCCACCCAGGGGCCGTACTTGCAGACGTCTGTAGGCAGTGGCAATTTATTTCAGAAATGTAGTACGGGGAGAGTGTCCAGCATGTTATCGCTCCAGATATCCAACGAGACTGCGGCATTGAGCGATAAGGGCGCCGAAGAACAAATCACGAAGTAAGAAGTGTAAACATGTTGAGACAGGCCCGGCGTTTTTTCAGCTGTCGGCGATCGTACTTCGCTACCAGACTTGGTATTCATTTATAAGGTAATATAAATTATTTTGATTGCTTGTAATTAGTTCCTCATTACAAGCAATGAAATTACTCGTAATCGATTACCTTTTTAATTAATTTTACAGTCATTCTAATACATTTACTGGCAAGTAATCGCAAGAGTAACATGATTACCCATAGAAATACTAAAATTACTCGTAACCCATACTATGTTTCCCCCGCTCTTTTGAATGGAGCGCACTTTGTGTCGACAACTTTCCTACCGAAGAATCCCCGAACGAGGTCTCCGTCGGCAGGATGGGTTACCAGATTTCGGGGATGAAGAAGATGAGTAGGGGGCTTATAAATCCTAATCCAATAATACGGAGTTTTAGGGCCCCGTTTTTTAACATCCGGTACGGTACGATGGGCCCTTCGGTACGCAGTGCGCATGTGCGAGTCTTCCGGGGTAGCGCATGCGCAGTTCAAACCGGAGGGCCCATCGTACCGTATCGGGTGTGCAAAAACGGTTCCCTGAAACTCCCCAATAGGGAGTTTTAGCAGGTCGTTTCCACACGAACGGTTCGCCCTCGAACGCATCCGCGACGCCACTGCGCATGCGCGCGCGAGTCGTTCAGGGAGTCGGGAGGCTCTTCTCGTTCGTTTCTCCCATTCCGGCCGCTGGAGTCGTCACCGCAACGCAGCCAGCACCGTTCACGACTCGGGTAAAAAAAAGATGGCGGTCGGTTCGGCGACCGCCTTCGCCGACCCAGGCGAGCGTTAGGCTTAGGACAGCGGGAGGAAATTTGCCGTCCTCTTAGCCTGCTTCATCTGAGAGGTTGAACCAAATCATTTTGAGGACTGCTCACAATGGTAAGCGATCGTGAATGCTGTAAACGGCGCATGCTAGTAAATTTTTGCTATCAGCGGGTTGACTAGCTGCCGTGGCGACCGCGAGCAGACGAAATGATTTGGTTCGACGGCATACAACGTGAACGATCGTTCAAGTTCAAGATGACGGAGACACACCACATACCTTTACAGTCGTTCAGACACTTTTTACTCGATCTAGCTTCGCAGTTCTTAAAATTCCGACCGGCAAATGTTACGCCGGCCGTCTTGTTTACATCAGTCGTACGCCGGAAACACGAGCCGCCACGGATTTGCACGTTGCAGAATGTTTCACACGTGTGCTAGAAGATGGCGCCACCGTTAAGCATGATCATCATCATCGTTTGCACGGTCGCGGCCCTTTCACGATTCGCTAAAGTATGTCAAATTTGACGTACGGTGTCACGGAACGGACCAGCTGTACCGTTCGTGATTTCGGAACCGTGTGCTTGAAAAACGACTCGCTAAAACTCCCTAATGAACAGTACGAAAGAACCGTTTGCAAACCGGCAGAGAAGTCGGTTCTTTCTTAAAGGGGTAGTGAAACGAAATTTTAGCGCCGATCTTGTTGCATAAATATGG
Organism: Ixodes scapularis; assembly: GCF_016920785.2. Lineage (NCBI taxonomy): Eukaryota > Metazoa > Arthropoda > Arachnida > Ixodida > Ixodidae > Ixodes > Ixodes scapularis. The sequence goes on along the minus strand of NW_024609880.1, from coordinate 110,845,172 downwards.
GCTAGGGACAGGCACCACCTCGGAAATATAAATATTGCGCTGTAAAACACAGGAGAACTAATTTTAAACATAATTAAACGATTTCAAATTCTCATCTGGTGGTTGGGGGGAAGTTCTCGTGACATCACTTGTTCCAAAATAGCAGCGCCGTTCTGCGGCAATACGGCGTGCCGGCAGAATTCGCCTAGGCCTGAACGCGTTTGCAGAGGCTTGGCGGAGAAAGCCAAAGCGTAGTTGGCCACAGTGAGCTCGTTCTCGTTGCGGCTCTTTGCTCGACACGGCCCGAGCATGCTTCTGGCACGGCCGGTATTAGTTGCTGCGAGTCGCGAGCTGCAAGCCGACGTTAAAAAGGATATGTTTGAACTACGAGGGTGTCAGCAAGAGCCACGCAAATGCCAAATACCTGTTCACACTCGGAGCGGACACGCGCGTTTGATCGAAGTGCTGGATTCGCTCTGTTAGACCGCGTTTCGGTAAGCGCTTCTGGACCGATCTTTTACGATTGCAACTCGATACTGACATGACACTCGGCAAAGAAAGGTTAGACCGACATCGCGTAGCTCCTACGAACTGCTATAGCTCGACACTGACGTAGCGTCGAGTCAGAATAAAAATGGCATACTAATAACAGAGTGTACATACCGAGTTGCCAAGGTAATCCGTATGGCGTTTATTTGAGCTCTATGTCACACAAAACAAGGAGATAGAATCAATGAGAGTCCCTTTTCGACGACAGCGTTCGTCACCGCTGTCTCGAAAAACAAGGAGATCGAGATGACAAGGGGAAAATATTGACCTCTGAAATTTAGTTCAGGGATCAAACTACTCATCCGGTAAGGGTCCACTAGGGTCGCGCGGGCATATTCCATTCAGCAGGCCAGCCGGTCATGGACAGACGGTCTTGGCCAAGGACCGCCGGAGCAACGGTACGCCGAGTCGATGTTGCTGCTAGGCCTACTATATTCTGCCGAGCTCGCTCGGTCGGCAGAATCGTGGCTGTTGTAGCTCTTCTCGTGTGTTTGTGGATCCTGCGTTCTTGATCGTCGTGGTCTGTTTTAAGTACTCCTTCCTTTTTTTCTTGCTGGTTGAAGTCGGGACGCACGAGAAGAGCACGAAGAAAAATAAATGTCCGTTGGTGGCCGATACCAAGTAACTGAGCGACGCTGTCGGCCTTGTTGATTTGATCGTAAAAAGTGCGTAAGACAACTTCGGAGCTGTCGTAGGATTCTGTCGTAACCTGCGCAAAGGTTACGACAATTTCGTTTCGAGAGCACGGGTTTTCTCTCAAATTTGTTGTACGCACTTTTTTCGTCGTGAATTCGCTTTGAGAATCCGGCCTCAGAGCTGGTTTTGTCAGTGCTGCCGTGGTTGCCGACTTGCCGTGGTCCCGTGGTGCAGCCGTGCAGCGTGCGTGCAGCCCTTGCACATCTCAAACGGCCACGTTGTCACAGGTCGTAAATCGTCGACGCGCCACCAAGTGGCAACGCTCGTAACCACAACATTCACGCCGTAGCCTTTCCCGACCGGCACAAGTGACGTCACGAATGCGCCCAATATCCCAAGACGCATCGCGCTCTCCGATGGCCGATTTTTGAGCGCGCGCCCAATCGGGCCCATCAGGGTGAAAAATATAGCCATCCGTTCAAAATACAAACGCGCGATTATGATTTATGAATATCATTGATCATATTGAACCTATTTCTGACCGTAATAGGTGTATTTCAAGTTTCGCTTCAGTATCCCTTTAAAGTTCGAAGCAATCGGAAAAGTAGCAGTTACTCTCTCGAGTAACGTAAAATTACTTTTCTTCTCAGGTAATCGAGTAATCTAATTGAATGCTTTCTTTAAGCGAAAATAACTGTAATTAATTACTTTTGATGAGTAGCGTACTGTTCGCTACCCTAACAGTTTGGGGGAAGCTGATGCCAAAAAAAAAAAAAAAAATTACCCTGCTTGAAAGAAATAAAAAATGCAGGCTCATAACGCACGGTCGGTCTTTCCTCCCTCGAGATGGCTGAGAGGAAAAAAAGCTCTAAGACCGGTGTTCCTAAGATGCGATCTTCGGAAGTACCGGAAACCGGAAGTGGATATCGGCCACCCACCAAGCGGGGAGACACGGTGGTTTGAGTAAACGAAAGTGACGGTAGGGCGACGGAGGAAATCAGGTTGTCAAGAGCGAGAAAGTCTGGACACAAACAAAAAAAGGGAAATAGAAATGGAAACATGAGCGGATATGCGCTTATGGATACCCCACAAAAAAGAAAATAACACTCTAAATTGCGCACAGACACCTAAAAAAAAGAAAACTCAATCACACAGACACTACAAACAGACATACGCACAAACATGCACAAAAGGGAGTGCCAAAGCCAGTATAGCTAGCTCTGTATGCTATATTCCGACGTACAATGAAAGGCAAATGCACTCATATCCAGGCCTCTTTCAGACACAAAAAAGCTCTCAAGCGAACACACGTCTGTACGAAGAAACACAGCGCTGCGGAGGTTTCGCGAGCGCAAATGAGATTCAAGCGTACTCGGCCGTCGGCTCGGGCCCTCGTGTGGAGAGAGCGGGAGCTAACAGGCAGCACAGCGCTTCATATGCAGACGCACGCACGCATATGCGCAAGGACCGGACATTCCGCCGCTAAAACGTGCGAAAATACATCACCACGCTCGCACGTCGACGACACGTATCAGAGCCGCCGTAAAATGACGCGCAGAAAAATGAGCGTAAATCAGAAACGTGGACGAGGGAAAACTCGGAATATACTATAATAGAGCCGAGTGGCGGGCGCAGGTGCGGGTATAAAACACCCGGGCACACAGACACACACACGCGGGCGCTCACGCACACAGACATGGGTACACACGCTTTGGGTGTAGTGAGCCCATTGTTGTCGATGCGACGTGAAAGACCCTTATAATCACCGACATTTTATTAGACGCGCCGAAACGTGCAAATATTCGAGCTCACAAAGCTATATGAATTCAACCAGGCTCACAGCAGCTACAGTCAACCCTAGCCGACGTAGGACCAGGGAGAAAGGGGTGTGCAGGCAGAGGAGGCCAGATTCAGTGAGAAGAAAGGATAGAGAAAGAGAAAAAGAGAGAAAGAGAGGAGAGATAGAAAAATGGTGAAGAAAGAGGGGGGAAACCCGTCCAGACGACGCCAAAAGCTAGGCTCCGTCCGATCGATGGAGCAGTCTGGCCGCCCCGCTGGCCCCGCTACCCGCTCCTCCCTCCGAACAAGCGACGACGGCGTCGCAGCAGGCGCGCGCGCGGCCGTCGCCCTTACGACGGCGGCGCAGTCGGGGACCGCGGTTAGGCCAGTACCACTCGGAAGACAAAGCCAGCCATGACGTCATCACCAGTGGAGCCACGCAGCGACGCGAGCACGCGGCAGACGTGTCCGCACGCGGCGACGCCCAACACGGAGGAACGCGTCTGCCGGTTTACGGAGTCTCTCAACGAGCTTCGACGCGTTTGCCGCTTGGGGAGGATCGGATATCCACTAACGATGACGACATGGCAGGCCTCGTCTTCTTGGCGGCGTTGGCTGGGCCCGACTCGGAGCGGAAAACCCGGAGGGAGCTGCGAACCCGGAGGCGATAGGCCGAACCCAAGAAACCGATGGGACGGACGCGCGCCGCTCCACACAAAAGAATCGATGCCCGACGCCACACAAACGCTCGGAGGGCTCGGAGCTGTACTACTCCGTTTCACCGTACGATGGACCGCAGAGAACGCGATCAGCCATCCGTCCCAGCCAATCAAATGTCCGCGTGAATGTCACGTGATCTTATTGTTCGTCAGCTGAAGGAGGGAGTGGAGAACGACGCTCAGTTAATAATGTTACACGAACGCATTTTTAACACCACCTCCTCTATAACGAAGTCGTACAGCTGAGTTTTCCGTGTCCTTCAAGGACGTGGGCCTTCTTTTAGTGACGCAGAAAATTCAGCTCTACGAACGTGTCATCTAGGATTGGAAAGCGCTGACGCCCGTCACTGTCGTTTGTGGAGGGTGTAGGCGCGTAGTCACGTGGTCCCTCCTCGGCGCGGGATTGGCTGGGATGGCTCGCAGGTTCCGCTATGGTCCATCGTAAGGTGGAACAGAACCTAGCCGAGGGAGGAGGAAAAGGGGCCGCTTGGTCCGCGGGAGAACCGCCCGTCCGTGAAAGCGGTCGGACAAGACAAGACGCTGCGAGGTGTGGTGTGTGTGTGTGTTCCGGACCGGAAGACGGCGTGTGCTATCGTCTCCTTCTCCGCTTCAATCCGGCCTCTTCCGTGCACGGACGCATTACATCATCGCGGTTTGGGCTGAGCAGGCGCGCCTGGCGAGTGGAGCAGACGACCGGACGCGCAGGGATACGCTGAATCTCGTTTGAAGCGGGGACGTACGTTTTCTTGGCTGCGTTCGTCGTTTACGTTTTATTTCTGAATCGCCGTCAAGAAAAAACCACGGCGTGGAGCTAGGAGTACGACCGAAATAAAATCACACCTTCCCCCCCCCCCCCCACCCCCACACACACTCACACATACACAGAAAAAAAACAAGATAAAACAAACAATAGAGACAGAAACCATTTGTTGCAATGCTTCGGGTGCAATGCACCATGAACTTCAAACTAAAAGCAAGGATACTAGATTTGACGAGACCGCCCAACTGGATTACATCATAATGTACGTCATGTTTTTTTTTTCTTTCTTTTTTTCTTCTTTTTTTTTCTGCATCAATCAGAGAATGAGTAATACTTGGAGTGAAGCGCTGTAAAACGATCGATCAAAATAATTTAAATTTTATATTCGATGTACAGAATTCGGATCCGGTACGGACGTCAAACGCGTCAAGTGCCCAAGGTTGCAGTCGCTCAGAATGGAAATATTGGATGCTGCAACAAAAACCTCAATCGCATCGTGGAGCACACATAACTTACCGAACTGCGCTAAAAAGCGAAATACTTTTTTTTTTCTGCACGAATTTTACCGAAATAAGTTTTAACGGACTCCATTCGCGGACCGAGGACACTGAGCTTGGCAGAGCATTCAATCCCACGACGCTGCTTTTTCATCTTCAATCCGACGACGATCCCCGAGTCGTGTTATTCGCCTAGTTGATCATGCAACGTTGTGAAACCTAAACTCATTGATAAGCAAACGCTAGCCTGGCAGAAGCTGGCTCACCGAAACCTTATAATAGCTTTCAAGGGCTTCGGGAACAACGCCATCCGTATACACATACTTCCCTCACCTCCTAAACCTAGGCACGTCAACAGCGACCTTTGTCCGCGATAATTCTCGGACCACGCAACTTCCAAAAACGCGCCGGAAGGAATTTATTTTTAACGCCCCTCCAAAGACGACCGCCGGAAAAGCCCTCGACCCGAAATAGAGACGATAAATGCCTGCGGTCAGGTCTAGAGGGCAGACTAAGCCCCCTGCCCCTTCCGTTCCCTCTCCGCCCCGCCCCCTGAAAGCGCATATGCACTCCACAATCAGTGTCCAGCAGATTAAAAACGTCGGTCCGAGCTATTTCGGCGAGAACGACCCATCGGTCAGCGTCCGAACGTCAACCTCGCGTCGGTGGTCCGGCGGCCGCGTGAGCTTCGAAAGTCCGTCGGGGAAATCACGTCCATGAGTCAACGCACTCACTCGCCCTACCGCGCTCGTACCGCCGGAGCACACGAAGTCTGCTTTCGACGACCGGGCGTCGCGAATGGCCGGCTAAGCATCGCCATTCGGTTATACGGCAGCGCATGGACGAGTAGCCCTTAACGAGTGGTGCGGATGAAGCTATCAGTACCCACACGCGTACCGTTACGCACTGGTGGCGAAAAGAGCAGCTTGATCGTTGCATCGCGTTCATTGATTGCTTTTTATTATCGGCGATATTTGTTTGATGGCGTTTGCATCGGCATATAACGGAGCTACGTAGATATTACAGTAAGTGACGATACTACTAACAGTTGTGCAACCTCAGAGAGGACAAGAAATTCCGCGCACGTTAAACGTTTATCGGTTTGGTGCCGCGGACCGCACGCTATGTCGTATCTATCAACAAAAACTAGACGAAGCTAACTGTAAATGGGGGCCAGCATAAACATACTCAGCCAAACTCTCCATGCATTGAGCTGTGAGTGGTGCAATTTATAGTTTCATTCCTTCATAAGTATCTTCTTTATATTATTGTTCTCAACATCAGGTACGAAAGCCATTAAACGAAACGCTTAAATAAAAAAGGAATACACCGCCCCCTTATCCTCAATTACATTTTTTACCTCTAGTTTTTACGTAATTTTGTTTAGATTTTTTTTTGTGTTTTTTTGTCGCGTGGCACCTCGCCCTTTTTTGCTATCTCCTCTCGGATTTCCGTCTCTTAAAAACAATAGTATTCCGTCCCTCCAATAGCTCCTTTAACTCTCATTAACAATTCAGCACCGTTGCTCTTACATTAAATTTCACTAACTAATCCCATAGTGACTTTATACTTTGATTTATAACATACTGCCAATCCGTACGAAAGAAAATTTGCCAAAATTAAAAACCAGCAACATCTCGCTAAACGACTGCATAAAAAAACGTGTACGGTATCAAAGCCTCAACGGTTGTTTCAAGTCTTCCACGAACTAAATTATTTATGACCGAATACAAGACCAAAAACAAAAAATAATAAACGATGAAAAAATAATTACCAGCGGATATTATGGCCGCCCAAAATTCGATTCCGCGCCAGAGCCGAGCCGACGGAACGAATCCGGACGCAAGATCTCCCACAGGGTTGCTTCCCCGCATTAATACTAATTATGTGGCGCAACCAGCTTCACAGGGGCAGAAAGGAGAGGCCACTGCGCGCCGCTCGCTTGCTCTTAGTTTCATCTCTCTCTTTCTCTATCTCTCTCTCTCTCTCTGTCTCTTTCTCTGTCTCTCTCTCCCTCTCTCTCTCTCTCTCTTCAGTTTTCGGTCGATTGGCTAATTTTTTGGGGAACGTCCAAAAGCGAGTTCTCGCTCGAATCTCTCGAAACAAGAGTCAGGCCTTGTTACGTCAAACCGGACAATGAACGACCACAACGGACGCCACCGCAACAAAACGCCTAAAACAAAAAATCTCCGCGTTTCCTTTTTTTTTTTAATTTTTTGTACGTCCTTACCGATTAAAAAAGACGAGGCAATATATAAACTAAAGATAATAGCGCGTTATAATACACGACGTGATATTAGACCGGGCTGGGTGTCACAAGAAAGCTGGATGCGAAGGGTATAAGGTACAAATTCTGAAATTAGCCATCTTGCAAGGTAAAAGATCCTTCAGAGTATAGAGGGGAAGGGGAGGGCGGTTGGCAGTAAATTTTTACTTTTTTCTCTACTTTAGTTTGTGGCGTCATGCCTCATAGTTACACAGCTGACATTTCTCGCGTGAATGCTGATGGGGAATCAAATAGCCGGCGCGGTTTTTCATTATGGCCGCCAATTTCTCAGAACATCATTCATCTCCTTTCTCCCACTCCATCTCTCTTTCTTTTTCTCTAGTATCGTTAGAGAATACTTCTATCGCGCAAGCTGTTGTACACAGGACGCAGTTTTTAAACAACACTCGCACTTTCAGACTCTGACGTATTCTTAGATAAAGAGTATATAGCTTAATTGTAGCTTAACTGCATATAAACTAAACTTCTAAAATTCTGCCTCATGGCCAACTAAGAGAGTGCAAGGTGGAGGCAGCGTTTTAGCGAGGTAATAATAAACAAACACGGGCGTCCTGATCGCACTATGCAAACAACAGAAACGAAAAGATTTCCCCAACGTCACGCGATTTTAAGCGACGTGACTTAAAACGGAATCGTTCCCACAACGCAGCCAAACAGCGGAAACATCGAGCCGACAGAAAATGTCTACCGGTTCGGCACGCCCGGCCAGGGTTAATTAAATCGGTACAGCGCCTTAATTAAGTCGTATCGTATACCGCCCACGATCGAGTTCTATCCTTTATTTGAATGTGTTGTTTGCGTTTCTCGTTACCGGCATTTCGCAATGTCGGCCTTCCGACGTTACGAAACTTTGGCTGGCTGTCTCTAGCGATGGATGGGAAGGGACGAGCGATAATTGAGGTGACGACGTGCGCGGCTGCGATTAAACGAAAAGTGTTACCTTTTTAAGGACATAATTAGTTCGTGAACGCGAATTATGCAAATTAAAAATATTTAATACAGGATCGACCACGTGTTCCGCCGCCGAAAGCCGATAACTGACCTTTAAAGGCTAAATATATCTCCGTAAACGGTTTTGGATTGCAGCTGCCTTGTCATTTTTGTTTTGTTTTTACGATGCAAAAAGAAAGGGAAAGAAGTTCGGTGATATTGGCAATTCAGCGCGACTTTAGATGTCACTTAATCTGAATAGTATTTTTCTTTAAAAACGTAACCTTCGTGCAATGTCCAATCGCTGCACAAATGTTGTTGATAACTTAAATTTAGCTGCTGGGGAGAAAAAGAAGAATAACGGTTACCTCCAAACATATTCCAAAACGTAGACGTTTTACCTCGAATTACTATAGTTATAAGCTCTTGATATCATATAAATGATCGTTAAACAAGCCCGAGAGCATTTTTATTTCAGTCTCGGGTTTGGAGTCGCAGGACGTAACATACGGCACTCTTCATTCTCGAAAGTGGGCCGCACCGCGCTCCAGAACCAATTATGGTGACCAGAAACTGGCTTTTACTTTCCCAAGAATTTTAAATAACCTTGAAAAAAGGAAACTTTCCCTGGTAAACACAAGCAAAAAGGAAATTTGTGGCCTATTTGAGTGATTCGTTGAATGGGTGTTGTCATGTTTTGAAGGTATAGAGACAGTTGCGCATACATTTTCAAAAGTCAATGTGCATTGTTGTGTGCTCATTACTAAACTCTCGGAGTGAACGAGCGTGTGCAACTCGGAATTATGTTTACCTCGTTTAACCTTTTGCACTGTATATAATTGACACCACTGTCCCGATTAAACACTCGATTACCTGTCTTTATATATGTTAAATTGCTCATTCACTCATATGTTGTCTTTCTTCTGCGGGTGTAAAGAGAGGCGGGGGCTTCGTCAAGTAGCGAGATGCTGCTTTTTTTTTCTCCCTGCCTTCCCCTTTCAGATGGAGAGGAGATATAATTGATCGAAATTGATTGAACCTAGTGAGCCTAACAAACTGAGCCGGACACTGCAGGCACACGGCGGATTCTAGCCGCCTCTAATTTAGCTCGCGACGGATTGGCTGTTCGTAATCGGTTTAGTCGCCGATAGAAAAGGCATAAAAACGTTGAACGCCGTGACGATGTATTTTTGGTACTCCTTGACTCTTATAAAGCCGTTCGGCATTCTTGATGCGAAAATTTTGGGGCGACTAGAACAAACAAAAAAAACACTCGAAGTGTACAGCTTCCACGTGTTATTGGAGTGAACGCATTCCCCAAAAAAACAAACAAAAAACAGCAAACAATCGACCACGAATATATAGCACCGGGCTCCGGGCACGTTCGCACTTGCTCATTGCCAAGATACGGCGCGAGCTGTCAAGTCGACTCGATCTCGTTTGGCGGTCGGCCAAGACGACGCCTGTTCCGAGTCGTATTTACGAGCTCGTAAAATGACGAGATCGGTCCAGTATTTACGACACCCGGAGACCCCCCCCCTAAGAAATACAGTCGACACCGTTTTCGTTTATAGTGCCTCCTCCGCCACCAAACTCACCATCGCGTCTTCGGTCGATCCGGTTATACAGAATTCGATTTACTTTTGTAAGCGAAATTAAGTTTCGGATATTGGCGCACTTCCCCCGTGTCTCCGCTTGGAAGGTGTTTACTATAGCCGGAGTGTACGACGAGTGCCGACGCCGGCCGCCTATAGCCGTTTGGCCTTAAAGGCCTCGGGCGATGGTCATTTCTAACAGCGCCATCTGTTGATGGGAAAACGAATCGTATATATACAACATCGCTCCAACCGCGCGGCCAGCGCCGGGGTACGAGTTTATTGGCTAACGAGTTATAAGACCCTGCTCAATATCTCGCGGCCGCAATATTAGCACCATTATGTGCCGCTAAAAATATAATTCGATAGCGGTCGCTATATTAAAGCGATAAACAATCAATGTTGGTAATTTCGTTGGAAACAAAAAGTTCTAGTATATTTTTAAACGCTTTAAAACATATAAAATAATGCGTTGTTGCTGTTCGTTATATTTTTTGCTTCAGTTATTACACGGAATACTGTTGAAAAACATTTTTTTTTTTTCAATTTAACAAATTCACGTTTGCTAGCAGCCAAACTGACAAACGGCTCCTTTTCTTGCGTAAGGAACAAACTACACGAGAGTTGAAACGCAAATGTTTCTATGTAAACCCAAATGGTCATAAAAAAAGAGAAATCGAGAAATCAAATTTGTTTATCGCACACAACACTAAATGCTGCCCCGCGTTTGAAATAATAATAATAAAAAAAAATAGAGAAACACATAGCTCAGAAAAAGCGGTATGTGCGTCCCACAATTAAGACTCAAGAAAGCTTTCCGAGAAAATTTCTCTGCGGCGGCGCCTTATGGCGCGTTTCAAGATACTCACTAAAAGTATTTAAGTTAAGTTACTGAGTACCACGAAAAATAGTAACTGAGTAGTTTGTAAAATGTGTAACGTAATTGAGTATAAAGTACAAAATACTCCAAAAAAGTAACTCGTTCCTTTCAAGCTACCTCTCAAGTAACAATTATCTCCGCAATTCATTGCCAAGCAAAACCAAAGTAAAAAAAAAAAAATCGCGTTTTTTTTGTTTTTGTTTTTTTGTTTTTTCTTTTTTTTTTTTTTTTTTTTTTTACGCTGTAGGGACGTAGGGACGGATTTTGACTTTCGAGGAGCTTGTAGGGACTTTCAGAATGGAAAACTTGAAAGGCTGCTACGGTCGCAACATGCGCGCTAACAACGCCACTCATTGGTGTTGTTTTTGTTTTCTTTTTGGTTGGGGGGTGCTGAGTGCAGGTGCACTTGAGCCCGAACGAGGGCCCTGGCCCAGGAGCATCGAGTTGCGCTTGTTGCGCTCGCTCGAGTTACGGTAATCCAAATGTTTGCCTCAGTGGAAGTGTTCATTGCAGGAGCGGCACTCGGCTCGCGAGGTCACCTATCGTCTTGATTATATCTGCCTCGTGCGACGTGCCATTGAGCTCGGCTTGGGAAATATACCTGTGCCATCAGATTGCGCCAACCAACCAATTGTGGAGCGGACCGTCCCTGAAAAAAGTGGGTCTATAGACCTTCCCATCGCTTATCACCAGGGTGAAAAATGCAAAGTCACTGAGCTGTGGACGCGTGCAAAGCGTGTTATATACCGCACAGTAGAGCAACAGCGCATGCTCACAAAGCGCTCCACAGCACAGCGGACAAAGATGGCAGCGTGCAGGCGATTGTTGCAAATGTCTGTTAACGTAAGGTCCTAATAACCAGGGTGATCTTACAAAAGGCTGTTCAAGTTTTAGTGACCGTTGTATGTTATGCAATAAACGCAAAAGTTCTTCATTTGTTCTACTGAATACCTGGACTAACTCGTATTTTTCCTAATTGTATTTTTCCTTTTACATATTCAATCTCGTGTTTGTAAAACAAGACATAGCTAATTAATCAGTTGTAACGCGCTCATAGAAAAATACAGAAGGTAGGCTCACTCGAATAAGAAAAATAAATAAAATACAACTATTTTCACCCTGTGGGGACAAACGGGTAGGGTCAAACAGGGACTTTTTGGCGCGGACGTGGGGACTTTCCGGTTCGGCCATGCGACTACACCGCCGTGGTGGGCGCCGGCGGTCATTCGTGCTACCGAAGACAATGCTGCGCTCGCCGCGCCCGATGAACCGCCGGATTGCAGCCCTGTAGTCGCGTCTTACGAGTTTTTTGTGCGAAGAGAGCCTAGTGGAAGGAACGAGCAATGTGTGACTGCGTACGGATGCAAAGGCATTTCTGAAGCTGGAAGGCTTTCTTTTATATGCTTCCACTCTATAACGTAGAAAAATAAACTCAAGTCTACTGTCGACTCTTACCAGACACTTGTAGAACTCACCCTCTCTTCGACACAAGTGCCCTCCCACTGGCTTGTAGGCTTGTACATATCTAATGATTTTACCCGCATGCCCTTCAGCTTCGGAATCTATGTTGTTCTTGGGCTTGGACACAAACAAATTGTAAGAAAATGTGCTCTGACGTTTTGCTCAGTTAGAAGACACGACACAAGTACACTCGGCTTGAGACTGCGACACCTGCTTCTCCGAGTCATCTCTTTCAGCAGAAGCACGCAAGTGCACTATATTAGCTGGCACGAAATGTATCTGCAATGGCAGGGCGCCTAGCCAAAATAACTGGAGTTCAATGTTTTCCAAGCTTCCCGCCTGTAAAGAAAATAAAAATAAAAAGTAACTTACAAGTAACTTTAAAATGAGTACAAGTTACTCGAAAAAAGTATTTAAGTTAGAGTACTAAATACTGACGTTCAAAATTGTTTGCAAGATACCAAGTTACAAAAGTATTTAAGATACAGTAACTTGAGTAGAGTATTTGAGTTACGTGCAAGTCTGGCGCGTTTACACTTGCGGATTCGCGGGCGGATCCGCGCAAGCGGAAAAAGTGGAGTTTGGTGCCGCGTGGCGAAACTAATTCCTTGCTGGTGGAAAATCTGGACTGATCCAGATTTTCCGCCAGCGAAGAGTCAATGTCGCCACCCGGCTCCAAAATCCACTTTCCGCCTGCGCGGATCCGCCCGCGAATCCGCAAGTCTAAACGCGCCGTTAAAGAGCCAAACCAGCAGCGACCGGCAATTCTTGCCTAAAATGACATCAACTCAAACCTGCTCAAAAAAAAAAAGGCATACACTTACTCGCGACGATCGGGCACGCTCTCGTATTTTGCATACCGAGCGCGCACTCCCTTTCCCACGCGACGACGCTCGGATCGGCGACACCTCAAACCCGCGGGGGAAGTAACTCAAACCAGCGCCGATGCCAAAGTCCGACTCGGAGCCGGCTGCGACAGCGACAGCAGCTCGCCGCTGTCCCCGTAGTCGACGGTCGCGTCGTGAGAAAGCGATGCCGCAGACAATGCAGCCCCGCGGGAGAATCTGTTTTCCGTCTCCTCTTCGCACCTGTCGCCCGGAATATTTCGCCCGCTACGATACACCTTCGACGAGTGCAGTGACGATTCCCCTTTTCGGTAGCCGCTGGATCGGGAGTTGGTAGCGTTGGTTTGCGGTAGGAAGGAGTCCGAAACGGGGTTTAAGGGATATCGCCAAGTTGCCATGGTTCGGGTTTGGCCTGGTTCGACCTTTTCCAAATTTAACGCAAATTTCCCCAAAAAGGTTTACTCTTGGGTTCCACCTTTGTTCGCAGGCCTGGGAACCGACACGAGTTGACATCATCTAGCAGAGGAGGGTGCAGTGTTTATCGGGTGTATTCTTTGATAATAAAAAATAAGAAAACTCTCTACGTCAATAAAAATGTACGTGTTCGCTTTTAAATTTGAATAGGAAAAAAAAAGTATAGAAGGTGGGGGCGTACACAAAGGTTTATTGTTTTAGGAGGAAATGTGCCTATTGTACTTCAGTCTTTCACTCCTGGTTAGGCTCCAACGGGCTGGCGGTATCAATAAATAAAAATAAAATTATTTCTTCTTCTCATGTATACTAAAAACACTTTGTGTTTAGGTAGGGCAACACTGTCCAAAAGAACAAGGCGAATCTCGGGTTTGAGAAAAGTTCGCGACATTCACACTCAAAAACGCGTTCTACGTGCATAAAACTGCTCAGTGATCGGCTTCTATGCATTGCCATTTTGCCTTGTGGGCCAGAAGGCAAAATGGCAACGCATAGAGGGCCATCACTGAGCAGTTTTATGCACGCTTCCAAGCAGCCATACTTCAAATGCTAGTTTGGCCACCGTGGGTGAAATGCGATTTGTTGGGGGAAGTGGGGGGGGGGGGGGGGGGGGGGGATCCAGTCTGGTAACCGTGGGCACGCATTGGCAAGGCGTGCACACGAATGGATAGAGGAATGATTGCGGTAACTAAGAGTAGATCGGAAGATTGGTGGAAAAGATCTAGGGAGGGGTGAAAATACAGATAAAAATAAGCAATGGGAATACTTTAAGGTTGTGTTAAGACCAAATTTATAAAAATTTTAAGAAAAAAACGGGTGACGAAATGTTAGGCTAGGTGGCGCAAGATGCCGCCCGTTACAAAGGGTATAGCCGTTACCATCTATTCATCCATCAAGACTTTTACTATCAAAAATCTACGCACACCGGGATCAAGATGGCGGCGCCCAGAGGTCGCACTTGCTAACGGCGGTCGCCATACGCGCAGTTTCATTTCCAGAAACTCCCCCAAAACTGTATCCTAAAAACTGATAGAGATATGGAGAAAGACGTAAAGCGAAATAAATCACGAGTGTGGCGAGGCAAACAAGGTTTTTAGGACACACTCTGGGAACTCATGTCTTCGCCAATTCGATTAATTCTAACTTTTTTTTTGTTTGCGACAATTTTTTTAGCGCGCACAACATTTACTCGGAAAGCAGCATGAAGACCTTCTTCGGAAATAATTGACTTCTATTCTTTGTTTTACTTTTTTTTTTTTTTTTTTTTTTTTAGACTGTAGCGCTACGTAGGGTGACTACCAGCCAAAAGGTCTCCTATGTCTCGGAAAAGGACCTAAAATACACATCGCCTCCGAGACTTCTGGCCCACCTCGCAGCGCCGCCCTTCTTTCTCGTTGACTCGAAGATCGATAGAGTGCAAGACCGCCTTGAGTGGTCTTCAGACCGGAAGACAAATTTACGCGGAACGAATCCTCCTCCCCGAAGAAAAGAAGCGCCGTGTCTGGAATTTCTTCTTCGACAGAGGAAAAAACTACATATATACAAAAAGGTCGCGTTCAGCGAAGATCGAGTATTCGGCCAGAAAGAAGAAATGTGCCACACATCTCAGAATTTAGATCTTGCGCAGCATCGTCTCTCCATCTGGACCCTAATAAAGTGATCTGACGGAAAGATGCTAAGAATTGACATATTTTTCCTCTCATTTTTTTTTTTTAGTGCCTCATTAAAAAAAAAAAAGAAGAGACAAAGAGATAGAGAGAAAGAAAGGAATAATATTAAAACAAATTTATACTAAATAGACGAGAAAACAATCTGTAGAAATATATAAAAATAATTTCTGATGAAATTCAGTTATAGTATTACTTTTTTTAGGGGGAAAACGTAAGTTACTAGAGCCAAGCGTTTATTATCGCTTTCAGGTGGCGTTCATGAACAGAGTGCACGCCCGGTAGCACGAGCCACTAAGACTCCCATAAAATCTCAAAAACGAATAGTGGCGTATTTCAGAAAGCCCGGGATTTCCCCGGATGAAAAAAAAGAAGCTACGACATCGCCTCTATCGACTGAAAGTTGTACACCACCGGGGAAGTCCAGGCGAACCTCGACAAAGCCAAACGCCGCGCCCGGCACGTCGCGTCAAACCGCATCACCGAAGTAGAGTTGCCGAGTTCTCGACACCTTTCCTTTTCTTTAGCCAGCAAGCTGCATGTAACCTTCCACATCGCGTTGCGCGTGCCGCTCGTTAAAAAGATGCGCCCTCCCTTAACGAGGCTCGAAAGCGCCACAAAGGGCTGGCCTTTTCATCGGCCACACTCGGCGTCCGTGAATACGCGGCGAGCACGCACTCACGCATGCGCAGAAGGACCAGCCCAAGGACGCCAGCGCCCCGCAGTTTCGAATCTCTCTCCACGCGGCCGCCAGAGACAAAAGAGGCGCTCCGAGGAACAAAGGGACGCGAGTTTATCGCGCGTTCAATTACGGAACGGCGCTGCTTCACGGAGCGCGACACAGAGACCGAGTTGTCGCTTGTCCTCCTTCTGCGCATGCGCAGGACGGAGCCTTACCTAAGGGCGTCGAATAGTGCGGTAGAGACTACGAGCGCGTTGCACTATAGTCATACGTCCATCTTTTACCACGTGATCGCGCTTCCGCCCATACCGACGCGCAGTAGAGGGCGGGGTCGGTCACGTGATGAGAGGGAGGCGGATCATTGGTCCGGGCAAGCGCCCATAGCTCCAGCCGTACTATCAGCTCAGAAGCAAGAACGCCTCGTACGATAACGGCGCAACAGAGCGGCAGCAGATGGTTAAACTCGTAAAGCTTTATGTATTGTAATCAACAAACGAAAGGCCCAACGAGCTCGGGCGATATTACAAGATCGTTATATCGTGTTTAACCTTCACAGCTGCGTCGGTGCTTGGTGACTTGATATGGCCAGGCGTGTGCTCTGTAAATGAGAGCATCAGAATATGATATTGAAGTATATGTACGACGTCTACCGCAGACATCGGTCGTTTCGTTCGAAGTAACAACTGACGTAGCCATTCGCGTTCGAGTGTACGGTCAACTTTAGCGCGAGAGCCGTGCTATATACTGACGCGTGATAAGATCTCGACGAAGCGTAGAAACACAGTTTGCGCGTCGTCTTCGGATGATTTAAAGTGTAGCAGCTCGTAAGATACTATGGGGCTCTGTATCCAACGCACACGTGACGCGCATTGAACACTCGGCCTCGCGATTCGCGCGCGTATCGTGTTGCATTTTGTGAATGTTGCGTTTTGTATGCATGGTAGAGTGGCCTTGGGGATCATCACAGTCGGCACAAAAACTAAACCCCGCGCGCGCATGTAGAGGCTGCCCTCGGGCGTGGTCAAGGTGATGCGCAGCGTTCGTCTATATTTTTCAGTTCCTTATTTTGTCAACACAAAAAACGCAACTACAAAAAAAAGCATTCGAAAAAGAAAAAAAAAAAAAACGCACGTGTGCTTGTGTGCAACAGCGCGGAGAAAGCGAGCGCGAGCAGTCATTAAAGTAGTTAAAAACTATAACTCGGGCGAGGCGGCGTCAGCGACTCGTGACTAATGGCAGAGACGATCGCCCAAAGATACGTTTACAGACAGCGGTAGTGAATTCAGCGGACAGAGATCAGAGACCAGACGAGACACGCCTGGCAAACGCGCACCCGCCCCCCCCCCCCCCCCCCCCCCTCCCCCAACCTCTCCGCCCTCCCACAACTCTCATTGCCCCCTTTAACGCAACAACAAACACGCCGACATTCTGTATTCCGTCTCACCTCACGGTGGACCATCGCGGACGCTAGGGGCCATCCCAGCCACTCCAGCGCTGTGAACCTGTCACGTGACTGCGCACCCTTCCCCAATGTGCCGCAACCTTCTCGCGGTAGATTCACGCGGTGCCGACGGCTCGTAGCACCCGCTGCGGTCCGGCGCGGGATAACGCGGAGAATAGGAGCCCAGTTTTGTTTTTTGTTTTTTGTTTTTTTAAGCCATGCGTTAAATTACGCTCAAATGCAAATTACATCAGGATCACACCGCACTAGTTGATTGACTCGAATAAGTTGAAACGTGAGCAATTCATTTGCTCGGCAAGAAAAGTAATTTCATTAAAAAAAAGTATGGACGTTTACTTTAAGGTTACCCGAACAGTCCAAGTTTATGCAGATATCCGCCAGGATTCGCTGGTTCCATTCTCTTTCACACGATTGAAAGGACCAACTCAGTTGGTGGTAAGAAAACCAAACTGCGGGAAGCTCTACTCGTGCGAAAAATAGGACGACACAAAAGGAATGTTATCATTCGGACTACGTTCCTGCGTATAGCCGCTATCAGTTAAATTTATGAGAGTATTCTTCTTTCGAAATTATTTCGTCATTAAAGCAGCCTTTAGAAAATATCTACATCGCGACAGTACGAACAGTTTTTATTTCTTATATTTTATTTGACATTTTACACAATATTTCATTATCAAAAACCCAAAAATAAGCCCTATTTTATTTAAGGTATGTCCGCGCAATGATCACAACCTAGAAATCGAATACTTCACTAAGAATCAACCCGTTATTTTGTATAAACGTACCGTGACCCATTATTCTTAAGGTCAAAATCATATTTTTTTATTATCTGAAACAATAAAAAATTATGCCTGGATATTACATTCAAAATTCGAAAATTGGCAACTCAGTATTTGTGAAGAAAAAAAAAAAAGCGATTTCCCAAAGCCGAATTCGAAGTTCCCGCGCGATCCGCGCCAGTGCACTCACGTCAAACATTGTGTCGTTCTGCAACTGGAGTTTTTCTCACGCCTCCGAACCGCCCCGACTTGGAAACGTCGTTTTTGCCCGCGTCCCGCGGTCAACCGCTCTTCTCCGTGCGTGCCGCCTATCGCTGTAAGCGGGCGACGCCTACTTCCAAGTGTGAAGTTGTTTTAGGGCCCTTTCAGCGATCTCGAATTCTTTGAAACGGTGTGAGGTCCAAGAGAACGCGCAGTGGACTTTTGTGAGCGACTTGAGAAAACCTGCCCAGGCGGAGTCACAACCGAAACTAAGGTACACAGACACCAAACCCTGTTGTTGTGACCGTTTAACGATTTCCTTTTCGAAGTCTGAGAGGTCGTTGGGCACCTAGAAAAGATAACTTCGTCCGATTCCCCGACTCGCCGATCACCCTCGGTGCTTCATGTGCCGAGCGCCACCGCGCCGCAGTGTTTTCCGAGGGAGGATAAAAAGCCAGGAGGTGACGTCAGTCCCGACTCCGATTTTAGGTATTTCAAAAAGAAGGGCCGCAGTGCGTTCGCAATTCCGTTATAAAACATGTTTTACGAATGCCGTTATTAAATATTATGCAAATGTCACTTACAAAGCTTCCAAGTTTCATCATTTTTGACATCATAAGTAAAAGGAAGCGAGGAGGTAAGAAGAAAGAGAGAAAAACACCAAAAACCAAAAACGCGCGCGTGAGTGGGAATTTGCTTCTTTTCTTTTTTCGCGTTGTGGTATCTTTTTTGTGTTTCTATGACTACAACTTGCATCGTCTTAGACAAAAAAAAAACGACCTTTGGGCTGTCACTGCTTCTTTAAAATGCAAACCAACTTGGCAACAACATGATTTAATCACTTTTATCGCTGCCTAATGTCACTTCCCACTAAGAATTCCCATCTGGCCGTCATAGTTCTCTAGGTTAACGCCAAGACGCCTGCTGAAGGTGACTTCTTCACGTCATAGGTTCTGTACCATCAGACCGGGTTCTTCTCAAAGGGGAATCGCCAGATTCACCCGCTTCTTGGGCGGTTATTCGAACACAAAGGCCCAACAGACCTTTCGCTGATGTTGGTCGCTTTTGTGGCGGCCGTCACGTTGAATTTTGATGACACCTGAGTTCTGGACAAATATCAAATCATTTTATTTATCGATTGGAAGGCGTTAGAATTCAAGGGGTTCGTGCCAATAATTCTACTTTTTTACTTGGCTATACTTTTTCTTAATCGTAGTTGTATGCTTAAGCTATATACTTTAGTTTTTGTCACCCAACTCAACTATACGTCATATTTCAACGTGGCAACCGTCTCACGCAAACTATCAATTAGGAGGTAAAACCTGCGCCTTCCGTGCCAGAATAACATATCGCCAAGTCGCGTTAAAAGATGCCGGATTAGCGGAAGACGAATGCGAAAACGTTCTGAAGCCAGCGCCAATATCGAAGCCTAGCGGTCGTTCGCCGAACCACACTTTTATATTTTTTTTTTTTTTTTATTTCGCAGGAGCAACAAAAACAACTGGGTAACGCACGTCGCTCCCAACACCCAGCGCAACCTAACCTGTCTTGGCAGCGCGTGCATGGGAAAAGAAAGGCGATCCTTCGCCATCCAAAGAATCGGCGGAAGCGACCGACGGCCCAGCAAGCGGCGACGCCGGTCGGTGCACGAAGACGCGCGCTCGACAGCCGACCCGATAGTGCCGGGAAGCTGACTCAAAAAAGAAACGAGGTCGTCCATGCTGCGATCATTCGGGAGTCGAGACAGTCAGTTCGAGTTCATTCTGGCCTCCACCATCGGTTGTGTGAAACCGCGATCACTCTGCAAATACACCGTGTACAAAAGGCAGTCTGCAGATTTTTTTGTTTTTCTCGAATGGCGGACACATTGGTCACACCAACTGCAGACATGTTGGAAACATATACACGGAAGCAAACATGCTCTAAACATGACTGCCGCCTGACCATAGAGAATTCTCTCGTCCCGTCTGCATCAAACTACGTGCTTTTTGTATGACGTGTGAGCAGTGCGATGATGATGCTGTAGAGCTTTTGACGCATGCTGTGCTCGCTCGTTGTTTACGCACGCTGGGGCAGTTGCCTGTCCGTCGGCGAGTCACGACTGCGGCGGCACGCCAGTGGCACCGGCTGCGTAACGGGGTATGCGCGTGTAATTATAAACAACGAGCTTGTTGTATATCGAAAAAAAACACAGCTTACAGTAGTCACTGACATTCTGATGCCAACGTCACTTTACGTGTTCAAAAAATACGAGCGTTACCATCGGCGTCTCTGAACGAGAGGTTAGTGAGAGTCACCGCAGCAGTGTCGGGAAGCGTCGAAACCGCGACAAAACAAAAAAGCACATTCGAAGCTTTTACCGAAACATTTCGGCGCCTTAAATTAAGGGGGAGGTTGGAAACAATCTCAACAACAAAGTGTTAATAAAAACACAAATTAATAAACCTGGTCTTCCAAATTTGGGTTTCTGAAATTCTGGTATATATACGTCCAAAGCCCCACTATAATTACAGAGAGTTAAATTTGAGCGTGCGTTACCTGCCATTACAATATTTTAAACTTCTTTCGATAACACAAGTTGCACCCAACTTTTAAGGAGACTAAGCAGACCACCACAAAAGTTTCTCAACCCTCTTCACTAAAAATATAAGTAAACAAAACATGTGACGTTCCTTATATAAATACCTCTCCCTTTTATTTAAAGCATAACTTTTCAAGCAAAAATGTGCTTTATCATAAACAAAGTATCTTGCCGGGAAAAAAAAAAAGACACGAACGAACTCTTTAGGGTGATTCCGAAATATATACGCTTTTTTTTTTTTTTTTACTTCCTGTTTTTTTTTTTTCTTCTCCCGGTTTCTATTTCTTCCATCCACTTCGCTTACCACTTTCAAAAGCTACTCTCGATAATGAGATGAAAGACCAAATTCATTAGTGCTCTCATTAATTTGTAAGCTATTAGTTATTAGGCACAGCAACAGTTACAGCTTTCGTTTCGGTGATTTGCAACCAATCTCATCCTTTCACGGGACAAATCACTGCCAAGTCCAGTCCGCGATCCCGAATCCCGATCCACGATCATTCTTCCACGGTTGACAGGCCGAGGAAGCGCGACCTCACCGACCACGCAATCGCAAGCACACTGGCATTCGACCCCCACATGGGGACTCCGGTCGAGTTACAACCCCGAGTTACCCCAGCCACCAAGTGACGCAAATGTCGCCGTGAGAAGAGACACAACCGCCAATAACATCATATCACAAGCAGTCTTCAGACGGTAAGACGAGTTTCTTCCTTGTATGGCCGGTCCTCACACGTTCACCACACAAAACATGTCCGCAAACATGTTATAGGCATTCCCACGTACGACGCAAACCTGCTTCCCTTATGTTTTAGGCGTGTCCGCAAATAACTTTGTTATCGTATAACGAATCGATCGAGATACACGTATACTATCGCAATCCTTATAATAATAATAATACGTTTATGCAGACTTTGCCTGAGGAAGCAAAAGGCAATCTAACGCCGCCTGACGAGGCTCCCTCAGCCATCACTCAGCAGACCTGAAACACCCGATGCGGCCTCATTGCAGCGTCTGCGGTCCCCTAGAGCTCTCTAATCTCTCAATTTGTCGACGAGTTCGAACTATGTGCGGACCTCGACTTCGCATTCCATTCCTGTAGTTCGGACAGGGTCTTTCTCGCGGAGCGGCAGGTATGCGTCAAAGGAGCACGAAGGACCGTTTCCAGCTCGTATTGAACGCGATAGCGTACGACGCCACTATACACTCTAGGAAATGCCTGCGCGTCTACTTACCCGCAAAACAATCAAAGAGTCAATCTCTGCATTCTACGAAATCAGCTCGGCGAATGAGGAGGCGGAACATCGGTTTAGACCTCAAAATTAAGTCTGCGCTGTAACATTACGCAATGCAAGCCTGACGCTTCGCATTCCGTAATGCTACAGTGCAGACTTCATTTTTAGGTCCAAGCGGATGTTCCGCCTCATCATTCGCTGAGCTGATTTCGTAGATCGCAGAGATTGGCTCTTCCGAGTGTTTTGCGGGCAGGTAGACGCACAGGCATTTGTTATAGAGTGTACGCGCCCATCTCGGGCACTATATAGGGCGCGAAGAATACCCGATGCCAAGCCAGTGCCAATCAAGCTTTCGTGACGAACGGCCGCTGCAACTAATCACTGCTGAGTCAGCGACCGACTGACGGCGGCATCAACGACGTCTCGCGTCTTCGACACGCGCCAAGGAAAGAGGTTACGTCTCCTCAGGGGCTGGAGAGAGAAAACGAGCGACGAGATACGAGACCGACCGATGAGGAAAGGAAGGAGGCGCCGAGTCACCAGGTTCTCGGAGCACGACCGCCGTGATTCAGAGTCTCGTGCTGGATGCTGCTGCTTGCTCGCCCATTCGACTCCCGCTGCTGAAGCGGTTGTTGGATACTCACTGATTAGCTTAACGGCGCGGACCGGTTAACCCCGTTCTTACTCGTCGTGGGAGGCGAGAGAACGGCATTTTATTTATCTATATATATATATTTATATTTTTGTCATCCTATGTGTCACTTGCGTGCGTCTGACAGGCGACAAACAAGACGAGATGAAGAAAGACGACACCCCGTGGATTTGAAGTGACTATACTAGAAAAAGAGAGAGACAGACAAATTGGAGAAGTGGAGCGAGTGATGTCTAAAGAAAATAAGGCAAGCGGATCTCACACGATTTTACAGCGACGCTGTTTATGGCTAAAACTCCGGTTTTTTTTATTTTTTTTTTTCGTGACTAAAAACTACGCTTGCATCGCCGTACGCGTCGCACGCGCACGCCTTCCCCGTATAAAAGATTCGAAGTAAATAACCATAATAAAGCGTGGACGAAACCGCGTGCAAAATGCCATTTGTTTGAAGCTTTTGCTTTAGAACAGTTAGCGCTGCAGTCGTCGGCACGTCCGGCGCGTGCAATAGCATTCCCTGCATACTGCTTGATGCTTAGGCAATTTAGCAATAGGTCTATTTTATTTCTCTCGTCGTAATGGGAAAGCAGCGTATGGTCCGGACTCCCGAAGAGCAACGCGCCTACGAAGAGCAACGGCGGGAACGGCAACGAGAATGTCAACGGCGGCGGCGGGCGGCAAACACCACCGATGAAGATGGTGCACAAAACGCCAAGTGCGCATGCGACAAACAAGGCGACGCAGGTCGCGGGGCGGAGAACGCATCAAAAAGACGCACCATGCTGCCAAATTGGACAACTTTCTAAATTCTGTGCCACGTCCGGATCGTGTGCTAAACAGCTTCGCTTCTTATGCACCTTCACAGAGTGGAATGGCTCATATTTTTTTTTTTTTTTTGTGTATCTCGTAATCTTAAAGACGGCGATTTAAGAAAAAGGCCCGACAATGCTCTTCGCCGCAGGATAGCGGCGAATCAACTATTTTTCTGGATTTTAGTAACTGTGCAAGACGATTAGTATATCGCATATTTCCATACTGCCAATAGATAAAACATGTCAGACCGTCAACGTTGAAATAAATTTATTTAAAAGTTAAAACTTCTTCTTTTTTTTCTTCTTTTTTTTGCTTTACTGGCCACCGATGAAGCAGGCTGCTACTGCAGGCTGCTTACTAGGCTGCACATTCTTTTTCGGATATATTCCTCAATCGCTTTCTTTCCCAGCAGAAGCAGCTCTCAAAGGCTAGCTATCGTTACGTAAACGTTTACTTTATTTTATTATTTCTCTCAAAACAACATCACAACATCCATGTAGCGTCTTCGTCACCATGCCCTTAACAATACTGAGGTACTTTATGATCCCAATATTTACCATGGAAAACACGGTTTTCCATTACAAGCCCTCCAATGGAAAACAAATGTTTACATTACGAGGCTCCGTTTAATATAGAACAAAGCTTTCCATTATACACAAAAGCCGCCTACAATGACCCGTTTTTTTTCCCCAGAAGCGGATTCTGCTGCATGCTCAGTGGCCCAGACGGCGCATTCCCGTTTTTGATGGCCAGAATGCGGAAGAGACCGATAGCGTAACGACGGTCCCGTATCGGTCACGTGTTCGCGACGCTCTATTCCTCGCGAACTGCTCGAAAACAAGGCGGACCTGTTGCGCCCGAGGCTGCAACCGAGACAAGGCATCCCCGGCATCCTGCGACAAACGGGAACCGCTATCGAAACGAGCCGGGGCAGAAGAAGCAAGTCTCTGCGCAGGAGGGGCGCCTATTCGACTGGCCCTTTCCCCGGCCAGTGTGCCTACACTTTGAGGGTGGTTCTAACTGCTCAATCGGGGGTCACGTGGTTTATCCACCGCGTTTGCAATGGACCCTTTCCGAAAGTCAATCTACCCACCCTGTGCAGAGCCAAACCCGACGCTCTAATGGCGGCGCTACACAACTTCTCCACACCAGAAAAAGCGAACGTCTTCGAAGGCGTTGTGCAGAAAGGGGAAAATATGTTGGTTTTTTGACGTCACCTTCGATTCACGAAATCAAGGGTGCTTGATTTAGCTGAGCATGATTTCCCCTAACCGCCATTAGAGCGGCAATATTGGAGCTTTCGAGACTGTCACAAGGTGACTCTGACTTTTGAAAAGGGTCTATTGCCAGCAGACTTGTATGTAAAGTGTTTCTTGTATCTAGTCGTTTTTTTTTTTTTTTTGCAACGAAGTAATTTTTTAGTTACTTTCGACAGGAACGAGTAACGAATGTTCGTTACTTTCTGGTGGAGTAACGAGTAATGGAATTAATTATTTCTGTAGAAGACACTATGCGACAAAAGTAACCAACCTAGTTCTTACCCCAGTTTGCTCCTCTAATTTGTAAAGTAAAAAAAAAAATATTTTCAGCAATTTTTTTTTTATATTTAATAATGTCTGAAATGCATTTTAGGGCATTGTGTCATGTGACGTCTATTTTCCCGCTAAATTTAGCGGGGAAGCTGAATGGTTGTACAGGCCACGTGACGTCAATTTCCGTTTAAATTTAGTGGGAAAACTGAATTGATGTTTTTCTTTGGCCACAAGACGTGAATTTTCCCGCTAAACTTCGCGGGGAAACTGACTCGACGGTGCCGTCAATTTCCATAAGGTATATAGGTCATCTGACATCACGTGACGCCACTTTCCCCGCTAAATTTAGCTGAATATGCACGGACGGAAAGACGGGCATACCAAACTCTGGGATTGGGGGTAGCATTAAAACGCATTTCATGCTTTAAAAGCTAGATAAATTACGAGAAGAAAAATGCGCACAAGACTTCACTATAGCCACTGCTATCCCCAAATAAACACGTAAAAAAATCTAGGAGTTATTAATAACGCCAAATATTGGAAGGCCTCTGCACTTTCGAACTGAATTAACGCGTTCCTTTTAAATCACAGTAACGAGTACTATGCTTAGTTACTTTTTGAGCGTGTAACGATTCACGATATTTAGTGACTTTATTTCAGTAACGTGTGCGTCTCCGAACACGAGCTGCGAGAAGGCGACGAAGGCGGTGATCGCCTTCGTCGCCGTCACCGTCTTCTCTCACCCCGCGCTCCTCCGCGCCAAATGACAGCGCAACGCTCTCCGTGGTTTGAGTTGCTTTCTCTCTTCAATCCAGGTTCTCCCCTCCCCCCCTTCCGCCTTCTGTTTTATCGGCGTTATCTCAGGGGGGCTGCGCGTTTCACCCCCCCCCCCCCCCCCCTGGACCTCGTCCGAAAAATTCTCCAGATTCCGACAGTGCACGGGGTGAGCCTACGACCACGCGGGCATCCGTTGCCGCTTTCGTCCAGTTACGGCCGGCCGGCTACCATCTCGACAGCCTCCTCCCACGCGAGATTTGGAAGAAGCAGTTCTTCCAAGCATCGAGAAATGCCCAGATAGACGAGGGACGGTTATCTTTTGTCTACGTAGAAGGCGGAACGCGTTTGGAGCGTGCGCAGTAACTCTCTTTCATAAAATATCATAGCCGACATGTCAGAACCGGCCATTTCATTACAAGTGAGTGGTCAAAATGAACGCGCACGGCCTACACTATAGACACACAACACGCGACGTGAAGTTAACCTGACATGAAAAGGGGAGCCTGGTCTTCCCGCTGTATTATGGGCATTTTTTCTCAGTGTACTACGACTGCTCAGCAGTGTTCCTCGCAGTAGTGTAAAAAAAGGGATTGAAGTCGGTGCAATGCCCGTCCCCATCGAAACCAGCAGGATAGCGATTCAAACTCCCTGTACAATTACGTAGACTGTGCAGTCTCTGACGATGTATCTTTCATCGACCTTCAAACTGGCATTGCTATAGTCGGCAACCGAGGTGCATCTTCTTTGTTCGAAATGAACGAATGGATGGATGGATACGGCTGAACCCTTTTAATAGGACGGCGGCTCGCGCCACCTACACCCGGAGCTTCTAATCTCGAGAATTAAATATTCGATTAAAGTCAGAATTAATGGAGGATGTTACGGAATTTCATATCGCTGCTAAGCACGAGCATTCATTTGACATTTTCCGCAACCGAAACTCCAAGTGGTGGTAAAAACGCAACCTCTGGAAGAAGGGGAGCTCGCGCCTGTCAAAAACGTGCAGTGGAAACTTCCGCGGCCTGGCGGCGAAAATGTGAAGCGGAGGAACCTAAAATAAGTGTGCACCGCTTGAGTAATAACGTTGGTGAAGCATCAGAAGAATCGCGGGCAGGTGTCGAAACGTTCACGACGGATCACTATAGGACAAGTAACGCCCCTGTGCTGACGTCACACCACGCTCGGGAACGCGACCAATTACGGCGAGGGAAGGCCGAGAGACAGAGGAGTGTGAACAAAACGTAAATATTTTAGAGGTGAGGCGAACGAGCTTTCTGGGAAAGAATTACAGCCGCGTGTAGGGAAGGTAAACATACCTCGCCTCTCGAGGCAAGCCAGAACAATCTTTGATCGAAACCGTCTGCCGCGATTACGCAATGTACCAGAAGTAGAGGAAAATAAGAAACAAAAAAACTCAAGGATTTATAGGAAAGCAGGTACATCGGGTAGCGACAAAAAAAAATTAAAGACGACCAAATAAATAAGCGCTTGAACACACGAGCATAAAGAGATATAAATAAAGAAGTAAAAAAAAAAAACGAGACATGCAAGAACAGTTGAGCTCGCAGCTGTTGGCTATAAACCTTCTGAGGCAAACCCTCGTGAGCATTATATCTATTGCCATGCCGAGTTATTTATTTACAGCTCTTTATATAGGAGATGAGGGCAGGCTATGGGGCAGCGGGAGTGTCGGAATAATAAATACATTCTCCGAAGTTTTTTTTGTTTTTCTTCAAGTTGGTGCGTTCAAACGCAAGTTTTGATAGCGAAATTCCTATCCCTCTCCCTCCCCCATCCTAATTTTCTCAAATTGCTACGATCCCGTACCGACAAGAGTTTCGAAAAGCTAGTCTACCGACATTTAAAATAAGAATAATAAAAAAACACGATTACGTAAGACGTCGTTCTTGTTACTCTTCAAATGCAACTTCGCAAGAACCGGAAACACCGCGATTCTTTCATTTTGGACCGAAACCGCATCTGTGCAGTAACGTTTCTGATTGTGTCATAGTATGTGTATGTCAGTCGCCATATGCATGTGCACGACGAACGACAAATACAAGCAAACACTTCGAAGAAGCAATCGTATCAATGTTTCATCTTGTTCACTTTGGAGGGTATGCATGCCTATGCTGGTTGGTGATTCGTTGTATAAGATAAAATCGCTAAAAAGACGTCGGACCAGTAAAAAGGACGACGAACACCACAGATCGCTACTTGCAACCGAAGTTTACTAATAAAAAAAACAACATATAAATCGCAATATCATAAAGACATACGTGACCTCAGAGTGTTTCCTTCATCTACATCTTATCACACTAACGTTCACCGCTCAGGCGATTTCAAATGTGCCAACTCAGAGCCAAACAAGGTTATCGAGGTGGCACTCAAGCCCCTCATCGCACTGCGTCATAAAATAAAAAATTTCATTTTTTTTTTTTGTTTGGCGTAGGATGATTTTCTTGTCAAATTTTGGGACACAGTCACACCGGCTGCAGTTTGCCGCCGCCACAGATTACCTGATGGCGACGGCCTCACAGTTGCACGCAGCGCTCTGTGGTGTTCGTCGTCCTCTTAACCTGTGCGTCGTCTTTTTAACATTTTTATATTATACAATTGCTGACCTCATTTTTTCCCCGCGCTCTCTTGCGAGCGTAAAAATAAAAACAAAAGCCTAAACGTGACCTAACCGCAAATTGTCTGCCGAGTATAGCGCACTTTGTTTCAACGCAGGTTACTGCAGGATATGCCAGAGGCTGAGCCGTATCTACCGACACGCTGTCTATGAACAAGCCTTCGTTTGCCCACACCGGGCGTAGGCACTACGCGTGCGCGGAAACCAGATTCGCCCGAAGTGAAGCATCTGCGCATGCGCAGTGCCGTGACGTCAGAGAACGCGGGGCATGGCGAGTCCCGACCACCTCATTATCCCTCAGCGATAGACCCTTTTCGAAATGTCGAAATGATGCGTAGATTATGTGCGGCCGCCATTAGATGGTCACGCACTGTGAGCACGCATAATTGAACGCGAGCGCTTCGTCGGCGTTGGGACTGTACTCGGATAATCGAAACGCATTCGACGCGAAGGCCCCCTGCCTTTGTCCGTACTCGCTTTTCGAACGCACAACGCCGGCGTTCGAACGGGATACGAGGAGCAGACAACGCTTGTCTTCGCTCTGGTTTGAGGGAAACGGTGCGGGTAGGGACAAAGGCAGCAACTTTTCCGCCTACCCACTGAACCGTCCAATCAGATGCTCGGCTTTTATAACACACCGCACACTCTCCTCTCCACCTCTCCCTCGGGTTCTCTCCCTATAGATAGTAATGGCGGACTTTATTTCGAGCAAGCAACAGCCAGGTGTTCACAGGAAAGAGAGAGAGAAAGTGGAAAGGAAATGCGAGCGCCGTTCGTTTTGTCCATTCCTCCAAACCCCGTGAGCTACGCAAGCCGGCACGAGTCACGACCGAGCCACATATTCGACTGCTTGAGGGGCTGTTGAGACGCAATGCCGGTGGAAATACATTTAAAGAAAAACGGCAAAACGTACGGCCTCACGGCAGGCAGGGTCAAACGAGCCGAGCCCAGGCGAATTAGGAGCGTGCCAAGCCAACACCGGCCGCAACATACCAACCGACTCTAGTCATCAAGGTGCTGAAGAACGTAGAGGCCAGCGATAGTCAGGCGTGATGTCCGAACACCTGCCATTCCTCGGAACGCCGAGTTTTCCTGGCCCGACATATATCCCGGGGTTGATTATGGCTTCTACGTTTATGTTCGCCGTTATTTCGCCTCTTTTCCCTCTTCTCATTTATATACATACACATATAGCCGTGTTGTTTATGTTTGCGTGTTCAAAGCGTGCGCTTGCGTCATCCCCTTCCATACGTGTGAGTCACGCAGCATACTGGCGCCTCGGTTGCGTTCGTTACTCACGATTTATGTAAGCTTCCGCTCCGCAACAACTTGGTCGTCCCGGGCTCCGAGCTTTTGTCGTTTCTGAACCGATCCGTCAACTTTCTAAAGGCGCCCGGTCGCACGGCCCATACATCATATAAAAATGAGACACGGCGTTTTGCTGCAGACACGATGTCAGAATTACCTGCTGTAAAGCATCTTCGAAGCATGCGCGCTTCGTATGCCTTTAAACATTCCTTTGATACATCGTGCAATGCCTTTAAAATGCCTTCAATCGCACAAAAGCATGTCTGTAAACAGTTTCTGTACAGTTAATATGACAGCACCGTCATACGAGAATGACAGGTGCCTCCGACCGTCTATTTTTTTTTTCTTTCTTTAAATACTGCCAGTCCCAAGAGGGACTTTAGCAGGAAAGGACAGAAAGTGCGAGAAAATTGCACGCATCATCAGTGGCACTTCAAGGTCGAAGCATACACATAAAATAAAATTGGGTTGTGGGTATGTTTATACAGCCTGAACTTAGTCTGTATGCCTCAACGGGCGACTCGTCTCTCAGCTGTAGATAAGCAATTTAGCCAGTGCGGTACAGCCACTATCCTGGGGTCTTTAACATGCACCACGCAAGATAGTGAACATGCAGATAGAAACGCTATTGAACAGTGCCTAATAAAGGAACAAATCAGAATTGATATATATAAAAACATAGCAGGCCAGCCCTGGTCATATACAATACAAAACAAAACCAAGATAGGTACAATCTTACATCGCTCATCCCTGTGTGACGAAGCATCTAGATGTTCTAGGAATTGGGTTGTTGTGTGGCGCTCCTCGTGATGAAATGATTAAGTTCGTTTCATTCTCTAGTGATTAAGTGAGAGATAAAAAAAAAGTACCGAAACTAGTCGTTTTTATAAAGGAACATTCAGACAAGGTTGTACTGTGTTTATGCCTGTTTACTATAGTATTAGGAAACGAAACCTACTTGGATTTACGAATTTTAGAGGCATTTTGAAGGAAGAACAAGAATTACTTTACAAGTACAAAGTACTGTCTTTTGAATGATGTATTAGTGGCAGGTTGACCGCAGTTTTAGGGTGTCTGCCTTTTCGTGTGTGGGCCAGAACGCGCTGATTTGGTTGTACTGTCGAAGCCAGGCCGTCCGACGTGTCGGTGTTCGGGAATCACGCTGCTTTACGTAATGTAAAACTTTTTTTTATGCCAGGACTTATTGAAGCCTAAAAATAACTCTTCAAAATTAAAGAAAACAAATAAACTCGAAACTTCCTCCGATAATGTTGTTCGCTGTTGAAAGAAGCGACAGCGGGAAGCTTTCGCTATAATCTGCGCATTATTATACTATAACGAATAATCGCTCCCCAAAAGGCTAATTACAATTGCTGCCTACCCGCCATTTTTCGCGAGACAATGAGTCACTACAATCTCACATTATGTTTGTGCCCCTCCCAAATCCAGCTAATTATTTTTAATGTTCATTTATTTATTTACCATCGAGCTACGCAGCTTGATAGTAAAAAAACAAAACTGATTTTGTTATTACTTTTTTTTAGACATGCTCAATCCGCTTACCTTGTTAGTCACCCGTTTTCTAGTATATGTGCTTCCTTTCGAAGCCACCAAACAACTACAAACAAACAAACTTGATAAACTTGTTCGCGAACGAGCGGTAATGCAAAACATTAGTGCGTTTGCTATAGGCTACTCCCCCTTTACGCCAAAAAAAAAAAAAAAACGCACATTGAAATCCACCAACCAAAATATTGCCACATACGTACGCAAACATAGTGTTCTGTGGGTCGTTCATACCCATCAAACCTAAACAGGCCTGCCAACAGGGTACACGTGTCGTGTCCTCCATAGCATCGTCTGTTATCTATCGCCTCAGTCGGGACAAGGATATTATACGAAGAAAAACCCGAGCTGTCAAAAGAGAACCAACGAAATGACGCGTATAATCGCGGACCTCATCTGAGGAAGTCAAGCTCGAGTTTGAGGAGGAACTTCCCATCGACGCCGCCGACGGCTGATGAACTGACACGGGGGGGGGAAGAAAGAGCGCCGGGCAACAAAGGCTTCGCTCGCGGAACCCGTCTCCACTTCCTCGATAGCGCGCGAGACGGACGGCCGGGATTGCGCGCCACGCCGAAGAAGACAAGCGACAACATCCAGCTCAAGGAGGAAGCGGCCGAACCGACGGCGACTCGATGAAAATAAAAAAATCAGCAGAGACGGGAGACCACGCTGAACCGCGTTGCAAACTTCTGCTGCTCGCCGGGCGTCTCTCGAAAGAACAAAAGTCGGACGCAGCGCACACGCATACAAAACAGAACAAGCAAAAGAAAGTGACGGTTGCAAGAAAGATGCAAGCGTGCTAAAGAATCGGTACATGAAGCGAGAGAAAACCTCCCAATGGTGAGGGGAAAATAGCCCGACTTCGTCGACGTCAATCTCCGACTGCCCCCGTGTCTTTTTGGAATATATATGTTCCATCGAACTTGGCGGGCGTGGCTTATGATGTTCACGCTTCCTCGTGATTGGTTCTTGGATGTTTCCATCGGCTTATGCCACAATCTCATCGGCCGCGGAGAGATAAAGAGATCCTTGGGACACGCCCCCCGCTTGTTAAACTGTCAACGACCGTAGCTGTATAGCAGCACTTTCCTCTAAAATTGCTTCAAAAACAAACTCCCCGTAAAAGATTTATTTATTTGTACGAAAACTCTCGATTTTCTAATCGACAGCCAATAGACGATATAAGCGGATATATCGAGTTATGTGTAAGAAGTATTCATGGTGAAAGGTAGATTGTGCCCCTTCCTTAGCACTACAGATTTCTCTATCAAACTACTTAAGAAAAGTTATAAGTAATCGAGAGGAGACAAAAAGACTGCACTATTCCATCAGCAACCCACCCTCCATAAAAAGCCGTCGGTGAGACGCGTTATCACGCCTCTTAGAGGGAGGAGGGCACCAGCCCAAATCTCGTCGGAGCGTTGAAAAGGGGTAAGGTGCAACCAAGCAACCAGGGAAGGGCGTCCTCCCACACCGAGCCACGCACGCTGCATGTAGCTGCAGCTTCGAGGGACGTCGACGACGACGACGACAAATTCCGAGGAGGCAGCGGACCCCGAAAGACCTCGTCAAGAAACCCGTCGATATCGACCTGCGCTTCCTCCAGACACGCTGCCATGCTCATCCGCGACCGACTGCGACTCTTCAAGCCCCTTTCCTCCAGCGCCTCTCGGCCGAGGTTTGTGGCCGAACGGGGAACAGGTAACAGAGGCGCGGATTAACCCACATAGCTGGATGCGCTCGAAGAGACGGGGGGCCCACTGTCTTTTTTGCTTGTACGAGCGTGTTTGGTTGGTTGTTTTTCGTGCTAGAACGGTACACTCGGTTGTAAAAGATGGTTCTTATCGTCTAACGGGTGCTTCGCTGAACATTGCCGAAAAATAAATAAAGGCTCTCGTTGCTTTCGTTTCTCGTAAAAGTGAGCTGGTGGCGGTGGTGCGTGTCGTAAATATATAGGGAACGGTGATTGGTTTAGTCCCCTGTCTGTTTTATTCTTTCTACTAGTCGAGTCCACTCTCGATGCTCTAAACTGGTTCATCCGAGAAATTAAAAAAAAAGAAAAAAGTTGTCGGTCTCTTTGTGCTCTTTAGATGCAGTGCATTTATAGGCGTTCCGTCACGTCACCACGTGACGTCAGTGTGTCCCGTGACCACACTCTAAGAAATGCCTGTGCGTCTACTTACCCGCCAAACACTCGAAGAGCCAATCTCTGCGATCTACGAAATCAGCTCAGCGAATGATGAGGCGGAACATCCGCTTAGACCTAAAAATGAAATCTGCGCTGTGTCATTACGCAATGCACGCATGACGCTTTGCATTGCGTAATGCCACAGCGCACAATTCATTTTTAGCTCTAAACAGATGTTCCGCCTCATCATTCGCTGAGCTGATTTCGTAGATCGCAGAGATTTGCTCTTCGAGTGTTTCGCGGGTAAGTAGACGCACAGGCATTTCTTAGAGTGCACCGTCACGCCTGATGCATCCTTCTTATTTCCATTAATGAAAGTAGAATTCATCATCTTCAAAGCGTTCTATAGCAAGCGTTTGGCCAATCCTGACACAGTGACGCTTTTGGTCGCGCACGCGACCATTTTAAAATAAGCAACACAGTTATGAGATGCTTCGTCCTGACGTCACTACGAGTGCATCAAAGGTAGACATTGCGTTTTCATTTTGACCAATCATCGGCGTGGAGGTTCGGTTCTGACATGTTGTCTGCGCCCATTTAAACTGTTATGCCAACGCCCTTGAGTAACCGTCGAAAAAAAATTTTTAAATCATTCGCAACGTGGTACAACCAACTCCAGAGGCCGACCCATCGTCAGCAAATCAGACACCGAGAGAGACACGCGTGCATATCTTCTCGACTCGTGATTGCTTACCTACCGTATAGCTACTGCTTGAAAAGAGCGCCATACTTAGGTGCTCTGAAAGCTTGCCGCAGGCACGCGCGCTCCAAGAGCGGACTCGGCTATGGCCGCCTGTCACTGCCATTATCATTTTCGGTGACTGCGAAGGCAACCGACGCGGGTCTGCCTTAATCTGCCGATTCCGTCCAAAACAACGCGCCCCCACACTCGAGGGTTCTGCCGATCACGTGCGGCGCCCTTCGAATCACGCGCCTTTTAGCAACGAGGTCACCGATAGCCGTATCGCACTTTTAAAACCCCCTCGAAACAAATATGGCGATAAAGGCTGAGTCGCCGAGGGTATAGGCGTCGAGACGCTTCCGGTGGAAAGACGGACCTAGCAGTTCAATCGGCCTGGGCTCCCACAGAACCGATATGAGCCTCCCATTCCCAAAAGACACACTCATTGTTTCTGAAGATCAGAGTGTTTGTCCAGATGAGCTGTAAGCCCATGTGGACTGACAGCCCAAGTGGCTGTGAGTCCACGTGGGCTCAGAGCCACAGAAAACAGACTTATTGCGCATGCTTGGGATGCAGTCCACAGCCCAGTGAACAAAGATGGTGGCTCTGCAGAAGGCCAGCGGCCATAGCTAATTATGTTCGAGCGTCTTGCTTTCTGATTGGTTCTTCAGCGCTCTTATCGGCTAGTGCTGCAATCCCATCATTGGCTGCTGGGCGATAATGAGATCCACCAATGTCTGCGCATGTTCTTAAAATGAAAGGTGACGAAATTAGGGTACTCGTTGCTCGCTCAAATTGGAACTGAATACGTCGCTCCTCTCAACAACAACGACAAAAAAAAAAGACGATTTTTGGTTATTTTGAAAGTGTACGGCCGTCCATTATCAAGACTTCTGGGAATGAAGCCAAGACGTGGTGCCGGAAAGCGCGTTCACCGCCCCAGATGGGCACGGGCCACTAGTTTCTGTATCTGGAGGCCAAGGGCGAGGCGACCATGTCCAGCTCGCCAAGTCGGCCACTGATATCCAGGGTATATAATTATACCAGCCGAACGCGTTCGCGTGTAGGATGGGAAAGGTCTCAGTGTCCGTCCGTGTGCAACTGTCTGGGCAAGTATTTCCGACATCGCTACACGGGTGCAGTATACACTACCTCGCTGGTTGTGCGTAGCGCCACCAAAACGCCGCATGCGGCCGAGGTACATAACTTATTTTGCGCAAACACTCGCATTCCCATAGCTTCAGTCGCCTGCCCGGCTCGTCGGGAAGTTCTCCCTGCCTCAAACCCGAAAGGATGACGGCGCCAAGAGGCAAAAGGCAGCCGGAAGACGATAACAGACAATGCTCAGTTCCTACCTCCTACGCGTCTTTTTGGCACTGCTGTTCTTTCTAGTTAGGCCATATATCAACTAGCCCAACACTATACACTCTCTTGCCATCCTTAACGACGACGCAGACCCTCTGTTAATGC
Source organism: Ixodes scapularis (assembly GCF_016920785.2). NCBI lineage: Eukaryota > Metazoa > Arthropoda > Arachnida > Ixodida > Ixodidae > Ixodes > Ixodes scapularis. The sequence continues at coordinate 110,809,557 of NW_024609880.1, read as the reverse complement.
ACCGTAATAAAGACAGCCTACAGAAGGTGTAATTTTCCCCTGCATGACGGTGACATGATCATAGAAAAACTGTCGCTCGAAACGTACATTTGTATGAAGCAAACATGGTTGAGGTGCGTGCGCAGATAACTACGTCACCATGTCATATACAGAGAAACACCGCGTCTTTTGTATACAATGTAGGAACAGTTTAACTAGGACTCTACGATTCGCTTCGTCAAGGGTCTCTCCCTAAGAGAGACTCGGTTGACGCGGGGATCTAACAGTCTTGGACCCAATAAAGTCTACCTCACCTCACCTCACTCGACAGTCAAGCGCTCGGGCCTGTTTACCTCTCCTCTCGTCCATCGCCGCCTTTCGCCACCCAGGCGCGTGTTTCTTGTGGAAGGGAAGCTTGGCATTCTTTCATTGGGAAGGGAGCGAAGCGCGCCAGGTATGCGTCGTCAGGTCGAGCTGGACGGAATCGAGAATTTTCACGGCTGAGGAGAAGGACGGGGCATTCGGCTCGAGCGAGGCGGCGTGCTCGGGCGCCGCTCGACCCCCGTTTCTACGCTTTTCTTTTCGTTCGGCGAGTCGTGTTGCGTCGCCGCAGCAGACACTATTCACGCGAGCAGTCTCGAAAGAAAAGGGATCTTTTCCGCACGCAACAGGTGTACAAGTGGTCGGAAGCATGCAAGCGGCCGACCTTTTTTTTTTTCTGTGCCTGGATTACGAAGTCGTTCTTTTTGTCTTGTCCAGCTGGGGATGCCAAGAACTGTGGCCGAAAATGAAGTTTGACGTGGCTCGGCGAGTCATCCACGAAACATTTGAAATTTGGGGAAATATTATTTATTAAATACCTTATATTTGACGAACTCGACGAAGTTCGGCCTGCTAAACAGTCTTGCACGACTGCAACAAAACAAAAATTGGGTAAACATAAAAGTGGTCCCCTATATATATATATATATATATATATATATATATATATATATATATATATATATATGAAGAGCGGTCCCCCGCTCGAAACGTCGTAATAAACTTCGAATTAGTAACTCCGACAGTACGCATCTTTGACTTATATATATATATATTAATATCCTACAAGTTGAAAAGAATAATTACCATTGATTCCAAAAAAAAAACATAACATTTTATTGAGGTAGTCCGTTCCTTAAAATGTTGCACCCTTTCTCCGCCAGACGGTGCTAGATCGTCTTTAGTTAACGCGCATGTGCAGAATAGTCGAACTCCTGTCAAACTTCGAGTTGAAAGTTCGAAAAGTCCAAACTGGTCGATCTCGAGCCTCGGCAGGGGCGCGACGTCTTTACTTTTTGATTTGTCTGTCTGTCTGTGTGTGCGTGTGTGTGTGTGCGTGTGTGTGTGTGTGCGTGTGTGTGCGTGTGTGCGTGTGTGTGTGTGTGCGTGTGTGTGCGTGTGTGCGTGTGTGTGTGCGTGTGTGTGTGTGTGTGTCTGCGTGTGTGTGTGGGGGTGTGTGCGTTGTAGGTATCCCAGAAAGGACGTAACGTAACGTAACAGTAAAGAGTGACGCCTCGGGGATCGTCTGTGAACTACAAATAAAGGGCAGCCCAACATGCCGACGCCCGTCAGACCACATTGGCATCGTTCCGTTGCGTCGGTTTTCATTGCTTTTCATGCTCCATACTAGACCCTTTTCGAAATGATGCATAGATTATGTGCGGCTGCCATTAGTTGGTCATACACTGTGAGCACGGATTGGACTCGAGCGCTTCGTCAGCATTCGGACTGCACTCGGATCAAAACGCATTCCACGTGGGTGCTGTGTCAGTGCTCGGCGCAAACTCGGAACCAATCACGGGCTACACACCGGAATTGATGAGACCAATTAATGGCGGCTGCGGATAATCTATGCACCATTTCACAATTTGAAAAGGGAACTCACCAATGCTTTAAAAAAATCAGAAACGACAAAATACGATCAAAGATAGGTGCTGAATATGTTGGTCATGCCCATAGGAAATGGCGACAGCGAAAATCAGGGCCGGAAAGAGGGTGTACGGACGCGCAGAGGCTTACTGGAAATAGCTCCATTGGCGGACTTCCACACGCTACATTGAGATGCCCCAAAGACACCGGCAGATTATGTACGTTCTGCCAGAGTGTAGGGTGTCTTCTGCAAGTGCACTGTCTTCTTTCGTGAGACCAGACAGCAGTGCATAGCGCGAAATTCGAGAATGGTTCGTGCGTATCTCGTGATAACAGCAACGGAAACGACGGAAACGTTAGCGTCATTCACCACAATATCGGCCCAGGAAATGAGACAGCTCGAGCTTGTTCGTCGAACGAGTGACTCTCGGTACTCCACTAGGACACAAAGGGCAGCTAATGCATCGCTCTTTTCTTTTCCAATTTTCGGGGGCTGCAACGGTTCGAGTTAGTTATTGCTACAACGATAGGGGACCGGTCGGAGCACGTGGAGCGAAAGCTAGAGCCGAAAAACCCAGGGATCCTAGGCCCAATCCCTTTGCCCGTTTTGGTATAGATGAGCACCGTACCGGCCTGGCGGTGGTGTGAGCCCTACTGCGTGACGCACGTCAAAGACCCATTAGTCCTACTGCACTGGCGGGTTTGCGTTGCTTACAGCGCGCTACAATGTGGCAGGCTAACCTCACGCTGCCTAAACGTGTAACCACAAATTTGATGTTGGGCAATCTTCGTAACTAGTACGGGTGCGCGCGTACCGACTCTTCCAACAACGTCATACGAACGCCCAAATATTTACTCCACATCCCGTCACAACAAGCGAGCGGCGAAAGCAAACAGACTTTGCCCGGCCGACGCCGCTCGGCGTTTTTTTTTTTTTTTTTTGCCTCCAAGCTCGGTCGAAAGGAACGCAACAACAGCCGCCTCAGCAGCACCACCAGCAGCAGGAGCAGCAGCAGCAGCGCAGCAGTACAAGAGAGCCCAGCAGTCCGTTAGAAAAAAACAGCTCGGTGGAAATCGACCAAGCCCGAACCTCCCAGCCCTCCATTTGCCTCACTTCAGCGAGTTTTGTCCACTGCACCGTAGCCCCTTCACCACTCTTATATGGTGTTTATACATGCTACGTTGTTCCTCTGATACCACATCCAAGCCTACGCCGAATTTTGTTGGTTTGCTCTTCGAATAGCCGTATTGCTGCTTCTTCGACGTGCACCGTACTGGGCTGTGTTTTAGTATGGTCCTTCCTCTATCCGTAAATTCTACTCGTCGGAGGTAGATCGTTTCCGCTGTTTTTCGAAGATAGCCCTTCTGCGATGTGGGCTTTTACCTTTTTTTTCTTCTTACTTATGTTTTTACGGTGACGTTGATATCCTGCGAAACTCCGATGCGCGGCTGTCATGAGAGCGCTAACGCGGAAACACGCAAAAAGAATTCAAAACTCAATTCTCGAAAGCCAACCGACTGATGCGGAAGGCACCCAGCCGCGTTCCCCTTCCAACAAGGTTTACGAAGCAGCGAGAAAGAGAGGGAGATTGAAAAGAAGGCGCCGCGCCTTTCTGGGCCCTCAAGACGCGTCGTTGCGCGTGGTCGCCTTGGAAATCGAATCGCGTTTAAGATTCTGGAATTCGGATCGTGCCATATCTTCCGGGGGCCGCTGTTTTTCCACCGAGCGCCAGAACTCACTCGTCGCAGCTGGTGTTCATCCGCGAATTCGGTTGAGACTAGCGAGAGACAAGCAGGGGTGTGCAGGTATACTACCGCGAAAAAGGGATCACCGGTTCTCTCGGTTTTTCTCCCAAAATTTGGGGACTCTCACCGAAACTACAAGAGTGGTAGAAGGTGCGCGCTTGGTGCACTAACGAGGGTGGTAAAATTTGGTATCTGATGAAAACATTTTTAAAAAAATTAGAAAATACAGCGATTGGCAATGTGGGTGACCAAAAGTGTCGCTGTGGTCGCCATTCGTGAATGGCCAAACGCTCACCATGACGTTTTTATTTGGATAAGTTTTCCTTCCATCGTCGAAAATAAGAAGAATGTCGGACTGTCAGAGTTTGGCGGTGTTGGTTGAAGAGTATACGATAACTCCGAGCTTCCATCGTGCTTTTGACTCGTACCATCGAACTCTTAGTTCGCAACTGATTATGACATGCCGGGATCACGACTCGTGACGTAACGGCAAGGCAAATCGTGGTCGTGACGCATGAAACGGACACCATATATATGAGAGCGCCACCGAAACGTCTCGGCGCCATTAGTCACTGACAGGATTCGAACGGCAAGGCGTCTCGTTGCATAGCCTCCTCTATACTCACAAAGCCTGGCAGTTCGACGACGGAGAAATACAGTGCCCGGTCGCAGATTTGGAGCGCGAGGATCACGTAGCACAGAGCATCAAAGAGCCATTTCTCGGGAAACCTGGACGTCAGCTCACAGCTTTTGCAGCAGCAAGGACCCGAAACACACTCGTTCGCTCGGGAGAAGTGTGTTTCGGCGTCTCGCCGCAGCGGGGCGCCAGTCACGTGACTCTCCTCTCATCCGTTGTCTGCCGCTCCACTTTTTCCATAACAGCGGCCGCTTCTCGTGGCGATCTGCCAGGCTTTGTAAATTGTCAGTATATAGGAGGCTAAGCTCGCTGTCTTCCGTTGTGCTGGGCTGCGCGCGCACGCTTGAGGCCCACAAAACGCCGAAACGTCGTCAAAAATAAAAAGCCCCCGCTGGAGGCAGGCCGACTGAGGATGCTCCGACTTCCTCTGCTGGTGCAAGCACGTGCAAATGCCAGGGTTCTATCCGCTATGAAGATTAACGCACGACCACATGGGTCCTGCTCACTACCCATAGTGAGGAGAATCGAAACGCCCCTGACGAGTTCCTCACTGCGAACGGTAAAATCGACTTTTTTGATAACGCTCAACGGGAAAGCTCAACCAAAATGGCCGCGCTCCTCCGACGTCGCGCAGGAGCGATGACGCTGCGTACAGCACCACGCAGGCGCCATCGCTTCTTCAGCTCGCGTAATGACGGTTGCTGCCCACGCGCCCTGCCTACAGCTTGGTGTGGCAAGCGTGCAAAGCGCGTTGAGTCTTGCAAACAACCTTTTGGTCGATGTATAGTCTCCGCTCTTTAAAGGGGACACTGACACCCCCCCTAAGAATGCTATTTTTTTATTTTTTGCCAAGCCATTTAACATGGTGTCAGAAGATTACCCAATCAGTATTTTGCTACAGCGTCAGGCATATTTTTAATAAAGTAAAAAAGACGCAACTGCTCGAAACAAAAACTGGACTGGAGAGGAAGAAGAAATATAGAGGAGGAGAGGGTTGCCAAAAATCACGTAGCTGTGAAACTTCTTTTTTTTTTTTTTTAATAAACGCATTTGCAGTTTTTTTTTTTTTTTTTTTGAGTGCACAAAAAAATGGGTATCATGTTTTCTCTCTATTTTTATTATTGAGTGTGTGGCTTCGATGAACCACATCCATGGGCGTACCAACCGGGCGGGGGGGGGGGGGGGGGCAAAGGGGGCGCATGCCCCGCTCCCCCCCCCCCTAGTTCTCAGAGTGGGGGGGCAAGGCATGTGTGTTGTCCCCCCCCCCCCCCCCCCCCCCGAAACAACCGCCACTGGGCAGGGCAAACACTGGCCGGCGGCGACCAAGGAATACCAAGGGCACCACCCCTGGGGAAGGGGGGGGGTCTTGTTTGCCCACCCCCCCCCCCCCCACTCAAAAACAAGTTGGTACGCCACTGCCCATGTCTTTGATTATCGTTGGTGGTTGTCTCGAAACCACAGAAAACGGCATGTGACCACGGAGAAGAAAGTGAGCGCGACTCCAACCGGCCAGTTTTCGATCGGAGGTTTTCGAGAGGGAAGAAAACGAATTTCGAGCGGCAAATCGTGTTCTGGGCAGTTGGGCTCTCATGCGTCATGTACAAATAAGAATCTTGGCGAGAATAAATACCATGTCAGTGTCCCCTTTAAAGGCCGATCAACGGAATCGTCTTGTGCCGGGGAAAAAAGCCGGATCCCAGATTCCTTCTTTCTATTACCTCTCGCACTCCTTTCCCCACAGGAGTGAGTCTCAGTGCTCTGAGCACCTGAGCTATTCCTCGCAGGAAGGAGGGAGGTCTCGCTCTTTCTCGAAAGGAATGAAGGAATTGAGAGAGAGAGAGTTATGAAAGTGATGCACGTCATAAAAATCTTACCTCTCTGCGTCTCACCTCTTCCGAAGCCCGGGCGGGCCATGCATGGGCCACATTTCCAGGAACCGTAAACCGAGGCGCGCGAGAGACACCGAAGCCTAGATCGTGTCCGGAAGCCGCCAATCCCAATCGCGGTGTTCCAAAGGGCTGTCAGCTTCCGGTCTCGATTATCATTTGGCACCTCAACACAACATGGCGCAGCTCTATTTCTAGACGGTCTGCTGCACCCAGATTTGATAAGGGAAATCCTTCCCTGTATTTGTAAACAAGAGAGCATGTGCGGCGTCTCGTGTTAGATCTATGCAAGTACCGGAGCTGTAAACGTTACTTTATAACATGTACCTGTACCTAAGATACCGTAACAATTAATCTTGCTACAATGTACCTAAGGTACGTATTTAGATACTATCTGTAATATTTACTTACATACAAATACAATTCATCAAAATGTGCTTTTTTAACTTTATCACCGTTTTCATACACGAATAGAACAATTTTAAGTAGCAGAGATAGCGAGACACCGAAATTTCTTTGTCATGCGTTTACACATTTGAGGAACTAATTCGAGTAATATATATGGCAAGCCAAACTTAAAAGTTAACAAAGTGTGTATTCAGCGGCGTGCCAACTTGTTTTTGAGTGGGGGGGGGGGGGGGGGGGGGCAAACCAGATCCCCCCCCCCCAGGGCCGGGGGGGGGGGGGGGTGCCCTTGGAATTTCTTTGGCTCTGCCGGCCAGTGTTTGCACTGCCCAGTGGCGGCTGTTTCAAGGGGGGGGGGGGGGAAGATGCCTTGCCCCCACTTTGAGATCTGGGGTGGGGAGGGGGGGGGGGGCAAGCGCTCCCCTTGACCCCCCCCCCCCCCCCCCGGGCTGGTACGCCCATGTGTGTATTTGCAAACAATGTTCGTAATATCTAGGGTTGGTGCCTGATAAAGTAAGATTTGAGATATGATCCTTGTAACTTGTCCCTTTTGCGGCAACTGCATTCTGACTCTCTCTGCACCTTGCTTGGGATGAAGCGCTTATGTTATGAAAGGACTGAACCCTCGCTTCCTTGGATGAGACCTCTTGTGTTGGTAAAGGCCCTTCCTCATCTCCGCGGAGATTCTAGAAAAGTAACTTGTCGTAGTTACAACTTACTTGAAATGGCACCCATGATACGGTTACATTTACCAGGAAACACAAGCACATATTTTTACATCAAGCACATAGAAGGTAAGGCCCTAGTTGTCGATTTCCAGTAGCTTGTATTTATTTACCCCGTGTCACTAGTTGCGTGCAGTGCAGGCGAAGGCAACGTCAGGCGAAGAGAGGCGTTCGAGCACTAGGAATGCGGGACTAGAGAGGGGGGCAATGGAGGGCGAGGGGAGAAAGTGAAAGCACTAGGAACGTTAGGGTCTTTCTAGTCTTTCTAATGTTTGCCCTCACCTCGCCTGCAGCGTTGCCTTCGCCTGTACTGCACGCTACTAGTGACACGGAGTATCGGTACTTACTCAATGCAAAACTAAGCGCACGTATCAATTTTAATCTGGCGTTTATAGGCAGGAGTGTGTGCTCGCGCATGTTTAAAAAAACATTAATGTGTGGACACATATAGAATGGGCTTGAGCATGGTGTGGTTTCAGGTTTGTGTTCGGGCGCTTGTATGCACGTGCATGTTTCAACGAGACGTTGTAAACAATTAAAGAAACAACAGAAGAAAAAAAAAAAAAACGCGAGCCCATCGCTTAACAACACCCTCTTCCCCAGAATTTAAAAAAAAAAAGTGGTAACAAAGCTTTAACCAGTAAAGAAAACAACAGACGTCAACCGGTTCTTCGCCGCAGGTTGTTACGCAGAAGAAGGGAAACATACATACAAGGGCGGACGGAACCAAAATTATAATCATCGAGGCACAAAAAACAACAAAAAAAAAAAACTGCCTTCGCGACAACGCGTAACACAAACACAGGCACGTACTCTTAGTGGGTGGGAAAGAAGCAAAACGAAGTGCTGAACCCATAAACACCGAATGGGAAAAAAAACAAAGCAAAACAAATAATCCAGAGTAAGCGCCAAGCTGTCACGATGCAGTCGAGAGAAAGCTGGTACGCACAGAGGGACGACCCCGTCTTGGTCGACTCCACCCGGAGAGAAAAACGATACACGACAGCTCGTGGAGGGGGAGGACGCGGAGGAGAGAGCGGGCTTTTCGAAACGTCCCCAGCGAACTGACTTGCACTCCGTTTCTTCATCTTACAATGGACCGCAGAAGACGCTACGAGCCGATTCGCACCAATCCTATGCCTTGTGAGTGTCACGTGATCCTCGAAAGGGGCACAGCCACCATAGGCGGCAGCAGCAACGCGCGTAGTCACGTGGTGCACTCAGACTGGCTCGTAGCGTCCGCTGTGGTCCATCGTAAGGTTGAAACGGAGTATACAACACCCCCGCTAGTGAAACCGTAAAAGACGTAAAGGCAGAGATGAAGGGAAAGCGGAAAATGAACGAACGTGGCTCATCGAGAGAGCCACGCTAGCTCTAGCTATCCGGCAAGCAGACAGGCAAGACAACTTTTCGAGAAATAATACATATATATAAAACCACTAAATAATATGGACTAATCAAAAAAAATTCAGAAAAGGAGAGAGAAAAAGAGAGATGCCAGTGCTTCTCAACGTAATAACGCCCTCTCTCCCCGAGATACGGATACCACTCGACGCCTCTTTCTGTGTAGAGCAGCCGACGCCGACGCCAGCACCCCGCTCGACTTCCGGTGGCGTCGGAAAAGACATCAATTCTCGGCGGGTGATGGAAGGAAGGAAAAGAAGAGAGAGATGAGGTGGAAAGGGTGGCTTTTTCCCTCTCTCGCACACTTAAATACTTTCCCTGCAGTTAAGTGCGAATAACAGTAACAGAGACAGTACAAAAACAAAATCCGTACGCTTTGCGCCATTACCGCATTTAACGCTGCGCTGCTGTAATGTCCACGGAAGTGCGCAGTCCATGCATATTTGAGCGACTAAGGGAGACGCGGATGGAAAGAAGAGGGATGAAAAACGAAAGTCGTGCAAACGCGCGCGAGATCGCGTTAATTTAACAGAGTGCTCTCGTTTCTCTTTTGCGTTTTGTCTTTCCAAGTTTGTCGGGAAAAACTAGAATAGTTACCTCGCCGGAAGTGAACCGAAAGATCATCAGCTCGTTGGAGTCATCCAAATGTGTCTAGTGCGAAGCCTGTACAAACAGGTTAATATTGGTTTATTCATTGGAAGAAATTCTCAACTCGTAATCCCTCTTTAATAGCAAGTTTGCGAGTGAACTATAACTACGTTTACAACGTAATACGAACAATAAAAAGCAAAAAGATGTGCCACGTTGGATGGCAGGTGATGGAAAGCGAGAAGTGTGTTCAACATAACGGTAGAAGAGCAACAACCTAAAGGGTAAAAATGAGGAGCAGGACAAGCACGAAAGCTCAAGCAAAACAGTGTGTAGATTCAGCCATGACTGGACTCTGACTAACGCTGTCCCCAGCCTTAACTCATGGTGGGTATGATTCATTGTCGCGATTGCAACACGATACGACCAGTTCTTGTGAAAGTCTAGACTGGATGAGAAAGACCCGAGTTCTTTTTTTCTTCTTTTCGTTTTCTTTACGTTAACGTACACAACGAGAAAAGACACATCCTTCGCGTATATCGGGACGGGCTATCTCTATTTCTAAATCTCCGACGTACAAACAAGAGGAGGGGTGGCACCGAAAAATTCTTCGACTCGTGGACTTCGCTTCCCTCTCCGATGGCGAACTGACCTCACCCAATGACGTCATCTTCGTCCAATGCAAAAAGCAAAAAAAAAAGAGCGATACGCCCGTCACCGGATAGTGGGAACAAAAAATGTCAAAATGACCCGACTAAGCTTATCATACGTCTCACAAAGCACAGCAAGTGTGCGGTCGAGCCGCAGTGAATGTTGACCACGTAGAAAGTTACCCCCGAGACTATGGTTAAAAGCCTCGGGTAATTTTAAACATGGTCAATCGTACAAAAGACAGTCTGCAGACACCACCTTAGGCGTGTTTATTCCTCCTTGTCCTTTCACCGATTGTAGATGGCGCAAGCCGCCGCCCGATGCAAAGGGCTTCAGCGTCATTCATCCATCCATCTATAATCTTTTTAAATATTCTGCTAAACTTGATATGAATAAATAAAAAACGGAGACAGCGATGTTGTGCCAACTGGGATCTAAGTTGTACAATTCGATTCTGTTTCGAAAGCGGGAGTTTAGTCTGAAAGAGTGCGGCGACGTTGTTAGCCACCGTAGATGAGAAATTTAGCCAGTGCCAGTACGATTGCTTGACTGGGGTCTTTAGAGTGCATCGCGCAGTAAATTATCCGCGACCGGACGCCGGTATGGTGCTCGTTCAGATCGAAACGGGTTACTAGTAGAACTTTCCTGCGGGTGCAACCTGTTACAGTGGAACAAAAAAAAATAAAAAAAATATTTTGCCAGGAGCACACACAAAAAAAGCAAAGAAACACACAGCCGTATTTTTTATATGCCCACAAATGAAAATAGGGGATTTCAAAATAAATGTGGCGTCTTTGAATCTCCGACGAACAGCAGAATTGAGAAACGAAAATCTAAGTACCCACGGAAAAAGAAGAAACAAAATAGAGTCCGTCGCGCACAAAAAAAGAAAACCATTTCGGCAACCCATTTTCTTTCCCCAAACATCCTTTCCCGTCCCTAACACGGCCCAAGTCCCATATTCGACCGCACCCCCTCAAAGTGCCAAAAGGAATCTTGGAAGCCATCGCCGCCGCGATTGCGGGAGTCGAAGGAGTTTCCGATCGGTCAAACAAAACAAACAAAAAAAAAAAAAAAAAAAAGGACAAAGAAAGAAACGAGGCGCCTCAGATGGGGAAGAACAAAGGAGAAAATCACCGTTCCCTCATTTCTCATCCAGCATTTCAAAGATAACGGTCTTGCTGCTTTCAAAAATTATTCCCATTCACCCGTCGTTCTATGGTTTGCTTGTTTTTTTCTATGCTGGTGAATGGGGCAGTTTGGTATCCGTTCTTGTTTTCGCTCAATCCGGTCCCTTTTTAACCCGCTACCTTTTTTTTTTCTTTTTTTTTCTCCTCATCGTCGGCTATTCAACTTCGCCCGCGAGCCAACCAACTGAAAAAAAGACGCCTCAAAAACGCAACGCTGCAACAAAATAAACCCAACTACGCAACAAAGGGACGAGGAAAGCAAATCTTCAAAACGAAGGCGACGTAAACCAAGAAAACAGAACTAAACTAAATTACGAAGAGAAAAAAAAAGGAAAAGGAGAACCACGAAAAGAGGTTGGCATTTGAGCGCTACCAAGCCAAGTAGGCACGCACAAATTCTTCCTCACGGCAAACTTCTTTATCCCGTTACTTTCCTTTTTCTTCTCATTCCATTTCATTTGTATTTTGTTTTACTATTTCTTTTTCTTCGCGCAGGATCGATCCAATGGCCGCTCAGGCGTCATCCTCTTCCCAGGGAGCTCCGATCCTCCTTCCTTCCCCTCTCCCTCGTCTGCCGACTCCGGCCAAAGCACCGCCACCACCACGCCGGCGGCCGAAATGTCCGACGGAGGCACAATACGCTGGTAGGGCGTGGCCCCCGACAAAAACCGCCGGCAATTTCAATCGCGCGCTCTCTCCTCTAATCGGAGAAGCAGACGATCCCACCTTGCGGTGCGTTTCGGTTTCGATTTTGCTGGAAAAGCCATAACGGTAACGCTCTTCCCAAGATCAAAACAGCTCGCCGACTTTTTCCGTCATTTCTTTTCTGGTTTCCACTAGCTATACTACGCATGCATATCTTCAAAAGACCGGACCTTAAACTTTTTTTTTTTTTTTTCGGGGTCTGGAAGCCGGCGCGATTATGTAAGCCGGCCCGGGTATGCGCGCGTTTTGAATACAACTGTTTTAAGAATACGAACACAAACAGTAATTAAGACTGCCTACAACAGCGCAAAGCTGATATTCTCTTTCACCACATCGTAGCGAGCATAACGATCCGTACGGAAGAATCTGACACTTGAAGGCGCGTGAATCAGAGCTGTCACCGGTGCGCGCAACTGGAAGTGCGCGCCGGTAGTTACAGTTTCGGTTTCGAAATCATGCGGTCGTTATGCATGCGGTTCTTGACTGAAGGCCCTCACGAGCTGCAAATGAAATGTGATTGACAGAGAATAAAAAATGAAATGCATTCGCCACTCACGCGGTGTATCGTGACCTGTCGCCATAGTTGGAGCAGAAGACGCCTAGCCTCGAGCACTCACTCCAACGCTTTTATACAGGCGTCTACTCTCGCACCAGAGTCAACCAAACAATCGTTGCAGATGTTACTACCAATTTCACCGGTTTCAGTCTCCAAAAATATTTTTACGGAATAGTAATTTCTGAACATTTTATCCCGCGTTATTTTATTTAAACTATAAATGTAGAAAACGGCTTTTTTTAAATAAGTGTTTGAATCGGTCGCCGTTAGGGGGAGCGACGGCTCCGGCCGTCAGTCACAAGACGTCTGGTCGCTTGATAATAAACGACCAGGGAGTTTTTGCGGGGCTTTTTTCGCCATCAACGCGGCACCGTTAGGTTTTTATTCCCTCGCAGGATCACCTAAAGCTCGGATGCAAAATAGATCAAGCGCGATGAAGAAGAAGGTACCCTGTTTTCCCTTCAAATCTGTGCAAACACCGCGCTTCGGAGACTCAAAACCTAGACACGAAGGAGGGAGCCCAATTCGCGAAAACACGAGAACCACAGACCTACAAGCGTTCACTTGTATTGTCAGTTATTCGTTGTAACGATTAATCCTTATTGTTTTAACGAAAGCCAGAGACAGATTGTAACTTCAGCGCATGACAGCTTACACGAGACACCGACGGAAACTTGGAAAGACACGCCTTCCGAGATAAGTCGTTCAACCTTCGAAACGTCGAGCTTCACGAGTGTTCGGCGCGAGACAGAAATAATTCATTCAGTTGTTCGTACAAGCAACGAACAAGTGCTCATTGCAGTGCTCGATTAAGTCACTCGAAAACCATTAACTGTGCACGTAGTCCAAAGTTTACGTCTCCGCAAACCTTTGCTCCGTTCTTCAATCTTATCGTCGCACGCAAATATACTGACCTTTTTTGGAATGGTTCTTCTTGGACAATGAATCATGCCATGTGTCATCCAGGCGACCGCAATTTATGAGCACGGCTGCTGACGTCCCTGGGCAAAAACTGTTCAAAACATGTGGTCCTTCTCCCAAACGTCAGCTATTTGTTTGGCGCAGTATGGCCCTCGTTGCTTTTTCGCCATTAAATGCCTAAACACCATCACCCAAAAGTCAGCAGCTGAGCACTGAAAAGTGTTTGTTCTCCTATGAGTTCTTTCACGGTTGTTTTTGTATGTGATCGCTTTGCGAGTGTTCGAAAGATGCCGCTGCAGTGCATGTCCTGACAGCTGTGAATTTCTCCCCCGTTATGTCTAGGTCCTGCTTATGGGAAAAAGCGGGTCAGGCAAAACAAGCATGCGATCCATCATATTTGCCAACTACATTGCAAGGGACACAAGGAGGCTGGGTGCCACAAGTAAGACGTTTTCTGCCTAGCACGTTTGTTACAGCTTCCCTGCTTCCAAACGTTGCAGTGTTGAAGAAACTGAGGTTCTGGGACGCTGTGACAATTGGGCTCTTGACGCGAAGGTGTTTGCTCAGCGGTAACTGCTGTCCGAGACGTTTCACCAGTGTTGGCAAACCTGTGGTTCTTTAACTGCAAGCAGAGCCTAATAAAGGAATGTGAGGGGAATCTGGTTAAGGTGCATTATTTGATTTCAAAGTTAGTTGTCTTGTTTGCCTACTCTTTATAGACTACATTGGCTCGTAAACAAGAGTGCAAAGCAGTATTGTACTGTCGAGTTTTATCCGAATTGGACGCCAAGACAGTCCCTGGTTGTAATAAAAACAACCCTTCTGCGTGATATGGTGAAGTGGTGATATTTTAAAGGGGTACGGAAACAAACTGATGTAACTGCAGACTCTATCTTTCGCTTTAAAGTCGACCAGCGAGAAGCACAGTGCGTATTGCACTCGTGACGTCAAGAGTTTCTGCACGGCCAAGGTTTCTACTTGCGAGCATTGCCGCTTGGTGGTGTCAACGCATAAGAATCATGCCTAGTAGCAATATCTGAGGACTGTATGCCCTATGGCCTATACATAGCTTGTGCCCATGCCTTGCTATGTATAGCAAGGCATGGCAAAACACATGCCTTGCGCCCTCACTCTGAGAGCTGGGGGCGCCCCCCCTGGCCCCCCTGGTTGGTATGCCCATGTGCGTCGTATCTCGTGGGGACGAAGTTTCACAGTTTTTCACCTCGCCAATGTTTTGTGGGGCAGCGACAACGATGGACCCGTGCCGTACGACGCGCGAAATTTGGTCTCCCGATCACGTCTGCCACTGTGTCGGCACAGCTGACATATTCTACACTGCCGCTTTGCGCTATGCGTTTGTTTTCATACCAGTAACGCCTACATATCTCAGCTCGAACTGAGATGCCATCCCACACTCGCGGGTATGCAGTGCGAATTTCGTTGAAGGAATGCCCTCCAAGGAAGTTTCGTCCCCATCGTACAGGTCAATGATATTTCCGGACCATTATGGCACGCAGTCTGTACTTCATGAAGAAAAATTCGGACGGTACAAAAAGTGACAAATATGAATCTAAGGAAAACTATAATGAAACTTGGAATCACTGGACAATCGATGTTTGAGTATGGAAGTTTATGTGGTGTGCTTTCTTTTTTGATCAGCCTCCTTTTGGCTGTGGAAACGCTGACACCCCGAGTCTTGTAAACAACAATTTTTTTTTCGCCTTTAGAGCCACCTATTGCAAAGTTGTTCAAACTGGAAGTACCATCCACTGGTCCCTTCCTACTTGTAAAGTGTGCACCACCTGGCCATGATGAGTGGTACTCTCTTGACAGCCTTTGACGGTCAAAACCGGTTCCCATTTAGTTACGCTGCCCAAAAATATTTCAGCCTGGTTAAACTGTGCCACCTCTTTTAGGTATAATAAGTGTTTTGTCAAGTTACGGTAGTCCAAGTACCTGCGTGCCGAAAATCAGCACCTCGCACAACCAGATTGCTACACAACAGCTGACCGCAAAAGCCTTTGACGGCCAAACCGTGTGTTGGCCAGCAACTTAATTTCCTCGGCTTTGAAGCCACCTTTCGTAAAGTTGTTTCAATTGGAAGTAGAATGCACTAGTCCCTTTGGTAATATAGCAAGAATAAATTATGTTATTAACTAACTTTTAAGTTATTTAACGTGTCGCCGAGTCGCGGGAAAGATATGCGCGAACGGCGCGTGCCGCGGCGCACGCGAGCTCGTCCAGAGTGGTGAGCGAGGCTCTCGGAATCTTGGTTACCGGGGCGTCACCTAGCGCCCCTTTAATCGCTCAGGAGCGCATCGCGTTGAAGCGAGCGAACGAGTGGGCCAGCAGATAAGAAAGGACGCGCGTGTGCATTGTGCGGGTCTTGGCACCAGGCGACGCGCCGTCAGGGAGCGCGGCCATGCAATTCGGTCAGCGCTCCCGTGTTGTCCAGACTTTTGCTCACGACAGTACCACAAAGG
Organism: Ixodes scapularis; assembly: GCF_016920785.2. Classification (NCBI taxonomy): domain Eukaryota; kingdom Metazoa; phylum Arthropoda; class Arachnida; order Ixodida; family Ixodidae; genus Ixodes; species Ixodes scapularis. The sequence continues at coordinate 110,793,770 of NW_024609880.1, read as the reverse complement.
ATGCCAAAGGCACCAGGATACATTTTTTCGGCAGGTTCCTACATATTGAAAGGCTCCTAATATGACGGAGCATTCCTTTGCAGAAAAAAAATGGTTGCTTTGGTGCAATGACTGCTTTTGGACAACTACTGTTTGTTAATGAGCCAGCATCTACTTTAAATGTCAGAGTTGGGGAAAGTTCTCGGTTCTCGTCTTCGGGCTCAAATTCTTTTTGCCCCCTTGGCTCGTTGCAGCACGTATTGAAACGCTCGGATGTCAACACTACTGAAAGAAGAGAGGTTAATAAGGCACATCTGTTCTGGTCTTACACTCGAGTAAGCTCGGCCACATCATTTTTTTTTCCTCGCAGTCGATGTGGAGCACTCGCACGTGCGCTTCTTGGGCAACCTGGTACTCAACCTGTGGGACTGCGGAGGCCAGGAAGCCTTCATGGAGAACTACTTCGCCAGTCAGAAGGATACCATCTTCAGGAACGTCGAGGTGCGTTCGACCTTCCCTTTCTCTCGAGGTTGAGAGAATGGTGCCATAGCTCGTGTAATGCATTCTCAGTTGCAAACAATCTTAACATCCAGTAAGAGATGAGCATGCACTATTTTTGCAGTAGGAGAACCAAGCTACCAGATAACTGCATTAAGATAGAGATTTGAATAGACGTGAACGGTGGCTTCATGTCAGCTGTGTGTTGCGTTCCCCTCCCTACGGCAGGTGCTCATCTATGTGTTTGACGTGGAGTCTCGCGAGCTGGAGAAGGACCTGCACTACTACCAGTCCTGCCTGGAGGCCATCCTGCAGAACTCTGCAGAGGCCAAGATCTTCTGCCTCGTCCACAAGATGGACCTCGTGCCCGAGGAGGAGAGGGAGCGGGTGAGGAAGATACTATTCCAGCAGCTTCAAAATGCTTCGAAGCATTGAAGATTGGAAGGAGATGGAAACAGAGAGATGTATGCTACCTCCATATGTGCATAGTCTGTTTCACCTTCCAATGTGCCGTGCCAAACGCTATGAGCCATAGTAGCCGGTCCAGTGCTCCATGCATAGCACGTGCCTTCAAGCTTTGCGCCTCTCTCTGCCCACCCCGAAGGGCATGTGACACGCTCGCAGCCGTGGACTGGCTGCGGTTTCTTGTTATGTTTGTTGCGGTGCATTGTAATCGAAATGAAGTGTAGCAGACTCACCGGGCAATGAAGTTTGGTTTGACAAGTGGCGCCATCTTATTTTCGCAACTCTCGAGACGGCCCGTGGCTGCGGTCATTGGTCCCCATCTCGAGCTCGAATCTCCGAGCACCATTCCAAACTGTGACGCAGCACTTGTGTCAAATCTCTCGATGACATGGCCTCCCCAAAGTTGCCCTTTTTGGCCACCAGTCGTGCTGACTAGCAGCCGACCAAGGTACCTCCTGTTCACTGCCCTGGAAATTTAGAGCGAGCAGCTTTTTCAATGAGTATTGACGTGAAGGCCTCTCGCATGTTGGGAATTCGAAACATGCCGTGAATACACGCATTTGCGAGCATTTTATCCTGGTGAAGTGAGGTCGATGTGAGTTGTCGCAAATTAGGGAGAGGGTCTTCCCCTAACCATTTCGGGGCTCTATTGTAGACAAAAAAATTTTCCAATGTCCTAGCTCTGGGAGGGGGTGTGGTCAGAGAGCAGCGTCACTGTACTCTGTTTAGCCCAAACTGAAACATAAATGCCGTAAATGTTCGCCCTTGAGTCACGCAGCTGGCTCAAGGGCGAACATACAGTAACCACACACATGGCCATTCGTGGTCACTGTTGGGAAGAGTCGGTAATTCCTGCTGATATAGAGTTTCAAGCTCCCCGCACTATTGCTGATTGGAGAGTTGAATCTTTCATTTTAGAGCACAGCTCTTGGGCGCTTTTCACTGGGTTGAGCGGCGTTGACGTAACCGCACGCATTGCATTATGGGACGTCACTGTTTCCCCCTCTAAATTTGGGGGGAAACTGAATTGGTGATGAGGTCGTGCGACATTAATTTTTCTGCTAAATTTAGCCTGAAAATTTTTAACTGAAAACTTAGCAGAAAATTTAGTGAACATCCCTGCTAAATTTCCCACAAAATTTAGCAGGGATATTTTCACTAAATTTCCTGCTAAATATAACGAGAAATTTAGCGAAAATCTTCTGCGAAATAGGAGGGGAGGTTACCCTCCCCTCCTCTTCCTCAAGAGCCGCACTCTAATTTCACATTACAGAGAATTGTAAATGTCTTTTTCGGTGTCTTGGCAATTCTCTTTATTATAAGAAGGCTACTGCTCCACACAGCTCAGCCCGCATTCTCTTGTCTGCAACCACGGGCCATGATTTCCGATTTCCGAATAGCACCTTGCAGGAAGTGAGACCTAGGGGATGTTGCAGGAATGACATTCACAACAGAAATAATACTTAAAAAACAAGCGAGCTGATGATGATTCATGGTAATAAAACCCGAGACTCAGGAACACACAAGGGGACGAACACAACACAACGTCTCAATAATACACAGCTGAACGTTTATTTTTCAGACACTCGTTTAAAAAGGCGAGCCCCACTGTTGACGTTGTGTTGTGTTCGTCCCCTTCTGTGTTCCTGAGTCTCGGGTTTTATCACCATGATTCACAACAGGCCTTTACTTATTTTTACTTTGTGTTTTTGAGGAACAAGGACCACTTGCATTTGAGCTCTTATGCTGGGAATATACACCTGTATTCCTGAATCAGACAGCGCTGAAGTTGCGTGTTGCAACATCTTGATCTTGTTGGTGCTGTGTGTAAGCCGCCTTCTTTCGTCTCCCATTAGATTTTTCAGCTTAGGCAAGAGGATCTCAACAAGCTTTCCAAGCCCCTGGAGTGTACGTGCTTCAAGACGTCTATATGGGACGAGACTCTCTATAAGGTGGGTTTCACTGTAGTACCCTTGTTAGCTGGGAATGTCCAATATACTAGGTAATATTAGTTAATGTAGATCTTAATTAGTTAATGTAGATCTTTGACACTCCAAAATGAGAAGTGTGCAAATCTTTTTAATTCTGATCAGTTCGGTTTCACTCTCGAACGTTCTGCCTGGAAATATTGTTCTTTTTCGTTTTTCAAACCCCATGATATTCATGTGCCCCCCTTCCCCAGCACCCCAACTCATGGACATCCCAGCCACCTCGGCCACCCTCAAAAACTATTCCTGGCTACGCCACTGACTCAAGCAGACAAAACATGCGTGCACTGCAAACGCAGTCCTAAGCAGCATTACACCGAACAAAAATTAAGGCCAAACAAAGAAAAAGAAAAATGTCGCCGATTTCACGTTCTCCGCTTGCGAAAACGACAACTGGGTGATTTACTCGCAGCTCCGCCCAAATCCCAAACCAGAAACACAAACGCACGAAAAAAAAATCCGCGTGCACGCCGAAACTTTGAACACAATTAACAGAAACAGGGTCCTGCAAGAAGTCTGTCGCTATGCGCTAGCACAAAATGACCTTGTGTCTGAAATTACTATGAAAAGTTTCTCACAGATGGCGCACTATACTCCTTGTCACTAGTCGTGTGCAGTTCAGGCGAAGGGAGGGGAGAGCACTAAGAAGGTGGGACAGGAAGGGAGTGCAAAGGAGAGCAATGGGAGAAAGGGAGAGCACTAGGAACATTGGAGAGAAGAGGTTTTTCTCCTCCTCCCCAGCCTTCCTAGTGCTTGCCCTTTCTCCCCTCTCATGGCGTTGCCTTTGCCTGTACTGCAGGCAACTAATGGTACGGACTATAGATAGCCAATAAATTTCTTCGGGGGGAGAAAACAATTTTCAGGCTTTCATCAAAGTGCAAACTTGATCCTCCTACTTCCCTGTTGAAATAAATGGAATGAAGATCTTGACTGAGATACTTTAAAAAAGGAAATTACTTTGTGCAACACTTCAGGAAACGTGTTAGTGGCTCTGTTTTCTTCAAAAGTGCTTATGAATGAAAGGTCGATTCAAGGGATTCAAGCTCTCGTAGAAAATATCTAGCCCCAAAACAAGAAAATGTGCAAACGCGCCGCTAATTACCGTAAAATACCGCAGAACACCACTTTGTTCGAGCGCCCACTATAGACATTTCCGAAACTCAGGAATTCCGCAAATGATGCATTAAATGCCCGAACTTCTCAGACAACAGCCCATGTCTAGATTACCCCAGTTTTTGGTGAAAGCGGGGTGGGCACACCCCCAGGATCCTACGGTAGTTTTTTTACTATATTTTTTATAAAACCATCCCGAAGTCTATCCGTCAGGTGGTTGCTGAGCAGTCTGACCCAAAAGTTGCCATTGGAAATGCATAGGGCCTGGGAAGCTGTGATGCAGGGTTGCCTGACCCGTCTTTGTTTTCCTAGGCATGGTCCTCCATTGTGTACACGCTGGTGCCCAATGTCCAGCAGCTGGAGACCAACCTCCAACAGTTCACCAACATCATAGACGCTAACGAGGTCCTACTCTTCGAGAAGGCCACCTTTCTCGTGAGTCCGCACCCCTTTCGCCCTCGTTTCGGCAGGAGCTGGTCCCGGAGCGATGGCTTTTGTCTCTTGGAGTCCGTTGCAAGCACCGTCCACAAACTCCTCGTTACAATGGGACTTCATCATTTTTTACCACAAAGTGCCAAGGCGCATGCCCTCGGCCAGGACCCCGCGCTGTTCCCGACCATGCTGGCGACATGGTCTCGCAGCTCGCGTCCGATCTTTAGTTATGCGTGATGTGCAAATAGACCACAACGTAAAACTGGCAACGCCTGCACTCTTCTCACTTTAGCAAAGCAAATGTCAGAGAAGTTGAAACCGCCAATTGTGGCGAGCATAGGGTCCTGTCCCACCACTCTAGTCCTGCAACAAAATGATAGCAATGGCTAGGCGGATGGAGAAAACTAAATTGCGACGGGTTTCTCGCCTCCGTGCCATTGTTTGGCCGAAGCCTCTGGAACTAATTGTCCCTCTTGTAAGCTTTATTGCTTTCTTTTGATTATGGCCGCGTCGTTTACGGTAGTTTGCGAGACGCGGCCTTTGAGACCGACAGGCAGCGGGTCGCGCGATCAGTTGGGTCTTTGGATCAGTTGAAGTGGTCCACGGAAGCTTAGCCAGCTGGGAGTTGGAATGCCTGACCGACCGTGACGACGGCGACACTCCCGTTTGCTCGTGGTTTTTGCGGAACTTCTGTGGCCGATTAGCGGTATCGCAACATCGGACAGCATAAGCTTTCCCAACGTCATTCATTGCCACTTTGGGCGCACTTTCGATGTGCCGGCCGGGGACACGTTTGAGGCACCGTAACCAAAGTGGCTACACCGAATTTCGCGAAGCGTCTAGTGTGTCGTCGTAAATTATGCTCACTCTTAATCTTTGCTTCGAGAGAAATAAGGGGCGGCCGTCGCTTCTTCTTTTGCCACAGATCATCAGCCACTGCCAGCGCAAGCAGCACCATGACGTGCACCGCTTCGAGAAGGTCTCCAACATCATCAAGCAGTTCAAGCTGAGCTGCAGCAAGCTGGCCGCCCAGTTCCATAGCATGGAGGTGCGCAACGGCAACTTCGCCGCCTTCATCGACGCCTTCACCCCAAACACCTACATCATGGTCATCATGGCCGACCCCAGCATGCGTGAGTCCCTCCAGTCCGTCTGCCCGCGTCGCTGCGCTTCCTGCCGACCTCGCGCGCTTGCAGAGGCTTACGACCGTGAACCTCGGAACCTCTCGGAGACTCTCGCAACGAGAGAACACGCTAACGGGTAGCTGTGCAACACTTTCAGTTTCTGCACATTTTCCATTTTTTTAGCGCTTCGTTCTTTCTTTCTGCACTCAAAAATCTTTCTGCGATGTTATAGACGACCATTTCTCGTAGATGGCGCATACGTTTGATCACACAAATGCCGCAGAACCTTCGCACTAGTGAAATGCAGTTCCAGAGTTGCCCCATAGAAGGCACCAGCATCCCAGTGCGTTTTCTCGCAGTGAGAGATCTCGAGAGCTCAGTCCTAAGCAAATGCAAGTTTATGAACGGGCATTTAGAACTGAAAGTTAAATTCTTCACATATTTGCTATTAACGCGGAATATGTTTTAGGGCTGGGTCAACACCAATTAGAATAATCGAAGCGTGCGCACTGCAATTTTGATGTCACAACGGCGAGATCGAGCAAAGACGCAAATTGAATGCGAGCGTTGTGCCAGCATTGGGGGCCTTGTGTCCAAGCAACACGTCGAAGGACGCTCAAGTCCAATTGCCAAGTTGGTGCGACCCAACTGCGACAACGTTCTAGGGAGGAAGAGGAAGATGCTTGCGGGCCTCGTTTATTCTAGCTGGTGTTGGCTCAGTTCCGAGCTTAGGGCGTCTCGAAAGGTTGCGCAACAGAAACATAACAACGCAGCTAGTTGTCTTTGCAAGACCATGTCCCTCTGCGGCAATCGAACCACTGGCCTTTTGCTGAGTATAGATCTCCTGCACTGGCGTAGAGGCTCAGGTTAAGCGTGGCTCTAGGTAGTTGTACGTACATCTGTAGCACAAAAATGTTTCAGCTAATGCCGTAATCTAGTGTTTTGCTTTTAAAAAATTTTTATTTTTGGGGGGGGGGGGGGGGGGGGGGGTGTTGTCGATGTTTTTAAAAAAATTGCAGAGGACGAGGGGTCTACGAATATTTGAATATGAGACGAATGACATCCGGTGTTCAGTTTTGCGTATCTACTAGTTGACGTTATTTTAATTTTTAATAGTACCTCGAGAAATGTTTGGGAAGTACGACTAGACCTTTGATCGTAGCCACTCGCAGGTTATTGAAAAGTGTATAGACCGTATTGTTACAAGCCCATTTTTACGAGTCGGTTGCTAAGTGCGCAGTGGCAACGGCACAGCAAAAGCAACCTTCATTTTAATGCCACGTCCTCTTTGTATGCAGCATCAGCAGCAACGCTGATCAACATCAAGAATGCCCGGAAACATTTTGAGAAACTGGAAGGCGCCAAGAGCCCCAATTCCCAGTCCCTGGTTCGGAGATAACGGCCTTGCTGTAGTTCCGACCTTCCCCCAACTCCTTCAAAATTTCCTTTGTTCTTGCAGCGATTCTTTGAATGTATAAAGAAAAACTGAGTAATTTATGCCAAGCAACATTCATAAATTTGCATAGCCCGCCAATAGCATATGGCCCCTCCTGATAGAACCTTTATTTTTTTAACCCCATATTCTTTGAGAACTGTTGGTGCAGTGTCTTGCGAACAAGTGCACGTGCAAATCGAGCATTTTACCATGTTGTTTTTTCTCTCTGCTCTGAAGAAGGAAAGTACATGCTTGAATTTGACCCGATTTTTTCTTCCGCGTTCCACGTGTATAAAAAAATAGGAGATATCTGTATACTGTACAAATTAATAAAGCAATTTTCTTGTACATTGCATCAGGGTATATTCCGTCTGTCTCGCTTCATCTTTGGAGGATGATAAACCAATGGCTTCCCTGAAAAGGCTGCAGCGAGCTTACATATTACGCAGCAAAGCGTTCCAACAAAAAAGCTCCAGTTTCGCTTCTCTGAAGACTTGGCACAATGGAGCACTTTTACAAGTGGTGAATCTTGCAACTGTGCACACACTACTACCACTTGTTGCTTGTACTGCTGTATCTAGAAAAAGACTTTTATGGTAATGATTTTCAGGTTTTTTTTCACATTTTAATAGGCATGTGCAACTAGTGGATCTTGAGTTAGAAGCAAAAATAGTGGTTTCAAATCAAATCAAATCAAATCAAATTTATTCGTTGTCACATTTGACATGACAACAGGGACTGGGGCAAAAAGCTGCTAAAGAGCAGCTTGACAAGGGTCCCAGCCCCCGTACAGTTTGCGACAGCTTCAAACAATTTAACGACTAAAATTTAGTATACAACTACACAGTGTACAGAGACTAGTACACACCAATGCAGAAACTTGATTTATACAATACTAAATTTGTTGAAAACATATAGACGTAAAACACACAGGCCAGTGAAAGAAGAACTCGAATAATTAAAGCAATGATACAATCGTACATGAAATAATACATCCAGTTCATAACGAAAAATATCAGCAGTATTCAAAAATCGCCTAGAAAAGTAAGTTCTTTTAATTCCCTATGTGATAGTGATTCAAAATGGCGACCTTTTCTGTACAAACTATTTAACATGGTGGACAATCTGAAATGGAGCGTCTGATTTAGGTAATTTGTACGCGTTGGGCGAATCATCCAGGGTTCATTTTGTCTTAGGTTGCGTAGGATGACGCGATGTTTTAGGTTGACTAGTTTAATAAAATGAACATTATTGTGTTGAAGAGCCCTGCGATACGTTGACAGAAGCTTGTAAGGATACATTTGCTCAACGGTTTTGACATTTAGGGATTTAAATAGTGATTTAGTTGGATGAAGAAATGGAGTTCCTGAAATTGCACGTACGGCCTTCTTTTGTAATAGATGCAACTTATTCAGATTACTTTTTGTTGTGGTGCCCCATATCAGGTTACAGTAATTTAAGTGAGAAGAAATTAATGTATTATATATAGTTAATTTAATTCGAGTAGGAAGTAAACTTTTAAATCTTGTAAGCAGGCCTACATTTTTAGATATTTTTGCTTGCATGTAGTCTATGTGTGCATTCCAGCTCATATCATAAGAAAACAACACACCCAAAGTTTTAATACAATCCACAAACTCAATTTCTTCATTGTTTATTGTAAGATGAGGTAGGTTATTTATTTTCCTATTTTTGGGCCTAAACAAAATAGCTTTGGTCTTTTTACAGTTTAATTTTAGTTTGTTGTTAAGCGTCCAGGCGGCGATTTTTTTTAGCACTTCGTGCACTGTAGCAATAGAAGTAGAAAGATTGTTATGGGAGAAAAAAATACTTGTATCATCAGCGTAAATTATCAGCTTTACATCATCGCTTTTGGCCACATGCACAATGTCGTTTATGTATAGTATAAATAGCAATGGGCCTAAAATGCTACCCTGAGGAACACCCGATTTGATAGAAAGCCTGTCCGAATGAAAATTCAGAAAAGACACGTATTGATTCCTATTTTCTAAGTATGATTTTATGAGATCGAGTGCTACGCCTCTTATTCCAAAAAATGGTAATTTGGCAAGTAAAATATCATGATCGATGGAATCAAAGGCTTTAGGGGTCAAGTATTGTGTTATCTTTGTACTTAATCCATTTCGGAAGATCGGAAGGGCTTACTCACACTGGTAAAAGAAAATAAAATGAATGTTTAATTCTTAGTACAGTTGGGATGACCACACAGGCTTAGGTTCCGTTTGTGGTCGCCATACAGCCTTACGAGCTCGGCAGATTCACACGCACCATGCCCCGGCCGCAAAGGGAACCTAGGCTTGTGTGACCACCTTAACCGTACTAAGAATGAAAAGTTCATTTGATTTTCTTTTACCAATGTGAGTAAGACCTTTCGATTTTCCGACACGGATTAAGTACAAAGATAAAATCTGAAAAGTGGGATCTGGATCTACGACTGCCCCAAAAGAACTGAGCTTCATGTTGCTTGACTAAGCCTAGTCGAGGCCGGACAAGGACAAGCTTCCAAACGCGACCAGCTCGGCCGAAGCCGCCGATCAAAGTTGTCAAAGTACGAGAAGTTTTAAACGTGATTATGGAGAAAGATCGTCCCCTGGAGAACTTATTGGACGCCTGATTTCAACAACAATGACGTCAGTGGCGGCGGAATCGCACGGCGTGACAACATTCCAAGTAATGCCCGACTTGCGTAAGTCCTTTCGATCTTCTGACATGGATTAAGCACAAAGATAACAGCTGTGGTACCAAGTATCAACTAGTTTCTCTGAGCCTTCCACTACTGCAACATGCTTAAACGAGAACAGACCTTAACTTGTGAAGGTTGTTGACAAGCTTCCACTTGTCCATTTCCAAGTTAATTTTAATCTACCTATGTTTATTGACTGTGGCCTCTAAAAGTCCAGTGCCTAAATTGAGATGGCAAGTAAATGATGCATTTGACATAAAATTAAACCCATAAAGTCGCTCAGGCATACTTGATCAAGGGGACTTATAAATATTCTTGCTGTATACAAATATGTACGATTAGCACAAGTTGTCGGGGCATCTCTGCTTAGCATATGCCCATGCATGCCAGTTCAACTTTGAAAATTTTACTACAATGTAGATATTGTGAGGGAGCTCATAGACAACATCCACTTCATCTTCAAATGGTCATCATCACTATCGTCCTCAATTATTTTATAACCACTACTTCTTATCCGCTGTTCTTATACTTTCCCGTGAGCAGGTGCTCAATAAATCCGTCCCTGGATGAGCCCGCCTTGTCCTCACAATATACATTTACAAAGTTTGAAAAAAATGTTTAAATAGACCAGGCGCACACATGCATTATCCTGCTTTGGAAACCAACTTTCCTCCTAAGCACGTGGCTGCAATATTATTTGTAACCGGGTTAGCCTTGTTGAGTTCGCTCCTAACCAAGCAATGGTGCGCTGCGGAGAAGTCTCACCCGCGGAAGTGAGCTCCGCGGGTGTTGCTTCTCCGCAGGACACTGATGCTCGGCGAGAACCACACTCAACAGGGATAACCTGTCACAGTCAACACTTATAAAAATCTGAATATTACAGCTCATCTCGAAGCGAACATCGAATGGCATATTATTTGAAAATACTAGTACTACAGTGCAATTCACTTATAACAAACGATGTACTACTTATAACGATTGGTTTCTAGAGTTTCTAGACAAAAAATGATGAGTTTCTAGTCCAGATACAAAGGTAATCGGTTATAACGATCGAAATTTTGGGTTTTCTTATCGTTATAACTGGGTTGCACTGTATTCAAAAATCCAAATATTCACGCAACACTAAAGGCTTGCAATAACATTACATGCAAGCATTATGAAAGCATAAATGCTCGTAGCACATGAAAATAAACATCTATTATTGCAGAGGATGAAATGATATGGATGGAGGGCACAAAGTGAGTGAAATGATAAATTGCAAGTTAACATTTTCAACAATATTTTTGGTTCTAATGTTGGCAATGTGGAATCTGCCAACATTTCGTGGTAGGAGTGAATGCGAAAACATTGGTGAATGAAACGACATTGAGCACATTCTGCCAGATTTCCTGCCACATGACACTTGTCCCTGCCTTGTGTACAAACCCATCTACGGATTAACATGAACTGCAGAACATGCTATGGTATTAAAGCTCAATTTCACAGACTTCGGGAAAAACACCTTTTTCTGAAAAGAAATGAAACAAAGAATAGAAGAGAGCTTTCCTCCCCTTTATTCCAAATTAAAAGAAAACATTTACAAGTACTGTTTTTGTTCCTTCATGCAACTATAATGCAATTCCTCACTCATGCACGCAGGCTCAAACAAAATTGTGGTTATGGCATTTAGCTCAGTTGCTAACTGTCCCACTCAAAGCCATCTGGCTCCAGACTCGGCATCAACTTTTAGATGTGAAGTTACTACAACGCTGTCGAAACTACTTGCACGAGGCTTTCTTTGGCAGCCTCTTGTAGCAAGTGTGTGTGCAAATAAGATGCAAAACAGTCTCGTACACGGCACTGTGGAAACTAAGCCAGCCTCCAGAATGGCGCACAAAAATGTTGACGTCGGGTATAAAACATGACGCAACAATGTTGTATACGTCGCACCCGGCAATCTGATCCGTCGTCACCAGTGTGCGCCGAGGCAGTCGGCCACCTTTTGTAGCAGATCAGAGTGGCTTGCGTACAGGCGCAGCTCCTTGCCAACGTCGGTCCACCTGACCTTAGCAGCGTCGTCCCCTGCCTCCAGGGAGAACTTCCCCACTGTGTTGCCGGCATCATCGTGGAAGTTGTACGCCACAGTCTCCATCCACGCGTTGTCCGTGTTGCGGGGGTCGTCCACGTACCCCTTGTACACCTAGTGCATGCAAAGACCGGCATTGAGCAAGCGTCGGTATTCGCGGTGGATGGATGTACGCATACAGGCGACTGGAGCCGTCTAGCTTATGTTTCGAATGCAAATCAGGGGTTTTCGAGCCAACTACCCGTAGAGACCGCCGCAGTGGACAGCTTTTTTGTTTGCGTTTCTCTGCCCAGCTGGCACGCTGAGTGCGGCGAAAAAGAAAAATGTGGAACTCATCGGGGATATATTGCATATAGTATCTCAATGTTCCAACCGGGCCATTACCGATGGTATATTCGGCTGGTCGTTTTCCAGCGCTCCAGTGCTCCGAATTGGATCTATGAGGTTCGAGAGCGCTTCCAAATCCAAAACTAGGGGTACGGCGCACCAGCCGAATGCTAGGCTTCCAAGCGGCCTGAGTGCCGACACTGAACACAACACCGAAGGCAACTTCTGCAACCGCTCCACTGCCGTGGCGCAAGCTACTGCCCAATACAAAGGGTTCAGCCGATATATTTCATCCATCCGGCACCCCCACCACATGTCCACATGCTTCGAAAAAGAAATGGCTGCCATCAATGTGAACGCTGGCTTTCGCTGCGATCTCCCATCAAGCGCTGAACACCTCCTGTACTCGCTGCACAGCACAGCGGGATCGATGTGGTATCCAAACGTGGCGGTGTCTGATGCTAAGCCTCTTGGCCGTATCGGCTTCATTCTCTTTCAACTCAACAGCGGAAATGGCTGGAGTCAGGCGACTGGTCCTCCAGCACATGCTCGCACCGCTTTCACTTCTAAGTCGGAGCGCCTCGCAGCACTACGAGTCAGCTGGGGACGGCGCGATCCGAAAATCTGAGAGCGCTATCAAAATTAAGAACCAGTTGAATATACTCAGTGCCCGACTTTGAAAAGCCGAACGGGAATCGCCCTTTCACAGCACTCCAAGAGGCTGGAAATCGACCAGCTGAACATACCACGACACTGTGTGTGCTCACTTCCCAAAGTCATACCATTATGCAGGATAAAAGAAGAGACACTCCGAATGCATAAGGATCTCTGTAACACTGCATTCCAATGCAGCAAGCTGTTTTGCCTGCATGAAACCCCCCTCGCTTCATCTTCGAATTAAAAGTCTGTCTTTTCTTCACTTGCGGCATCATTTTATAACCAGTGTCACAACTTGAATTCGCTGTAGATGCTGGAACAGTTAGAACAGCTTTGCTTTTGGATTCGTCGGCTTACAGAAATGGTGGATGGAAGGGACGCTTTGCCTCAGCGAAGCCACATCCTACAGTCACCGGAAAGTGAAAACAGTAAACCTTGGCAAACACTCCACTTCAAAGCCCAGCTGAGGTTTACAAAGTCAGAAGAACTACATTTTCGCCCTCTTCAGCAATAGGCTCCGGATGGGAACTAATCTGAGCTGCACAAATTATATGTCAAAGGTCTATGACAATGAGTCTTCAGCAGCTCTTTCAGTAGACCAGCACAATTTGGTTGACAACATACAAATGCTCCAAAATGCTTGAAGCAGGGTGTCTGCCCAAATTACTTTCAAATTCCCTGACTTTTCCAGGCTCTCCTTAACTATTTCGATCAAATTCCCCGACCATTACAAAAGGAGAATCTGAAAACTAATCCATGTTGCCAATGCCTGGATTGAGAAAACACTTTGACAGTGGCATCATCATTCATACATTTTTTTCATTTAAAAAATACAGCCGCAAAAAACTTAACACAAAAACAAGCACACATCGCACACATGAATGGCCTTACAAGTTTGAAGCTAGTGTAGGTCTGTCGTGCTTGCAGAGGATAGAGTTAGAGGCTGTTCCTATTAAGTTAGGTTAATCGGGGGGGGGGGGGGGGGGGCGGGGCTGGCTTGAGTTGTTTAGTGATGTTTCGGGAAACAATACCTCCAACACAACATATTAAAATATGGACAATTTCACCACCACCCATGTCACTGCACGTCACATCCTTGTGCTACGCTGTGCATCACCACACCACTCTCATCTGTCACTTTCCCTGACTTAGCAGACTTTTTGACAATTTCTCTGACCATTCCCCAACTTTTCCAGGTGCTTTGAAATTCCTGACAATTACAGGTTTTCCAGGTTATTAGACACACTGCGAAGAGTGCGAAGAGACACTGGCAACTTCCAAGCTCAATTGGCACCAGCAACACAAAGGAAGCTGGCAGACCACTTACACCAGTGCCCCTACTGAAAAACTCCCCCATGGAGTCCTCTAGCTTGCACCGGTCTTCTCCGTCCCGAGCCAGGCTGTTCATGGCCTCTTCACAGAACTCCCGCTTCAGAGTGGCAGTCACGAGCTCACCCGGGTCAACCATGCCCTAGGTATAAAAGACAGGATGCAGAATTTTCCACAGAACTCGAAAACATGGCAAAGCATTACCGCAGTCATTTGCATGTCTAATTCAATTGTTGGATAGCAGGGATGGGCAGTATTTCAAATACAAGTATTTGAAATACGTATTTCAAATACTTTGTGTATTTTGCATTTGTATTTAATTACAAATTGGGTAATGTATTTGACGTGTGCATTTAAATACTAAATCATGGGTATTTCAAATAAAATTGTAATGAAATACAATTTTGTGGGCGAAAATACATCCCTCAAATTTATTGTCATGACTCATTTTGCTCATCCTAAGACGTGTCCAGAGCAGTGTTGCGGAGTTGCCACTCCGGAGTTGGAATGATTCCGGAATCATTCCGCATTTTCACGACCCCGGAATGGAATGGGAATGGAATGGCGGCAACGTTGAGGGGAATGGAATGGGAATGGAATTAGGTGCCTTTTGCCCGGAATGGAATGGGAATAAAATAAACACAATTCTTCTTTTCTTTTTCTTTTTTTTAGTGTTTACGGTCAGCTAAACCGAGCCAGTCAGCAAGTCAGTTGCTCAGAAATAAAATGAGCGGGAAACAGCTAGCCCGCGTTGAGCCCTAATGGACTTATACGCCAAAAAAATGCAATACAAAAAACAAACGTCAAAGCAAAGAGCAAAGGGGGAAAGGGGGGTAACATGGCGCCTTTCACGGATGCGCAGGCGTCGGGCTTCGATGGCGTTACACGAGAGCGAAACAAGAAACCAAGCACAAAGCAAAAGAAAAGGGAGCGGCAAAGAAAGCAACCACCATGCACAACTCCTCATCGTCCTTCTTGTCATGCTTTTTTTTGTTGTTGCGACGGTTTGTAGAATGCACGCGCGTGCACAGACATATCTGGGAGCGGAAGCGACTCCTAACTCGCAGAGCTCTGATAACTCGTTGACTCAGGCGCCGTCTAAAGATGATCAGGTATTGTTTTCTTATAGTTCGAGGTGCGTTGTTTAGCAGGCAGCCAACCCTGCTGCCTTCCACGTTCATTCGTGCGCACTCCTTTGAAGTGCGAAATGTGAGTTTGCTTCAGAATTAAAACAAAGCGAGATTCACTTCCCTCTTCTCCTCTTGCACTTTGCTCCGAGGCTTGTTTTTTTATACTGCATTTGTAGTGTAAGTCCGCCTATTACTTGGTCTTTGTTCCGATGCTTGTTTTCTGTGTTATATATTTTAGTGGGTTGGGGTTACAAGCAAGCTAGCGGATTCCCGCTCATTTCCTCTGACTTTAGTCTCTGCGTACTTCGTTTCACCTTGCGATGGACCGCTGCGGACGCTACGAGTCACCCTAGGCAATTCAGCACCGTGAGCGGGACTGCATGCAGGGTCACGCGACACTCAGAAAGCATTTTCGATGGCTCTCGTGCTGTCTTTGAGGTCCATCGTAAGGTGAAGTAGACTATCTCACCGCTCTTGGTGTGACCGAACTGACTAGACCTGCAGAAAGATCGTCCCGCGCCAGACGAGGCGCGACCGTTGCTGTGAGGGCAACTGAGAAGGAGAGCTGGGTGATAGCTGCCACTGAGGTGTTGGCTTCCCCGCGTCTCAGGCTGTCCGGTCTGCATTCGTGCTCCTTGTCCTGGACCCTATTTGAGGCGGTGAGAAGTCAGTTGGACGGTGTTGTTGAGGAAACATGGGGAATGTCAATTCGAACGGTGCGGTATTACCCCGTTAATTGTATCTTGAGGTGAAGAGCTTTGTCAATGCTGACTTCCCGACTCGTCGCCACAACGCGAACAACCGACACCGAGGTAGAAGAATGAATTGGTTGGTACCGTCTGCTGCCTGAACCCGCCACTCAATCAGCGCGAAGAGGAACATCACAATTCGGACGAGAAGACAAGATAAATACAAATCGAGTCATGGCATCGTAGAAGACATTTTTCTACATTAGTCGCCAAGAAAATAAACAAGCTGCACGCTGAAAGTTGTGCAACGAAACTATACACGGTGCAGTCGGCGTATATCATGGAACTTTATTCGCCATCTGAAGAGGAAACACGAGAATGAGTATGCGAAGGGTGGAAAAGGGCAGGCGAACCAGCCAAAAAATTTATGATAGGAAATATCGAGATTCGTAAAGCAAGCGTGAACTTATGCGTTTTAAAACAGGTTTCGTGACATGGTCCATACGGTCCCTCGTGCTGCGCCGCAGAGGTTGCATTTTGTCAGAGGATGTGTTCCTGCCGCTGTGCATGGGGTCGCTTCCAGCGGTGTACTAGCCGTGTTGTTGTGCAGGTATTTAAAGAATACAGTAATATAGCTTATTTTTGCACCACGCACGAACTGGATATTTTTATGTTCTTATCAAACAAACACGCTGGCCGTACGTGTATGTTCTAGAAGACAAATGCCAAAAAGTTTGCCAAAAAAAATTAGTGTATTTAAGTTTTGCTGTTTGTTACGAGCCACGTGGTTGCAAGACTGATGTCTTAAACAAGCATCGACATATCAAGGGGCTTTCTCGATGTTTGCAGTACATTTTAAATAAACACTTTCTGCCACCAGTCGTCCGCTTAGTAAAAATCAATGCTTTTTTGAGGAATTTAGCTTTTTTTTTTTTGCAGCTGTCTTTGCATTTGATAATGTCAGCTTTATGCTGGTTATGCCGGCCACAAAATGTAGCTGTCAAGAGCCAAGTTTTACGCTTAGGAATTAAAGGAATGGAATGGAACGATTTAGCCATTCCAGGAGTGGGAATTGGCTCAGTGTCTCCATTCCTAGGAATTGAAAGGAATTGAATTATTGAAAACTCTAGTTCCCCGGAATGGAATTGGAATGGAATGGGGGTGCCCATTCCGCAACACGGGTCCAGAGCAGGAAGAAAACTATGTTCTGCACCGAATGCAGTGTCTCTCAATCAAACACAAGCGTTTAGCGACTGTGATTACGGTGCTAGTCCAGGGCAAGAACAGTGGCAAAATGGACGTTCACAGGCAGACTGACTAAATAAGTGCCTGTGACAACTTGTGATGCTTTCCAGCCTGATTTCCATCCACATTTTTGCCTGGAACATTCTAGGTGCGGGGGTCGTCCAGATTTTCGGAACTGGTGCTAGTTGCAACAATAGAAAATGCTCTAGCTAGTGCTGCGCGTCTTGGTCGTCTCGGTTCTTTGTTGGTCTATACCAAAATGTAATCGACAAAAAAAAAAAAGCTGCTTGAAGCTCTGTACTTTTTTCACCTATTACGTCCAAGCTGATTACAGTTTTTTGTGATTATATTTCTATTACGTTACTAGAGCCTCGCACACTAACTCCGGAGAGTGCGATGCAAAATTAAAATGAGATACCCAGAAACCCGTTGCAGGTGCCCTGAAGTTGCTGACGCAAATTTTGAGGAATGTATTTGGAAAAGTATTTGGAGGAGACCAAATACATTTGGTTGTATTTGTATCTTGTACTTAAATGCTTTTCTGAAAATGTAATTAGATTTGTAATTAATTACATTTCTGACGAAGTATTTTGTATTTGTATTTCGATACATATTTGCGTGTATTTTGCCCATCCCTGTTGGATAGCTATTCTGATTATGACTGGTAGTCGTGGCCTCATTATTAGATGAGGCCGCAAGGCAACATGTCATGCATATTCTACTCACGCAACCATAGGGCTGCTTTTTAAATAAGAATGCTATGTCTGCACTTCAAAAGAAGTGAACTTTGTAATCCTGGTAGGCTTGTCGCCAGCTGTCCGCAAGTTGCAAAAATTTTCTGCGAGTCATTTGTAGTGTGGTGCATCGGCGTCATGAAGCAAAGCTGGCACGTCACGGCATTTTCAAACAGTGATTCTGCAACTTCATTCACTATGGAAGAACTGCTTGAGTGCAACCAGTGTTAGAAAGAATCACAAGAAACCGACTAAAATCACACCTGACCCAGATAAAACAAAAAAGCTTTTTCTTAATGGCAGGATGTTTCAGACCTTGTGAAATGGGGTGAACTCTCCCTTGATGCATGTGAGGACTGATTCTTGCGGGCTTCTTTGTGTCTACAATTAAATTAGTACTACGCATATTAAAATCTAGCTTCGTAACAGCCTTCTGTGTCAACCTTCGTCCGTTTTCTTTATTTATTTTAATTAAAACCGAGATTTCCTATTGTGACTGTCAACCAGCTAAGCCACAACACCTTTTCGGCTTCCAGGCCTAACCTAGGTAAGAAATTGAGAATGCAGTCAGGCATCAGGTACAAAGGTGGTTACCCCTGGAATGGCCCATTCTCCCGAATCCCTGCGAGCGATTGCCACAAACTGCAGGACCGGCCGCTGGGTGGTGTTATTCACGACCACATTTCCGTCGGCGTCCCTTTTCCACCTGCAAAAAGGTCATTATTCTGAACACGTTACAAACTAACACAACTACCACAGCTCGGAGTTGTACAATGAAGGGCATCCAAAGGTGCACATCTGCTTATTGCATGCCATCCCACGAGTGGATGCTAGTATATGTTCATCACCATCAGGGTCGGGCAGTATCGCGATACAAATGTATCGCGATAGTATTTCAGAAATACATTTCGTATCTCTATTTCTGTATTGCGATACATTTTTTTCACCGGTATCTGTATTCCTGTATAGAAATACATTTTGAATGTTCCTTTGTATCGCGATACAATCAGGGTGAAATGTATTTCGTTACATTTCTTGCGAAATACTCCCCCCTCCCCCCCCCCACCTTCCCAAAAAAAAAATCCAAATCCAAAAACATTTTTTTTTTTTTTTGTCTTTTACTTTTGAGGGCACCAGGGTCAAGGAGATGCTGGATCACTGTTACCATGCTGACCAATGTTCCTTCCGATTCTCAAAACTAGTTTTCTATGCGTCCTGTTCTCTCTTCTAAGAAGTGTTGCGTAGTCGAGGACTCGAACCAGGTGGCGTGCCAGGGCCCAGGAGTGGAGTCGGAGCATCTTGTGCCGCAGGTCCGTAGGTAGGGGTTTCCTGAGTCATTGTTTGCTGGTATCCAATGCCCGCAGCTAACCGTCCTTCTTGCCTTAGCGTACACAGTACACCCAGCCAGCAAAGCTGAGTCACAGTCCGTTGCAGCACGAGCTTGGCGGCGGCTGACCTGACATAGTAGGCTGACTCACGCAGTAAAGTTCAACACATATTCGAATGTGTCTGAGGCTGCGCCCGTAATATTTCACGGCTCAAGGGTACGTCATCAGCCAACGTGAAAGGGACCCGCTGCTCTGGTGATCCAAAACCCAAGGAGGTCAGACGTGGCCTCGCTGTGCCGACCCCGAGTTCGTACACCTGCGCTGTGACTCGTCTCGAGCGCGCTGTTTCTCGGAGAGCTCGCACCTGTACTGGCAATATCAGGTCGCAATCCACGAGGTCTCTATTTGGAGTATGCAAGGCGAAACTTGAGGACTGCAATTCATGCGTCGGTGGCGGAGGGTCGGCAGAAAGGGCCTTCACAACAGGGATGCCACCATATAGTTTTTTTCAACCGTAACAGAAGATAAGACATGTGTTCCAGGATGCTTCAGGTGGTCCACTATTCTCGAAAATTCCAAATGACACTGCCTGCATGATCTTCAATGAGGTAAGCTACAACGAAAGTATGTATTGTCCTTTCATACAGCAGCGCAGTAAAGTTTCATGTTCAAGGCAACACCTACAGATAAAGAATACCAGTTCATTCCACAGTCACGTCATGTGATAAATGTTGACAGGGGCGTCCTTATCAGACAGGGGTGTGGTGACGTTTTGATGCGATTTAGGATGACATAAAATTTATTTAGAAGTCGAAGTCTTTTCGCATCCTTTGTCAGACAGACAGGATGTCAGGGAAGGGACCGCAATCCGTCCTTGATGGAACGTTTTTTTTTTTTTTGAGCCCATTGAAGACTCCTCGTCATCCAAAATCACTACCTTCAAGGCAAAGTGCCAAGCCTACAGGAAAGTAATTCCAGGATCAAAAGCTTCCAACTTCAAGCTTCATATCATTGGGCATCTCAAACAAATGTGAAAAATGTATTGCAGTATCAATCAGTATTTACGTATTTGTATTTCTGCTCTCCATAAAATGTATTCCAGTATTTGTATTTCCAAATACTTTTTTGCCTCTATTTAAAATGTATTTCCGATACGTATTGCGATACACTTTTACAGATGTATTTCAGTATCAGTATTTTAGCTATTATTTTAATGTATCCCAGTATTTGTATTTCCAAATACATTTTTGAGTATTTCTGCCCAACCCTGATCACCATCAACAGATGTAAGGGCAGATTACGAAGTTCTTCAGCATAATGAAGACTTTCTTCAGCCTCCCCAAATGTGGAGACTGAAAAGAATAAGCTTCAGCCTCATAAATAACAAATTTAACACTATCTCATCCAATGCAATAGTATAGAATGACCAGCAAATTTATGTATAGCCAATAACTGCTGATCATAGCCTCAGTGCTAAGCAAGCCATCAAAGTAGAGCAATCTTTCAAAAGCTATACAGATAAGTACCGGTTACAAATTGATCCTTCCGAATAGATGATTTGCCATATCACCCAAGCACTTGCGAGAATGGTAGGAATGTATGCTATACACCGTGATGTCTCGTTAATATGGAAACCTTTGTTCCTGCAAAAAATAGTCCACGATGTAAGTTGTCCAAATAATGAGACAAAAGTGCCTGTATTTTTCCAGCCTCTCCCCAAAAATGGTGTCTTTATAAAAGGTATTCATGTTAGTGGGCTCCATATTACCGAGATATAACTGTATGCTGCACAGATTCACGTTATCTAGCTGAAAGATTTGAAGTGCTACAATAAGGTGATGACGAGTGTTACCTTAGAAAAGTTATGTTGCACATGTTAGCAGATGCGACACGTGTAGCTACGCCTGCAGGATGCCCCATGGTGTTTGGATAATTTTGTGCCCTGCATGTAACACTTAGCACAACATGGAATGGCCACCATCAATCTATCCTGCGGTAGTCTGCAGACCGTCGGAGGGCATCACCTGGTGACCACAGGGTCTGCTGCATGATTGGGTCCCCAGCGTCCCAGCCGGCCCCTGCCCAGAAGCCCAGTCCTCCCGTGGGGATTTTGGGGTGCGCCCTCTGCCAGCGTGTACGCTCCTTCGTGGCTCCTCCGGTCCACCTTCCCGTCCAGGCTGTTCCAGGCAGGCCGGAATGCAGGGTCGCTGAACAGAACGAAGCAAACACCTAACAACGGTACGATTTCCACAAAACACCAAGAGCTCTTCCAAAACCAGAAGACGAATGCTTTGCACTGTCAAAACAGAAGGACAAGACTTGTATGTAAAGCAGTACAAGTGACATCTCATTGTAGTTACTTTTTACTTTTATTGTATAAAAAGTAACAACCTAGTTATCTTTTAAGAGAAGGACTGAGGAACATATTTTTCGTTGATCTTTTGACAAAGTAAGGAGCAACAAAATTTCAATTACTCTTAGAGGGGAACGTGTACAACACAAGCACCCAATCTACTGGGTGTATCAAGGAGTGGCCAGGCTCTTTAAATCGACCGCTAAATTCGGTTTCTTAACGTATCACGTTCTGATTTTGTACAGCGTTGGCCACAGATGGAGCCTTTTTTCTATAAAATTCGCAAAGAGCAAACTTACCTGAGGAAAAAGTAAAAAAAAAAAAAAGGCTTAACTCCTATGGAAACACAGCGAAGCCACCGGTCTTCAAACCATGGGGCGACCTATGGTTTGAAGAGCGGTGGCTTCGCTGCGTTTCCATAGGAGTTAAGCCTTTTTCTTTTTTTACTTTTTCCACAGGTGAGCTCGCTCTTTGCGAATTTTATAGAAAAAAGGCACCACCTATGGCCAACGCTGTACAAAATCGGAACGCGATGGGTTAAGAAACCAAATTTTGCGGTCGATTTAAAGAGCCTGGCCACTCCTTGATACACCCAGTAGTTCTCGCGCGTGCAATTTGCAAGATGAGAAAATGCTAGATAGACCATAAAAATATGAGCAGGTGGTATATTGGCATAGCCAGATATCCATGAATGAACGTGTTAAAACGCACAATATTATTAACAACGACAAATATTGGAAGTGGTTACTTTTTCATAAACACGACAGATTCGGAGTAACGAGAAAATAATGCATTACTTTTAAACAGAGGTAATGTGTTCCTTTTTAACTTTTCGAGTAACAAACGAAAGTTACTTTATTTCAGTAATGTGTACGTGTCTGGGAAGAGCTTGCTCGACCTGGAACTTTTATGGGTGTTCAAAAGCTGCCTCGATGGCTCGGAGGTAAAAGTGCTGCCATACAAATTCCCAGTCATCTATAATGAATTGCTCTATCGCTCCATTTGTTCGCTCGTTGCATCCACTTTCCCTCTTACGTAGGAAGAAAAGGGTCTTCTCATACACTTCCGATGACACGCCGCTGTTGACGCGCACTCTTCTTATGATGCGGCGCAGGCACATGGTTTTGTTTCCTCAGCATGCACAATATGCGCAATAATGTAAAACCAAGACACAGCGATGACGCCGTTTGCATGAAACCGCCAACACCCAAGAGGAAAGACGGGCATTTCGAAGACAACAGTATGTGGACCATAGGTGGCGATCGAGGGTGGCTGTGTCCAAAACCACCTACGCCCGGGAGAACAGACTGGCTCTACGAAGACAACAGTATGCGAACCGTCGCGAGGTTGGAATTCCCGTCTTTCGCCGAGTCGGAACCGCGGCACTAAATGCTAGCGCACTTCGTCGAGAATCAGCGTAGCCACAGCAGCGATTTCGCCTTCATTTTTTCTTGGGTTATGGAAAGTGCTTCTTGGCGTATGCTGGCTTTGTATCCCGAGTATAAGTTTGAATAAGTTGAATGGGGGATAAAAATGCAACGGGGCTTATTTGTATGGTGTATGTAGCCATATAGTGCTGCCTGTACGTCTAGACGTTTATGTAATGGCTATACTCCATTCACCCCTAAGCTGAGACTGTGGCGAAAGCTGCGATCAGCCACCTCCCTTTCATTAACCGACCCAGACTTGCGCGTGACTAAGGGCGCGAGCCTGATCACGTGTCGAAAGAGAGGCGTACGACTCATCCAATGAAAACGTGGCTTCTATCGCAGTCTCAGTTTAGGAATGAACGATGTACAGTCAAGACCAGTTATAATGAAGTTAACGGGAATCGGAAATCACTTTATTATATCCGTTATTTCGTTATAACCGACTTCGGTTGTAACGAAGTGCAACAGGGAATGAGAAATCGTGATCGCTTCGCTGTAGCCGCTATTTCATTATAACCGACTTCGTTATAACCGGTCTTGACAGTATAGAAACAATGTCATGAGCTGCTACAAGTTTTGTTCTGCTCAATGGTATGTGCTCATTCTTTTCTTTGTACTTTGCTTGGTCTTGGATGCTGTTCATGATACATAACTGCTCACAATACTCTGCTTATGTTTCACATTTGTGCACATTTAAATTAAGTGCCCAACAAAGTTTTATTTTTTTTTTATTTTCTACCTTTAAATTGTACATTTCCGGTGAAATTTTACACTGAAGTTTTACTGACCTACCCATATATGCACGCTATAGTCAGTAACAGGCTAGGAATGCAGAAAAAGCACTGTCTTCAGCATGCAGTGTTTACTTGCACCAAGCTTTGGCTGCGTGTACGACGAAGTGTTACCAAAGGCAGAAAGGTTGCACTAGAAGCAGAGCAGCTACAGACGTGATGTCATTGCACCGTGCTGGTGCTCATTCCTGCTTGTTCTTGCCGAAAAAAGAAACGAATTGGGTGAAGGCACATATGCTCACGCTCATTGACAAGGTCATCACAATGGGAGCTGTTGTGACGTCAGTGCAAGCCATGAATAGTTTGTGTATTAAAACGTCCTCTTCTTTTTTTTCTTTTTTTCTTGCAGAGTTTTGACTGCCTATGTTGGTGACGAGATGTTTTGGTGGTGCCACCTCGCGGGCGCTCTCCTGTGACGTAGCTGGTAGGATGAGAGCAGACGACACGCTACGTCAAAGCACAAAGTGCCTATGTTAGTTCGCATCTGTGCCGATTAAGAACGGTTTAATTATTATAGAAACGCATATAATATTTTTGCGACTGATCTTTCAAATAAATAACAGCGTCTCAAAGTTGTTTTTCGTACTAGGAAAACTAAAAGAATGTTCAAAAACAAGCCCGGAGCTTCACATTACAGCTTGCACAGCGTACGTTCGGCTATTCCCAGCCCTCTGATTCTTCTTTTTTTGGTATGTGTAAAGGCTGCTGTAGAAAAAGGTTTTGCATTCACCAGAGTGAATTATGTGCAGTCTTCTTAGCTGTGCACGCGAGCATAGTTGTGTTGCGAAATGCTGCACACTTGTTTTAGCTACAAATTGAGCTTGCCGGTACCAATGCTTCTACCCAAGTGGGACTCTCATCAGCAACTGACACCTTTCTCCTCCCAAATCGAATATGTGACAAAGGAGATTGTAACATCTCAACTTCTGCTCGAAAGAAAAGCAGACACTTCCATCAATTCTTAAATTGTTGGCCATAGTCCGGAAAATTCAGGCGATTGATTAATTTGTTCCACCCTATTTTTACTAAGAATTGTTTACAAATTTAAAATTGCTCGCTGAGAAGCGCATCACACATTTTGCACAATGGGGTGCGCAAAAATTAAACATACAAACGGTAATAATTCATGGCAGGCTTATTCCTCATTTTTTGGGACGCTGAAGTGTCACCGACTAACTAGACTCAAGACTTTGATCGCGAGAGTGTCTCGCGCGTTTCGCGTCGACCAGGTGAATAAGCAAGGATTTAGTTGTAATGACTCCGGAAGCCAGCCACCACTTCTTCCCGCCAGTTATTTTAAGGAAATGTTTGTTTACTGGTTTACAAAAATTAAAAAAGGAATAAACTTGGAACTAATAAGAGACCAGCACTCATAGAACACATTGGACGCAACAGGATACACGGAGTCGCTTTCACTGAAGTGTTTACCACATGCGAGAAGTTCTCGAATTCGCTTCCTTATTTTTATTTTGATGAGACATTCTTTTCTTAGTTTTATTTTGTCCGAGTCATAATAAAAAATACACCCTATTCGCCTAAGTAGATGTTGCAGTGGAATAAAGCGCCGGACATTCTATTTTTGTCATCCAGCTTTTTGTACTGGGTAGAGAACAACACACCAGCATTCGAGCGCACAGACACTTCAGCACCAGAAGTGTTTGTTGGCAAGACTACACGTGCCACGTGCGGCTTCAAACTTTGGTAAAATGTCCTACTACAGATATCACTTCACCAAATTAACAGAATGCGTGAAACGCCTTGCTGCGCATTACCCCAACAGCGCATCAAGCGAGCCAGCGAGCCGAGGGATCCAGGATCTGCACAGTCTGTCCCAGTCTGTCCTATCCGTGACGTCACAAACGATGATGACGATACCTAAAGAACTGCCCCCTGTAGTTCGCACACACCGCAAGCAAATGTTTAGTGAAGTAGATCAAAGGTTTCTGCAAGTGGTGTTTTACCTCAGCTCTGGGTCTGCCCAAGGCTTGGACTTAAGGCCGAGTATGCTGAAAGACGGAGGCCTGTAGTCTGGCCAGTCCACGGACCAATCGACCTTGTCGTCAGGGACGTGGAAACGTTCTACACTTGTTGCGGGGTACGCTGCATTTCGGCACTTGAAGTGGACACGCATAGCTGAACAAGTAAATGTTTGGGACAAGATCTGAAAAGAAAAGTTACAGGAGGACACTCAAGACTGCTTACGTGTAGTGTAAAGAGAAAAGTTTTCGAGTAATGTTTCTACATGTATTAAAGTATAAGACAACGTAGAAAACAACGTCGAGGACGTCGTCCTAGAGATTAATGCCAAGTATGGCGTCTAGGACGACCTCTAGGACAATGTCGAGGACGATGTCAAGGACGGCGTCTACGACAACGCTGAGGACGATCTTTCGGACAACCTCAAGGGTGACGTCTAGGACGACGTCAAGGATGACGACGTGACAAACTATGTTTAGCACGACCTCTAGGACGTCTGGAAAGACACCTATAGGATGACGCTTAAGGAGGCTGTGGCGTATTTGCGTGGACGGCCACGTTTGTCTGCGGAAGCCGCCGTAGATGTAGACGCTGCTGCCGATGTCGAGGCCGTAGATGTAGACGCGGACGCCTCACACTCCATCGCACGAAGCACGCAAAGAGCACAAATAAGTCTGAAGTGCACCTATAGGCTCCTTGCACATGACGTCATTTCCGATACCCTCCAGAGAAGAGGGGGAGAAGGAGCTCCCCTCTTATCAGGACCCTCCTTTGTGCCTTCCGGATTTGCACAGGCGTCGCTATTCTCCTCCCAGAAGATTATAGAAGATTAACCCGTCACTCAAAATTCTTACAAAAGCAGCTTCCCTCTCCTCCTTTTACTTGGTGTGCAAATGTGTGCGATGTGACGTCAATGCAAGGAGCCTATTGCACACGCCGCCCCGGCGGTGACATCACGGTCCCGTACTTGAGCGTGTGCGGCGCATGCGTGATGACGTACTTTATGGCCATCTTTCGAGCACGACGCCGCCTTTTCGCGTAATGGGGCAAGTAAGGTTGTCCTAGAGGTCTAGGACGATCTCTAGGACGACCTCAAGGACGACGCCAAGAACAGCGTCGTCCTTGAGCATACGATTGAGCGGCGCGTGCCGCTCAATCGTATTTTTATGGCCATATACGCCGCTTTTTCGCTCAACTGGACAAGTAAGGCTTTCGCCTCAAAACAATACATCAAAACAGTTGTTAATGGCGCACTATACGTTAACAGCGTTGTCACACGTAGTGCGAGGCAAGTGAGGAAAGCATCTCAAAAATTTAAAATGCAAAAAAAAAAAAAAAATCGTGAAATTATTTTGACACGATATTTACAAAACCGAAACCGATTTCAACAAGTCCAGTCTTACAACGGAGGATCGGAAGATGCTCATCAGGTTATTTGCCGCCATCAATGCGATTTTAGAAAATAACTGCTGACAATGGGTACGCAGTGTTTGCTTATCACCGGCCCCGTAAGATTTTAAGGAATTGATCACCGAGTCATTTCACATACCTACCGCCTTCCCTAATCCCAAACAAACTTTGTCCAATGTTTGGAACTTAAATTTTCAGAGAGATAGGTTGGAGCCATTTTTGGCCACCTGCGCAAAATGAAAGAACGATGATAATGATGCCATTTAGGCGCCACCAGCGCCACCGCATTCCGTCACGGCGTTTGTCTGGTTTGTCTGCACGTGTGTGGTTACTGCATGGTCTATGATTCTGTAGGTCACTTTGTTTTGAAGGTATAATAATGACCACAGAACCAGATTTGTCCGATGAAAATGACAGCGACGAAGAGGTGAATATGTTTCCTCTTGTCCGCATGCCAAATCGGTGGAGTTTTGCGTTTAAAACCGTCCAAATACATCGCACTCTTGCTGATCCTCACGTAGTAACTGTAATTCAGTTTTGTGAGTGGGATCTAACACCGAACTTCGGTGTGCATAATATTCGAATCCCCTGAAGGGTGTGTCTGTCAGTGTTCTACGTAATTTATTTTGTATTGAGAAGAATATCAGAACAAGTGCACTGTCTCACGCAATCTTAAAACGATCACGCTTGTTGACGCTGAGCTCTCGATTTCTTCGCACAGTTCGAATTCTCCCCAAAGTTCAGTTTCGTGGACAACGCATCTGAGTATTTCCGCGACACCTGGAGCGACCTGACGAAGTTAGTCAAAAAGAAGAAAAGCGTCAAGATTGACGAAAAAATATCAAAGGCCATCGAGAAGAGAGCTGTAAGTTACCCTTGTAGCCTACAATCTGAAAGCTGCGGTCTTTAGCCTGTAGTCAAGGCATGTTACCTTACATTTTGACGCAACTCGAGACTGGGGAATACGAAAGGTGACACCAAGAGAAGGAGAACATCTCAAATGCAGCTAAAATTTGATTGCAGACTAAACTGTCAAGCTTCTGTCTGCAATAAAATTTTAGCTGTGTTTGAGACGTTCTTCTTCTCTTGGTCGTCACCTTTCGTATTCCTCTGTCTCGGGTTGCTTCAAAATGTTCAGTATACAACAGCTCACTCGCACCCTTGCATTCTGTTTCCATGTTACCTTTTCAGGGCTGTAGTAATTAGAGACGTTATGTGATGTAATCGAACAGAGACAGTTAGCACGAACAATTGATCACCTGTTTTCTCTTCTAATTGAAAGGCTTTGGTCAAAACTAATATGGTGGCTAATGCTCATGTCTAAGATGTGAATTTAATGCTCTTCAGTCCCCTGTCTGAGTAAAGTAAGGGTAAGTGACTGTGTCATGTTTGTGCTAACTGTACATTGGATAATCTGGTGACACCTTCCAATTTTGGACTATCTATGGTCACTGACCAAGGGAGAACGACCGGGAGGAACTTGAGTTGTTCAACATCACCCACATCCGGCACGAGCTTTCGACCTTCTACAACTTTTCAGCGTTTCGTCCACCTCGAGTGCATGCTGGAGTGTAAGCGTTCACAAGACACGCCTCGCCGTTCTCACTCAATCAGTGACTATAGTGCACGGATATCAGCAAATTTTTATCGCTTGTCAGTCATTAATTGTAGGTTGCTGCTGAGCGTACGTTGACAAAAAGAAGTTGAGAAGCAGCTGTGCAAACCGTGGCATTCTAAGTCTTCAAGAGACATGTTGGTATATCACTTCCTCTCTGCTCTGCTCCTCTTGCTGTCATAGACCTTGAGAAGGCAAAGCATGGTGACTCCTAAGGCCGCTTATACTTTCCTTTCTTGAGAGGCCGATCTTGGGAGCAACTTAAATATTTAGGTATACATGTCTGTTTTTTACACATTTCAGGGGAAGAACCACCAAGAAGTGAAGCTTGACAAAAACCTGCAAGATGAGACACAGGACATCAGAGGTAAAACGGCCGTGTCATTTGGAAGCCTGGAGTGCTTTCGTTATGAAGTATTCTGCGACATCTGTCTACATCCGGTGGATTCATTTGATAAACTGTAGAGCTAGTAATAAGTACTGACAAATGTATTCTCCGACAGACACACTCAAGACTAAAAAGAAGAAAACAAAGGGTTCCAAAAGGAAACAAAAGGCTGCAGGAGAGGCAGAGGTATGACCCGCATCTTTGATTGAGAGCAGGACGAACTGTAAGTGCCTGCTGTCGCTGCATTCCAATGGTACCCCACTCCTTGCAGGATGAAGAAGACGTCACGAGTGCCTTTTTTGGGGACGAGGACACCTCTTTCCAACAAATGAACCTGTCGAGGCCTTTACTAAAAGTAAGGGATCACTTGTTTCTTGGCAAGCTTAGAGTAGCAAACCTTTTTTCAGAATCTGGCAGTCTGGCAGCCCTAATTGACCTTTAGACATCACTCTAAATAACTTGACAAAGCGTAGTCATTTGGGTATGTTGATTCTGGCTTCGAGCTTCTAAGCTTAGATTTGCTGCCAAGATAAAATTTGACATCATATATGTTTCTAGATGAAACAGTTTGCCCTCTGCTGCTTAGAAAGGTCTATTCTATTATGGACTACAACACCTTTCAGAATTAAGAAACAGCTATCTTTCATCAAAGTTTGCCCAACTATTTGTTTGGGAACTACTTTTCTGATAAATACATTTCCAGAAAAGAAAAATTATATATACTAGTGTGAAGCTAGGTCATCATTGATCTCGATAATCTCCCAATTCACACCACCCTCTTACTTTTCACAGGCCCTCACAGCAATGAACTTTGTGTACCCGACACCGATCCAGGCTTCCACCATACCCATGGGACTTCTCGGCCGCGACATTTATGCATGTGCAGCCACGGGAACAGGTCAGCCCTCAAATCCACACGGGAGCTTTCTGTCCCAATCTCCTCAATACACCGTGAGGCAGAGCCATAACAATGCCACCTTTTGGTGTCACCAGAGTTACTGAATGCCCCCAGGGTACCGCACAACACGGTATCCGCTTGAGCTGGAGAATCGAGTTAGTCGAGCTTTCTGATTGGCCAGTGTTGGCCATCTTAAGGCCTGAGAACACAAAAAGTGGAAAATACACTTAAAACATTTATGCCCTGGCTCTAAACAGCAGGCAAGCTCACGACCAGTTGGAAGGCGACAAACACGTCAGTTTTTGCCAGTGGGCAAGTTGCCTTTATAATCTAGTCTGCGCAAGAAGAATGTTGGCTGTTTGCCTGGTAGTGTGCGGGCACTGCCAAGTTGTCCGCCCTGCTTTGGGCGCCAATTTGGGGCCATCAATTCTAGTGCTGCGAAGGGGATTCTGTAACAAAGTGTAGGGGGTTGTGCTACTCTGTGAACATTCAGTGGCTCTATAGTCTTTTGCAGATTAATAAGAGCAGGATGAGCTCACTCTTTCCACTTTTGCAGAGTTACCACTGGAGAGGGGGAAACTACCAATTATGGCGTGCAGAGAGCTTTGTGGGAGAGGCTTGTCTTGCTTTTTATAACCTGCAGCAGGCTATAGATGTTGCGTTTTAGAGAGAGGTAGTGTACAGCGGCGACTATAATGGTGCAATGCTTTCAGGCAAGACAGCCGCATTTATGCTGCCTGTGCTGGAACGCCTGCTGTTCAAGCCCAAGCAGGAGCTGGTGACGCGGGTGCTGGTGGTGGTGCCCACCCGGGAGCTAGCGGTGCAGGTGTACCAAGTCAGCCTGCAGCTGGCACAGTTCACCAACGTCATGATCGCGCTCTCGGCGGGTGAGTGGGGTCGCTCACCCTTGCCCTCTTGACCAAGTCCCTGTCGTGTGCAGTCATTTGGCTTTTTCTTAGGAGTTGAGAAGTGTGGTTTTGGAGATCGTAGCCCAACTGTTTTACAGTAGGAACCGGGTTTAACCTTCATTTTGGAACCGCTTCTGCTACTCGACTAGTTTGTGATATCGGGTTTTGCCGTGAATCTAGGGACCCTAATCGTATGCTGGATCTCGTGGTGTTTTCTGGCACTTAGACCATGTTGGAAGAGTCAAAGTGCGCTTTCAAAGGTATTTTAGTGCTCAAATGACACCCCACGGATGTGCCATTCTTGTCTTCCTTGTCTCCATGTTGCTTGATCTTGTTTGACTTTGTTTTTCTTTGTTTTTTTGGTCCTATATTTCATATGCGTGAATAACAAGTGTCTACTCCAGTTTCCATGGCAAAAGGACACGTCAGTTTTCAAAGAATCCCTCGACAGATGCAGAATTGATTTTTAGATACAAAGGTGCTTGGGAGCCTCATGTTGAAAAACGAGAGAGTGACAGTTGAAAGTTGTAACTGGGGTTAGACTTGGCTACATTCACTTCAGCTCTTGTGGCGCTTGTGCACAGACAGGACTCTAGCCTAGTGGTAACTTTGTGTGGAACCAGTGTGACAACTTGTGGCCCCTCCTCCGTCCATTCAGGTGGCCTGGATCTGAAGGCCCAGGAGGCAGCACTTCGCAGGGTGCCCGACATCATCATCGCCACCCCGGGCCGTCTCATCGACCACCTGCAGAACACACCCGGCTTCGACCTGCACAACATTGAGGTTCTCATACTGGACGAGGCAGACAAGTACGGCTAAGGCCCTTTGAAGGAATCTTTGCTTTGGCTAACTAGGGTCCACAATGAGCACTTTACATTCGTAAAATATGAAATAGGAATTTTTTTTTTTTTTAACGTCCTAATTTTTTAAAAAAGGACTCTTATGAAGCTTTGATATCTTTTCCTACTGCCCATAAACCTCTGCAACAGAAAGACATAAAAAAAAACAAAAAAGACTGCTGCAGTTTAGAACTTGACACATCGCACAAAAGGCCCACTGCCATCCTGACAAGATAATTGGGCGTTGGAGGTGAAGGTCATCTGGTTTTTTGTCACCAGCCTCTGTTTCACTGTTTCTTTAAGCTTGATAATTGTGAGGCTTAAAGTTTGTCTCCGATACTGGCGTGTTTTACGAGTTCTGGAATTGTCCACTCAAGAATGTTGGAACTTCCTCTTTCTTTCAGAATGTTGGACGACACGTTTGCGGAGCAAATGAAGGAGATCATTCGGCAGTGCGCCCCAACGAGGCAGACAATGCTGTTCTCGGCAACAATGACTGAGGAGGTCAGTTTCTTCCTTGACTAATTGATTGCCATAAAGTTCTGAGAGAATGTTTCCCCCCGAGAGATCGCCCATCTCGTTTTTCTGGCTAAATATCTGTAACATAAAAATTCCGAAACATTGCCCACTTCTCGATTCCTGTCGAATGTTACGCGACGTCTGACAAGAATCGCATCAACCGTGCAATTTGCTGTACCGGCACGTCTGACAAGTGAGTTCATAGCGGGTTCCCACATTTTTGTCCGCGACCTGCGCACGTGATATTATGGGCCCCATAACACGCAAGTTCTTCCCGTGTGTATGTTGCATTGTGCGAATCTGCTGCGTCCGCAATCTGCGGTATCCTTTTCCGTGACATCATGTTTATAGCAGATTCCTGCGTTTTTGTCCACAATCCGCTCGCGATCTCGATTCTACACGAGTTGGTCCCATCTGTATATTGCATCGTGAAATATGATTCTGCCGTTGTCGCGATCTGTGGTATTAGTTCCCGTAAAATATGAGTTGGTAGTGGATTTTCGCGTTTTTGTTCGCAATCTGCACGCGTGATATCAGTTCTTGTGACAGGCATGTTTGTAACGGGTTCCCACGTGTTTATTGCACCATAAAACTTGAATCTGCTGCTTCCGCGATTTGCATTATTCGTTCCCATGAGATGCGAATTCTTAGCGGGTTTATGCAAGACTTTCGCACCGTAAAATCTGCTGCATCCGCAACCTGCAGTATCCTTTCCCGTGACACAGGAGTTTGTTGCGAATTCCCGCGTTTTCATCGCATTGTGAAACGCAAATTTGCGGTGTCCGCGGTCTGCGGTATCAGTTCCCGCGTCATGTGGTTTGTAGCTAGTGCCAGGGTGTTTATCAATAATTTTTGATAAAGTTTTACTGTGGCATCCCCAAAGATAGCTCACCCCACCATTTATCACCATTTATCTCTTCATTTTGGGTGGGCATTCTTTCTAAACTTTACAGTAATTCATCAAATTGTAAGCTTACGAAATCCTTCTACTAGCTATCTGGTGATTAACATACAGTTCTATATTTAAGAAAAGATTATTTTCATACAAACCTTTTAGCTGGTGTAAAAACAAAAGCACAACATTCAATGTCACAAACTAAGGATTTAGGATTTCTGTGATATGTCGATTACTACCAGACTTGCTTTAACGGGAGATAACAGTGAACAAACGGCATAGACAGCCAAACAATGTCCTGCCTAGTAAAGACTTAAATTAGGTGGGAACGTTTTGAGCCGCGCTCTTGAGCTACCATCACTGTCGCTCGCCGGCACCAGTGAGACTACCAGGAGCAATGCTGCAAACCTCGTCCCCTTTGGGCATCAGCCCGAGTGCCGTCACTAGCTCACGAAAAAAGTTATCAGGTGCAGATAGCATGGTAGATGTGAATAGTGGGCATTCCAATAAAGGTGGTGGCAATTTTCAGGTCAAAGACCTCGCGGCAGTTTCGTTGCAAAAGCCGGTCAAGCTGTTCCTCAACAACAACACAGACGTGGCACTCAACCTGAGGCAAGAGTTCATCCGCGTCAGGCCGCAGAGGGAAGGCGACCGGGAGGCCATCTTGGCAGGTGTGCACTCGGGTTTTTTGACAAGCTCGGTATTTTTATAGTTTAAGAGTTACAGATTTATTGTTCCTGCTGTAGTCACTCACAAGGTGAGAATGGTAGAGGGGCTTCAGTTCTCCTGCCTCCAACGCAAGTTTTCTATCTTCTACAAGACTCCAACGTCTTGTGCATCTCAAGCGTGCGTGTGCAGCGAAAGGGCACATGGTGCGTGCTGGAGGCCAGGCGTTGGAATGACATGCTCTGCAGTTTTCATTCTGTAAGTGACTATAGTGGAGTCACCCAAAGCGAGATGCAAAAGTGCACCAACTTGTTTCGATGTGATCGCCTCATTTGTACCTCGCATCCTTGGTGATGTTACCAGTTTAAATGGTTACATGTGTATCGACCAGGAGAGTACAAATATTGCTTCGTATCGAATAGGGCCGCAACACTCCTGGCTTCAACGGTGAAAAAAAGAAAAAAAAGACAATATTAGTGGCTTTTTTTTTTACACCGGAAAGGCTACAAATAACGTGGCTCAATTTGATTTGAATCGCTATTTGCACACCCCTGCTATCATTGAGAGCAAGCATAGTATGACAGAAACGAAAGGGAAAGGTGTAAGTTGATGTGAGCTTTTTGTGCTGTGTACTCTATATCTGGCTGAATGACACTCACAGGGGTGGAACGGCTGCGCCATTTGCGCCATTTTGCGCCAGACGCATTTGTCTGCGCCATTCTGCGCCATGTTTCGGAAACTGCGCCACAGTCAATACCTCGCGCCATTATGCACCAAATTGGAAAGCGTGCGCCAAAAAAATTGTATTTTGTCTTGGTTTCGGTTTCTATCGACTCGATTGGCAACAATGATCGCGTTTAGCGTGGTCGGCCTTGCAATCCTTTTTTTCTCTTTATTCTCCCTGTGTATCCCGAGTAGGAAGTGTGCGAAAAAAACTCTGGGTTCGGATTCCAAGCGCTACACCACCTGCCTCTGGATTGTTATTCTTGAACCATAAGCGGTTAAACAAGTCGGTCGAGGTAAGGTCGAGTCGTTAAGCGTCAGATTGCCTGAGGCTCCGAAGCCCGGGATCCGGACGTCAGTCAGTTGAAAACAAAGGAGCAAAAGATTCCTTTGAGCACTTCATCGTTAGAAGTTGGAACCGCATTCCTGCAAGATAAATCGTGATTTGATAGATCTGAAACGCAGTCCGATCCGAAACCTTGCCGGCCAGCAGCTCTCACGCGAGCGGTAGATCTGCTCGGCATACGTTAACCTTGCTCCTGCTTATCGCTTCAAATACGATAACTCCGTTAATCGTAGTCTGCTGCTTCGATATTGAGTTGCACAATAGGATAAACTCGAATTTTGTTGCGATATTGTGTTGCGCAATATGAGAAACTCGAAATTTGTTTCCCTGTTCTTCCCCGCAACTGCACGTTCGTTGCTTACGCACGTCACGTGGTTCGCACATAAAATCACTCTGTCGAGGACGTGCGGACTGTGCGATAAGCGGTGCTGGTTTGCATTTTGAGCAGCTGAAAGCCACTCAGAAATTACCAAGGCTCACAAAGTTCCAAGTTTTCGCATCTGTTACACTGTTATCCCATCTGCCTAGGTCCCTAACCGCTCATGTTTATCTGGGCTGCTAAGCACAACTGAAATTGCCCCCGTGCTTGTCTAAGACAGAAGCTGGAGTGCAATGAAAACTGATCTGAGCTGCTCCTAGCCTGCTCCAGAGTGTAGTTTTAGCTGCTCCCAACCTGCTCCAAAACAGCTGTTTTAGCTGCTCCCGTGGCTGCTCCCAAGCACATTTCATGAGTTCCACCCCTGCACTCATTAAAGCACCTACAAGCCGGCTTACGAGCGAATGATTCGTTCGATGCTCGGGCTCGGGCTGCCCGAAAATTCAATCGTTATAACTGATTATCATTGTATCTGGGACTAGAAACAGCATTTCTAGTCTAAAGTTTTTAGAAACTGATTGTTATAAGCAGGACATCGTTATATGTGATATCGTTCTAAGTGGATTACACTGTATTCTAAGAAAGAGAACCAAGAAAAATTAGGAGTTGCTCGTTCATGCTATCTCCGTCATGCTCTGTGCTCTGGTACTGTCAAGTATTTACTGTGGCAATTCAAGTGAGCACGTCGTTGCCCTTTCCCATCCACTTCCTCCCTCTGCCCAGCGCTGGTCTGCCGGACGTTCCACGACCACACGATTGTGTTTGTGCAAACCAAAAAGCTGGCCCACCGGCTGCGCGTGCTGCTGGGACTCCTGGGCGTGCGTGCGGACGAGCTGCACGGAAACCTGAACCAGGCCCAGCGGCTGGAGGCCCTGCACCGCTTCAAGGAGCTTGAGGTGGACGTCCTTGTCACCACCGACCTGGTTGCGCGCGGCCTCGACATCAAGGACGTCAAGACCGTGAGTGCCTCTCTCAGGTGCCAGACGGTTTGGCTTGGGTCTAAATTGGTGTTTCTGTTCCCGGTGCCATTGTGGGAGAAGCTTATTGTCGAGGGGAAGAAAGATGGCCGAGCGTGTTGACGCATCATGGCTTTGAGTGTGTGGAGCCATAGCTCATGCCACAAAACTTGAAAATCCTAGATTCAGTCCCCACCTGTGCCCGGTTCGATCTACACAAGCATCGTACTGGTGTGTTGTCGTGTATCATTACTGCTCGGTGCACGTTAAAGTCCCCAGATTAGCGGGGGTACTGCACTGGCTAAAGTTCTCATCTACAGCGGGGACATCAGATGCCTATTTGGGCTAACTTCCTGCTGTATAAACATACACACAACACAATTACTTCTTTGTCCCAAAAGATACTCTTGGTGTACTCGTGGGCCACACTTAGTGTTCCCTGCTATTCAAATAACTCGAGCGTAGGCTTTTAGAAACTCACACGCTTGGCAGACCAGCGCACTCTGCACATCTTGCCAATGTGTCATTTGCTAGGTTCACATGTAATTACATTTAAATCTAAAAATTCTCCTCGCAAATATTGTAAATTAATTAACTTTTGTGGGCTCAATGTTTCGCAAATATTTCCAGTTACGGGATTAGGGAATTTTGTGAGAAAATATTTTCACGATTGGAAGTGGTATGGGCCCTATATTTGTTGCTGGAAGGTGGTGTAATCGCACAATTCATTTTTTGATAAGATTTTTAAGCCTCAAAACTAGTGAATATTAGGTTTTCGTGAAAAATCAAGTCCTATAAAATACCAGTCATTACCCATGAAATGCCCCGTGTGCACTTCCCTTTTCTAGCACTCAGTTGTTGCATGTTTTTAATTTGATGCAATTTTTTTTTTTTTTAGTGTCAAATTAGTAATGTTTGCAAGATTCGTATCAAGCTTTATTGGAAAACATATGTTGATGATTGCTCTCATCCACTTTCGTTTGTCTTTCGCAGGTGATCAACTTCACACTGCCTCATACGGTACAGCACTACGTGCACCGTGTGGGTCGTACGGCACGTGCTGGCAAAAGTGGAAGGTATGTTCATGCATGCTTCTCGTTCAGTATTTTTGGCAACTCTTTGAGTCCTTTTGTTGCCTGGTTAAAACTCCTCTGGTTTGCAAACTTTAACAGCACTTTCTTTTGTGTTTCACCTTCATATCTTGGTGCATTTTATTAATTTTGTTCTTTGTGTTGTCCTAATCATGTTCAGAGCTACCTTCCATTTCTTTTTGAACAGGTGAGCTGAATGCATCTTCATGTCTCCCCTTGCAGGTCGGTCTCTATGGTTGGTGAACAGGAGAGGAAGCTGCTCAAGGAAATCGTCAAGCAAGCCAAGACTGCTGTCAAGCAGCGAATACTGCCTCAGGGTAAATCTGAAGCAGCTTATCGTATACTCTGCGTAGTAATCGTTTTTTGTGCCACATTGTCAAGGCAAGCGAATATTATGTTTTAGAGCGCAGCTTTTAGGCGCTGATTTCCACATACAGTCGACTCATTAATTAAAACTCAAGGAACCCGCAAACTTTAGTTTGAAATATGAGAAGTTTGAATTATCAGAAATTTATCTAAGTATGATGTGAGGCAAAGTAGCAATTGGCTGCAGGAATAGCTACACATACCAAGCATATTTTTTACGCTTTCCTCTACACATGTCTATTTATAAGCAGGCACACACATAAAACACTAATGAAGTTAGAGGTGAATAGTGGTTTTGGCCGAATAGTTTCTAATCGATTATCAAATAGTTTCTCCAAGCCTTTTACTGCCGTTGTATCATGCTTAACTCTTTCCTGACCGTGCCCATAGGCCATCGATCACCGGTTATCAATGCTTTCCAAACGCCGTCAAGATATTAAATTTAGTCTGGAGAATTACGTTCCGAAATCTCGTGGATAGCGAAAGAACTGTAGTTTCAATTTCAACGTAGGTTTGAGCTTGATCACAAGCTGGTGGGCTGTCAAAAATAGTCTTGGGAACGGTGGTTGCACTTGTCTAACACAACTAACTGCTTCCATCAGTCTTCGTAACAAAGATGTCATTATTTACATAATTCAACCGTATTGTGGCATATTTTTTAGACCTCAAGAGCTCTGGAGACACTTTAAATTATGTTATAGGCGTCACTTAACAGATGGCTGTCGGTAAGCATCACTATAATTTTGAATGCTGTCCTGAGCCGGCGTGCACATTTTATCTTCTTAACAAGGCGTACAAGAATACTAAATATGAAGGAACATCAAGGCCAACCAAGGTAGAACACAAAGAAAGCATTCTGCTTGGGATGTGAGGTCCACTATCTGTGTTTCACCAATATAAGCATTCCTTCATTGAAAAGCGTAGGTGTTGCAGAAGCTAACTCTCCGACGAACCAAAAATAGACGTCAGTTAGATTACAGTAACTTTCAGAAGTAATAGCCGTGGGTGTGGGGAACATTTTGTATATTCTGAATTTTTCTTTGATTTGTCGTTTAATTTGAATAGCTGTAGAAGTGTCGGCACTTACATGGCTTCCACACATACACTCGGCATCAAGCCTGTACGAAATATCACGAATGAATTATTGCGAGTTCACTGTAGTGGCGTCACCGTCTGCATAATTGCTATATGTGGGGACGGGTGCCTAAGAGTAACGGTTAGGACAAACAGCTGTTTGTCCTCTCGTGTCTTTTCTTTTTTTTGTGCTCAAGTTTAATTCTAAAGTTCGAGCTGATATGTTTACAAGCTTAAGAGTCCCATAATGCAACACTGCGTGCATTGCATTATGGTACGTCATAGTGGGGGAGACGTGTGAGCGGCACAGAGGTTAATTATAGTGATGCTTACCGACACATTTTTCCGCTAAATTTAGCAAAACAATTGAAAAATTTCCGCTATATTTAGCAGGAAAATTGGAGTCACGTGACCTCAAAACCAATTCAGTTTTCCCGCTCAATTTAGCGGGAAAATATTAGCTAAATTTAGCTCCAAAATTTTCGCTAAATTTAGCGGGAAATCGAGGGAAAATTTCTTACTTAATGGGAGGGCAGCAGGCAAGGAGGAGATGCATATCCTCCCCTCCGTACCCCCCCCCCCCCCCCCCCCCCCCTTCTCGAGCTGTGCTATAATTCTGCATTACAGAGGATTGTCTTTAAACGTCTTTAATTTTTTTTTAAACACCAAAAGACAGCTATTTGAGGTCGCCTTTGGCCCTGGCCAAAGGTGACCTCAAAAACGGTGTTACTTAACCACTGCGGGAGATAAGCGAACACTGCTGACTGGGAAGGACAGCTGTTTTTGGTTCATCGCCCCTTCCTGCGATCACAAGTCTTGAGGATCACAAAATCTAAAACTAACATTTTTTTTGTTTTCTTTTTCTTTTCTTTTTTTTTTTTTCTTTTTTGGCACACCAAAAGTTAAAAAAATTTTATTTTTATCTCATTTGCTATTGCTTTTAGGTGGGCTATCTCCTGGGATATTATGGTATACATATATTTCTCTTTCAAATTCTTTACCACAGTATATTGTCACAAATAAAAACTTGGATTAATGAAACTTGAAATGAATCAAGCAAAAAGCGCCGAAAAAATACAGGGACACAGACAAGGCGCCTTGTCCTGTTTCCCTTCGTCTGTGTCCCTGTATTTTTTCGGCGCTTTTTGCTTGCAATGAACCAACTGGCCCGAATCTCCACTTTATTGAAATGAATGTTTAATGCAGTGAGCTTGTACCGAGAAACATAAAGTAATCAAGACTGTACTTCGACGGAAGGACGACTGTTTCGAGCAGTCGTGCAATGCTCCTTTTGTAAGCGCGTGGGTATTTAGAAGCTTCCAAGCTTGAACAAACAAGGTTCTCGAGTCATCTGGTACATTCCAGTCATGCAAACAAAAGAGAAATAAAAAAGACGAGCGCCGGCGTGGATTAAACCCCAGCCAGCGGCGTGGGAGTCGAGCCTGCTGCTGACTCGACTTTTCGCACGCGGCAATATCGCAAAATCAAAATATCTTGAGAGCTGCGCTCTATTTTCGCATTACAGAGAAGTGTAGACATTTTTTTTAACTCAAACATTTTGGCATCGAGGTTGTTTTTGAGTAAATTTCCAAGGCATCAGGTTTTAGGAGCACAGAAAATAAACAAATGAATGAATGTATAGTAGACTCCACAGTTCTGCAGCCCCTTCCTACTGCGCAAGCACATGGCTTCGTCTTGCATCTCATTCGCACGCGCTCGTGCAAATGACTTGACAGCAAGCATAAGAACTTCTGATACCATATGGAGTTGCTGGTTTCTGCACTCCTGCGGCTGAGGACCATGTCACGAGTGCTGCGTCAGCGTTCAACTGGAACTCTTCGAGTGCTGACGAAGTTATTGGGACAGTGATAGTAGGTAGGACATATCAGCAAATGTGTAAGCACTCTTAAGATCAAGCACATAGGAGATAGTCACGTCCTGCTCGTTCAAGGTATGACGTACCGCATTCCTGTTTTCTTTTGTGGCTAACCAATAACACTCGCTCTGTTTCACGATTAATTTGGTACCTAAATATTTCAGGTAGAGCATGAAAGTGTCGGGATAAGCTGAATGTGGTTTTGACCTTGTTGTTTGCGTGCGCGCAGAGGTGATTGCACACTACCGCGAGAAGATAGCCTCCCTGGAAGAAGAGGTGGAGAACATTTTGAAGGAAGAGAAGGCAGAGAAGGAGCTGGGCAACATTGAGAAGGACGTGGAGAAGGCCACCGAACTAATCAACAAGAAAGCAGCCGACCTGAAGGAGCCCAAGAGGAGCTGGTTC
Source organism: Ixodes scapularis (assembly GCF_016920785.2). Classification (NCBI taxonomy): domain Eukaryota; kingdom Metazoa; phylum Arthropoda; class Arachnida; order Ixodida; family Ixodidae; genus Ixodes; species Ixodes scapularis. Next base: position 110,752,626 of record NW_024609880.1, on the reverse strand, counting down.
CAGACCCCCAAGGAGAAGTTCAGGGAGCAAGGTACCATAGAAAGACTCCCTGCGTGACTTTACACTGTTGTGTACACAGGGAGGCGCAGTTAGCATTAGAGCCACTGAATATGAATACGCTTAGAGTGTTGACACACCATTCCCCGATTATCTCGCGGGCGCCACCATTTTGTTGACTGGTGCAAAGCAGACGCAATTGGCGACAGTTGCGACTGGAAAATGCGACTTCCCGAGTCGCATTTTCCAGTCGCAACCGTCGGGAGATGTTGTTTTGCTCCATTGTGAACTGTTCTAACATTTCTGGAGGGTGGAAAAGCGTTTCCTGCGATTTCAGATAAAGCCTCAGGCAACTGGCAACAATGATTTCGAGCACCAAGATGGCCGAAGCGTCGTTCTTCTGATGCGTACGTTATCAAGTGTCTCCGATTAGTATGAAGAAGCAGTTGGGGGTTCTCCCTGTCCCCTCTCATAACTGAAAGATTGTACTATAACCTACCACTCTGGTCAATTGCGCCTGTCTCGAACACAAATTAGGGCAGTAAAATCTGATGCTCATGACTATGCCATCGAATAATTTGCAAAAACGTTGTGCTGTCCTGTCCGTGTTAGCCGTGTAAAGCATTGTACATTGTATGTTGTTTGCACCCCTGCTCAACATAAAGGACTCCATGGCTTTGTGGTCGGTATATTACTGAGATGGGTGTATTTCTTTTCTGAACATTCTTGTACCGCATGAAAATGAAGAGATATCTCCAGAGGTATCTCCAACGGTGACTCGAACGCAGGATTGACAGCATATGAAAATAAATAGCTACAAAGTTTAGTAAACTGTGGCTTCCATTTTTCTCTTTGCAGTTCGTCTCAAGCTTGGGGAACACAGCAAGCAGTCTCTCAAGAAAATTAAGATTCCTGCCAGGGCGCAAAACGTGAGAAACAGTCATCCCTTTTTTTAAGTGCTTGAGCAGCTGTCTACTGGAGGTAGTTGCCGTAGTTGCTGCAGTGGCTGTCACACTAAGTAAAGAGTTTTGCTGTATTCACTTTAGGCAACTTAGCCCTTGACTTCTGGCTCCTCGATGGACACATCACTCTTCAATCTGCCACAGAAAGGGGGCGATGTCTTTTAGGCACGTCTCTATTAAAGAGCACTTCATGAGATTGCTGAAATGCACGAACCTTAATATCTTTACTACTATGTTTCTAATTCTCTGGCATTGTGATGAGAGAAATGGTTTTGGAATTTGCCTGTACAGGCTGAGGACCGAGTGTCGAGGGAGCTCGAGAAGACTGCCCAGTTCCAGGCACGGCAGGCCAAGAGGGCCAAGAAGCCCAAGCGGATACGAGCGATCACCGAAGACGACGGCAATAGGAAAGCCCTTCCGTGTGAGCATCTTATTGGAACTTCCTCCTACTCCCTAATGAGATGTCAAATATAGGAGCCTTTCTCTGAATATTTTATGTACCAATGCAAAGAGAGGAAGAAATATGTCGGTGCTTTACAATTAAGTTTGGTCAGCCCACAGGGTCAATGGTCCTGAGGAAATGCCACCCCAGTTTTCTTTCAAATCTCGGACCATTGACAGAAGGGGTCTTTCCACTTAGCCCATCAAGGTTCATTTAGGACAACAGGTCATTGTACTTTCGGATCACGACAAAAGTCGGTGTTCCGTTTTCCAGTTTGGGCCTTACTCTTTGTGCTTTTTAGAGAAAGGACTGTTTGTGTTTTTGTGATAGTGAAAGCTATGGAAGGGTGAAGAGGTGGTGGGCAGTTGAAGCTTCTCTATTGCACCCTTTGCCACTCCACCATCGCACAGTTGGGACGTAGTTTGGTGGATAGGGTGGGATGAATACTAGCTTCCTAGCAAATACCTTCAGGAGTTTATTGGTTTTAAGGTTTTCATGTTTATCGAAGCAACACTTGTTTGCAACTGTTGTTTTGGCTTTAGTAAATTAGTATTGCGAGTGGCGATGGCACCAATGCTGAATCCAGTTGAATGAAAATCGATTGATACAAGTGCATTCTTTTGAATCTAGCACATGTTTACACCCGTATATTATTTATTTTTATTGTTGAAAAAGAGAAAACACTAAAATTAAGCTCTGAATTTTTTTTAATTCGGAATCGAACTAAAGTAAACTTTGATCAACTCTAAATTTTCGGAAAAAAGTAGACTCCAATAAACACTCTCGGAATTTGGCGAAAAATAAACTCCGAAAACTGGAATCCTATTTATAATTGATACTATTGTTAGAAGCAGGCGGCTAAAAAATTTTGAACTCAATTTCAGCTTTACCTTTGCAGCAAGTACCATTGTGAGAAAGTCAGCATTGCATGCTGTGAGCAAAAACATTTGGAGAAAGTGGGCTGCATTCGTGGCAGCAGCGACATAGCAAGCTGGCCTCGCTTCAGGGTACTTTATACGAGGGGGGGGATGCCGGGCAGCACTGAACTGTGTGAATTGGATCTCGAGCTCCGTCTCAAGTGTTCATCACCTTCCTGCAGTCTCAGCTCTTCGTCCATGTTGACAAAATTTCTTGAGCATGTGAGTGAAACTGTGAGGATAGAACAATGAAGGAAAAGATGTCTGCAAAGTTTTAATTGGACACTGAGCATTGGTGCCGCCGCTCAACTTGTTTGGCCATTCCTTGTGCAACAGCTTGCCAAAAAATGAATTCAGTGTCGTTCTCAATAAAGATAGAAGAAAACATCAGCGGGGTTAGTTCATGAACAGGCTGTATTGCTTCAGTCATCTTTACAAATGTGTCTTTATTTCAGCCAAAGGAAAGAAAGGAGCCAACAAACGGAAGAGCTTCGACGCAGAGTTGGCGGACACGAGCCAAAAGGCGATCAAGAAACTCAGATATGGGTGCGTAATTTATCCAATGGCACAAAATTCACCCTTAACTTTTTTTTTTTTTTTTTTTTTGGGGGGGGGGGGGGGTGGCGGGGGCTACACAATTCCCTGCTTTCCCAGCAAAACTAATAGAATAAGTCTTTTTCACTGTCCCAGGCCGTCGTACAAGGAGAAAGTCCAGATGGGCCTGGCCAAGAAGAGCAAGGGCCCAGTCAAGAAGTTCAAGTCCAAGAGCAGATACAGGAGAAAGTAGGCCCATGAGGCACGCTCTTGTAATAAACACTTGTGAATACCAACAACGAATTTGTGTTGTGTCCAACAACTTGTATGCAATCATTCAGAAGGCACAGGTCCAAGGACAGGGTTGGATAAGCATGCACACCTGCAAGACACTTTGATAAGCATAGTTTGTGTGCAATTTGCGAGCTAGAAAAGTGACCTGCAATAAATTCTCCAATTAATTCATTCCGTGTAGGAATATCGTATCTAACCACATGTCTCCCTGGTTTAATGTAACTCTTAAACGCCTTGCTAATAAGAAAAAACGCCTTTTCCGCACTGCAAAGTTGTCTGGCCTCGCTGAGCGCTGGGAGCTTTATAAATCTGTTGTCAATGCTTATAAGGCAGCTATCAAGCAAGCAAAACTGACTTTTTTTAATGTTACCCTTCCTTCAATCTTAGCAAATAGCCCTAAACAATTTTGGAGTGTTATGAACGGGCCTAAAGGAATGGCTGTATCGCTCACTGATGTTGAGGGTATTGACATTCCGAATGCTCAATGTGCACCCATTCTGAACGACGTCTTTGTCAAGGTGTTTACTAATAATGATGGTTTAGATCATCCTATTTTTTCAGATTATGCATTCTTTCCCATGGATCCCCTTGCTTTTGATTACGACGGGATTGTAAAGTTGATCGATAATTTGAAAGTTTCTTCCTCGTGTGGTGTTGACAATATTACCTCTAAATTTCTTAAGAACACAACATTACATGTAAATTTTTCTTACAAAAATTTTTGAGCAGTCCCTTGGTGTCTTACCGGATGATTGGAAAAAAGGAAAGGTGGTTCCACTTCACAAGTCAGGTAACAAACAATCCTCTTAATTACAGACCCATTTCGTTAACCAGCACCCCGTGTAAACTTTTAGAGCACATTATTTATTCTCATTTAGTTAATTTCTTAGATTCAAACTCTTTCTTTTAACCCTCACCAACATGGTTTTCGCAAATCTCTCTCTTCTGAGACTCAGCTTTTGCCTTTCACTAATGACCTACTTTCCGTTCTTGACCGTGAGTCCCAGGTTGACTGTGTGTTTCTTGATTTCGCCAAAGCTTTTGACAAAGTTTCTCATAAATTCTTACTTTTTAAACTTTGCAAACTTAACATTGATCCTAATGTTTTGTCGTGGGTTAAATGTTTCCTAACTAATCGGTCTCAATATGTTTGTGCGAATGAAACTAATTCTTCCCTTAGTCCTGTTACCTCTGGTGTCCCACAAGGTTCCGTTTCAGGACCTCTTTTGTTCCTTATTTATATAAATGACCACTGTGTGTATCATCCTCAGTAAGTTTTTTTGCCGATGACGGTAATTTATCGTGAAATAACTAACGATTCTGACGCAACACTACAATGTGACCTGTGTGCTGTATCCGAATGGTGTAACTTATGGAAAATGACTCTTAACACTAACAAATGCAAATCCATGAGGGTTTCCCGTCGGAACACGTCCCTATCACCACACTCAATTTCTAACAACCTACTGGAATCTGTGACGTCTTACAAATATCTTGGTGTTCACATTACTTCTAACGTTTCATGGAAATTACATACTGATCATATTATCGCTAACTCTATGTGCTTGGATATCTGAAAAGAAACTTCTTTTTAGCCCCAATATCATTAAAATTGCTTCTGTACAAAACTCTAGTTCGATCAAAATTAGAGTACGGCTCATCAATCTGGGACCCCGGGCATACAACGCTTGTGACTAACGTTGAAGCTGTTCAAGGTGACTAACGTTGAAGCTGTTGAAGGTGATACACCGCAAGTGTATCACCTATGAAAACCTCATTGTCCCTGCCTCTTCTTTCCTTACGGCGAAAAATATCTCGTCTATGCCTTTTCTCCAAAATTTATCGCTTCAACGCTTCACTAAAAGATAAGTTATTCCTTAACCCCGCATATATCTCTTCACGCATTGATCATTGTTTCAAGGTCGGCATTCCTCACTGTGAGACATCAGCATACAACGACTCCTTCATACCAAGAACGTCTTCTGAGTGGAACCACCTTCAAGCATCTTTAGCAGTTATCCCATCACTTGATTTATTTAAAGACGCGCTTACTAATCACTTTTGTTAATATTTTGTCGAATTGATTGTGTTTTAATCACTGCCTTTTACGTTTGTATTTTCTTTTGAGTGAATTCTTATATGCCCGCCCCCTCTGTAATGCCCAATGGGCCCTGAGGGTATTGAAATAAATAAATGAAGAACGATGACTCACCAGGAAATGTTTGCGTTTTTGGTTCATGGTCAGAACTTTGGCCTGTTATATTCTTTTTTTTTTTAACTTATATGTCAATATAACTTTTTTTTTTTCTGTTGTGTTTTTTTTTTATATATAAGAATTCGCTGTATTAGGTTGTATGTGATGAACATGGTTGTTAATCTCCTGAGGGCTGAGGCTATGGGTTTTTATTTGTACAGATTAATTAAACTGCCGCTCGGGTTATTTATGCCGCAATAATGCCAACAATATAGAGATGGAGTTATGGAAGCTTGCACCAGGAGAAAGCATGTTCTTCATTATTTACGATAGTGGAATGAAATGTTCACAGTTTATAGCTCTTGATCGCTTTCCTACGAGATGATGAAGAAATTTATTTAAATTTCCCGTGTTTTAATATAACTTTTTTTATGTTCCCAATAAAATGTTCTTGCATGCATATGGGGCATGGCAACACACTTTAGAGCACATAGTAAAATGAAACTATTCGACTCAATATTGCACTGAATTCATTGAAGAACAATAAAAAGTAAAGCCTCATTAAAAAATTAAGAATGCCTTTTTTAAAGGGTTCCAAAGTTTTCACAAAAAATATTTTTTTATTTAAAATTTAAATAAAAATTAAATATAAAACATACATTCTAACCTCATTTACACAGGTTACATTCTACATATACTGAAGCATATGCATGCTAAATTGTGTTGTGATTGGACAGTATTAACAATCAAAATTATAATAAGAAGATATAATCTGGTAGAGCGCTCCACTTGTAATGGAGAGGTCCCGGGTTCGATACCCGGACCAGGCGGATTTTTTCGGTCGCTCACCAGTCACCTAGCTGTGTTTGGAGATTTATGTTTGTCCCTTGTCCCTCTTGTTCCCCTTCTCCAGGGATTATTTTCATCATTATTGTCGAGCTCGCTTGCCCCTTAGCATTTAATTGCATTATAATTATAACATGAAATTGCAAGCTTCACCCTTGTTGGTGTTAGACTGGTGGCAGCTGATAAAACCCGTTTGCTCTACTGACGTCTAACCCCTGGTTAGCTCAGTTGGTAGAGCGCTCCACTTGTAATGGAGAGGTCCCGGGTTCGATACCCGGACCAGGCGGATTTTTTCGGTCGCTCACCAGTCACCTAGCTGTGTTTGGAGATTTATGTTTGTCCCTTGTCCCTCTTGTTCCCCTTCTCCAGGGATTATTTTCATCATTATTGTCCAGCTCGCTTGCCCCTTAGCATTTAATTGCATTATAAATATAATCATATCGGTTGCCTTTCTGCAGCACCGCGGTAAGGCAACAGCCCGCGTACCATGGAGCCTCATGGTGCCGCGTCTAATGAACGTAATAATGCGATGAGCATACGCATGCAAGGTGACGACGAGACGATGGCAGTCCGACTTGCAGGTGTCCAGATTTTGCTGAGGCGGGTCAGCAGCGAGCCAAGGGGATTAGGGGATCCTGCCGTTTGGTCAGTGCACGTAGAACAGAGGAGCCCCAGGAGTGTGGCGGTGCTGTTATATGGCGCTTATGAAAATAAAAGACCCGGTCGAATATTACCATAGATGTGTAACGACATTCTTTCGCGGTGTTTTTTTAATGTTTTTATTTAATGAATGTATTATGACAAATTGAAGCTACAGAAGAATGCGATGGAAAGGAGACGGCTAGGCCTACTTTTCAAGATAAGTCTGATGGCGAACGACGTCTCAATTTAAAGAACCGCGCACTTGAAAATTACTCAAATGCGTGTTTGACTAATTTCGCGATCGTATCCGGTCCTAATTTGTATATGTATGTATGTATATATATATATATATATATATATATATATATATATATATATATATATATATATATATATATATGCATGCTAAATTGAGTTGTGATTGGACAATATTAACAATCAAAATTATAATAAGAAGATATAATCATATCGGTTGCCTTTCTGCAGCACCGTGGATATATATATATATATATATATACAGGGTGTCACAAAAGAAAATTTACACGGTCTTTTTTACCGCAAAAATAAACTAGGCATCGCCGAACGCTCATTCTCCGCCCAAAGGTAGCGCTAGAGGTCACAACCAGATGCCAAAGTTTCAGCCCGATCCGATTTCTTAATCAAAAGTTATAAGTGATTTTCCGAGAATTTCAATGGGAAAATGGCGGCCGACGGAGTTTTCAAACACATGGGGCTCTATGGCACCAGAAACCGAAAACAGGCAAAAAGGGGCTCCATTTTCCCATTGAACTTTTCAGAAAATCGCTTATAACGTTTGAATAAGGTATCGGATCGGGCTGAAACTTTGGCATCTGGTTGTGACCTCTAGCTCTACCTTTGGGCGGAGAATGAGCGTTCGGCGATGCCTAGTTTATTTTTGCGGTAAAAAAAACCGTGTAAATTTTCTTTTGTGACACCCTGTATATATATATATATATATATATATAATTAAAAAAATGAAATAACCTTTTTTTTAATATTGCTATTTTTTGACCCGCATCATAGGTCAACATAGGTTTCCCATTACTGCTACAAACTTCTTTGATGTTTTTTTTTTTTCCTTGTTTGCCTTGTGAGCTCTCCAAAAATTTTAATTATGGCTTTTAGCATAGGCTTATGAACTTGGCAGGCGAATATTAGATGAAATGTAAAGGCTACGTTTCTTTGCATGTTAAAAAATACATTATGCATTCATTAGTACCTTGACATTTGGGTTTTAAGAAGTACTATTGCTCTCAACATGCTTGAAGTCAAAGCCGCCCTTGTGGTTGTTGTCGAAGAAGTACGACCGACCATGTCCGGTGACCATTTTTAATTTTTACGAAAAAAAAAAGTATTTTGTAGACCCGATACCCATCAAAACAAAACTGAAACTTGTTTTGCGAAAAAAAAAAAAAAAAACTGTTGTCTTTGCGGAAAAAGATAAGAAGCCCACCCTCAGTGCTAAGCGCTTCCCGCTAATTGCAGGAAGTTGGCATTTCGGGCATTTCTCCCAAAAGATGTATCATGGCTACCGGGTCCAGAAATATTTACTCACAAACAGTGGCGTACCAACTTGTCTTAAAATGAAGGGGGGGAGGGGGCAAACAAGCCCCCCCCCCCCCCCCCCCCCCCCCACGGCCGGGGGCGGTGCCCTTGGTATCCCTTGGCCGCAGCCGGCCAGTGTTTGCCCTGCCCAGTGGCGGCTGTTTCAGAGGGGGGGAGGGGGGGACAAAACACATGCCTTGCCCCCCCCCCCCCCACACTTTGAGGACTGGGGGGGAGGGTCAAGCGCCACCCTTGTCTTCCCCCCCCCCCCCCCCCCCCCCTGGGTTGGTACGCCCATGCTCACAAACTATGTATAAGGAGGATTGACTCAAAATATTTATCATTAAGTGTCGACATTGTTAGTTTCTAGAAAAAAATCGCAAACATGGCAGATTCCGCAAAAAATACTTACATTTTATTAATTTTGTTTCGCCGCATTTACATATACCAAAACGTTGCAAACTTTGCCAGCGTGTTATCCTGTATCTTGTAAATATTGGCGCTAAATATGGTTGTCCTGGACAGCGAAATAAATTTATGAGTAACCAGTGGCGCCAGGATTTAATTTCGGGGGGGGGGGGGGGGGGTTCAACGGCATTCCCCCCTCCCGCCCATGACGCAGGGTGAGCTTGGAGGCACGGACGCTCAGGCAAAAATTAGAGACCCACTGTTAAAAAGCCCATGAAAAGTGAAATTAAGTCTGGTTGTGACACGCGTGTCAAAAAATAAATTTTACGCAAAAAAAATATTTTTAGAGCAATACTGACGAGGGGAGATTTATTTGAAATTCTACGCGCCTAGTGAGGACAGTGGCCAACCGCAAGCACGGACTCAAAAAGCAGGACTCCCTCAGACTGATGCAAGCCTTGGTGGCCAGCAGGATCACATATGGAGCTCCGTACCTGGGGCTTCAAAAAAGCGAAAAGAAGACTATCAACGGGCTTATGAGAAAGACCTACAAGCTGGCCTTGGGGCTATCTCTAACAACCTCGACGGAGAGGGTCATGCAACTTGGGATCTACAATTTGTGGGAGGAAATGGTAGAGGCCCACAGAACAAGCCAACTGGAAGGACTCAAACTCACGGCCGCGGGCAGAGCCACGCTGCAAAGATTAAGGTACCGGACCGAGGGAGAGACTCAAGGCAAACAAAGGACCCCGTTGGACCTGAGAAACAAGATAAGGGTGGCACCCATCCCGTCGGACGTCCGTGGAAGGTGCGAATATCATGTGCCTGAAGCCCACAGAAGTCCATAGAACGTACACCGGACATCCGTTTCTGTATATCCGAATCGGAGATATGTTGGATATCCTGGGGATGTCCAAATCAGATTTTCAACGGATGTCCGCCGAACTTCCATTTATAGACGTACGCGGGACATCCATTTTTGTACATCCAAATCGGAGATGTACCGGATGTCGTACGGATGTCCACATCAGACTTTCAACGGATTGGAACTTTGGCGGTTCTCGATCTTCATGTACTTCGGTAATACCAGGCGTTCCGCAAGGTTCCGTTCTTGGACCTCTCTTATTCCTGATTTTCATTAATGGCATTACTCGTAATATTTCTGTGAAATTACGCTTGTTTGCGATGATGTCATATTGTACACTCAAGTCCGTAATGTAAATGACCAAGTTCAACTTAATACTTTCCTTCGCAAAATTCAGGCATGGTGCTCGACCTGGCAAATGTCATTAAACCCCATAAAAAGTGTCTACATGCACATTACTCGCCAACGCAACCTTCTAACGTATCAATACGCATTGGAGAGTCATATCCTTTCAGAAGTCTCGTCTTATAAGTACATTGGAGTTTTGATTGGTAACAATTTACGTTAGAATACTCATGTTAACTACATAGTGCGTAAGGCACTGTCGAAACTATAGCACTTGCGTCGAAATTTCAAACAAGTAAGCGTGGATGTCTTATAAGCGGAACTGACCGCTTATAAGCCATTTATTTGTTCTACTCTCGAATATGCTGCAGTCGTATGGGATCCCTACACTGCGCAGGATATTTCCTTACTTGGAAATTTACAAAAAAAGAGTACTGCGTTTTATTTTTAACAAATATGGTCGTCTTGGCTCAGTCTCAGACTTTTATGAGCAGGCAGGCTTGCCTACATTGCAGCATAGACGTAAGGTGGACAGACTGAAGTTTATGTTCAGTCTAAGTTCCGCTCATGTAAACATGAATAAATCTTCTTACGTAACACCACTTGGGGTCCCAAGATATCCTTCCAGAAATCGAAATAGCAGAGCCTTCGCCGAGTTTAGCTGCAGAATAAATGCTTTTAAGTAGTCTTTTTTTTTTTTTTCCGCGACCAGTTAATCAGTGGGACAAGTTACCCGAGGAAATTGTTCATTCTTGCAGCTTGCCAGAATTTGTTCATCGCTTTTTTTTCGTTTGCTCAGTGTGTATTATTTTTGTGAGCTGTGGCTGTGATATTTAGGGCGTATTCTATTGTTTCTTTCTTGTGTACCTTTCTGTTCTATTATATGAATTGGCGTGGTTGACCTTTATATTTATGCTTCGAGGTGTATTTACATGAGAGCCCATTGTTCATTTTTAGGCACTGTCGGCTGTTGGACTGTTGTTTTCTGTATATCTGAGGTGGTTTTTCACCCCTACCAGGTCTCCAAATCGGAATATGTAGTATTTATAAATAAATAAATAAATAAATAAATAAATAAATAAATAAATAAATAAATAAATAAAAAGATCCCCAGAACTTCTTTCCGTGGACGTCCACAGGACGTATACATTTCTGTACATGCAAATCAAAGATGTACCAGATGTCCTAGGGATGTTCACATTATACTTTCAACGGATATTCGCAGAAATTCAATCCGTGTACGTCAACAGTGTAGCGCAGCGTCACTAGCTGATACCAGATCAGCCTTGTCATCGTCAGCCTTGTCATCGGCACAGCAGCTGCGCCGCTAGGGCATACTGTATATAAGGGCTCACGGTGCGTGCAATAAACGTTGTTGAACTCGCTACTTGCGTACGAGCCACATGGTGTCAGAAGTGCTTTATCGCCCGAGCGCCGCGGATCAATGAAGCAGCCACCGAGCGACGGAAAGTAGGCGACAGCCACACCACCCGGACGATGGCGTCTCCGCAGCAGGCCATCGTGCTGCCCTGTACAACGCTGCTGCAGCCCCCAAAACCCCTGGACACGACGGGAGACCTGTGGCGGAACTGGACAACTTGGAAATGTGAGTTTCAACTGTTTTCTACGGCCACCCTGCTCAGCCATCAACCGAAAGAAGTCCAGGCGGCGACCTTGTTAATGATAATCGGGGAAGATGCAAGGAAGTCGTTCAGTACATTTACGTTTGTAAACCAAAAAGAAAGGCAAGACGTGACGACTATCATTGAGAAGTTTGATAGCTTCTACAAGCCGGCTACAAACCTAACTTACAACGAGTTTGTGTTTGGTACGAGGGACCAGAAAGATGGGGAACCTTTCAACGAATGGTTGACTGACATTCGTATTTTGGCAAACAACTGCGAGTTTGGGGATATTGAAGAACGTCTACTTAGAAGTAGAATCATTCTGGGCGTTCGGGACAAGAAACTTCAGCAAAAGCTCATATCCGACAACCCGTCCTACACCAAAGCGGTGGAAAGATGCAGAGCCTGGGAACAGGGCGAAGAACGATGCAATACAATACAAAGCGGAGCAAAGGAACGCGAAAAAGAAGTCAACTTAGTTCAAGAAATCGGATCATCGTGCCAAAAGTGTGGGTTTACGAAGCACAGAACTAAGGTTTGCCCCGCAGCCGGAAAGAAATGCAACAAGTGCGGAAGCCTTAATCACTTCGCTAAAGTTTGCAAGTCAGGGCGGAAAAGGGCCCCCGTACAGCAAGTACACGAGGTTGTGGCTAGCGATGACGAGACATACTTCTTGGAAGCGCTAACTGTCGGTGCTGTATCTCGCGAGGATCTATGGACGGCTACGGTGACACTAGAAGGCGTTCCCGTTCATTGCAAAATAGATACCGGAGCCAATTGTTGTGTCATCTCCAGGGCCGCACTAGGCCAAGTTACGACGAAGCCAACAGTAAAGTGCGACGTCACCCTAAACACGTTCTTCGGTCATGCAGAAAAGGCACCAGAAAGAATTTGCCTCGATATACGCAATCAAGACAAAAAATGTCACGCTGGGTTTTTGTTGTACGCCAAGAGGTTCCAGTCACCTTGAGTGGCAGTGTAGCAGAACGCCTCGGACTGATTACTCGCGTTGCAGGTGTGAGCACCGCAGAGCTATACGGTGCAGCACGACCTTTTGAAGCAGTTTTTCAAGGGCTCGGCCAGCTGAAGGGTGTGGTCTACGATATGAAGCTACAACCAGGATCCAAGGGCACCGTCAAGGCAGCAAGACGAATACCTGTGGCTCTCCAGGATAGAGTCAAGGCAGAGTTGGACCGCATGGAAGCGGATCAAGTCGTCACGAAGGTAAACGAACCAACAGAATGGTCGAGTCACATGGTGGTCGTCGTAAAGAAAGATAAGGTCAGAATTTGCTTAGACCCATCTGATCTTAACAAACGTCTATTACGCGAACATTATCCCATGCCGACGCTAGAAGATGTAGCTCCACATCTGCACGGCGCCAAGTTTTTTTCGACATTGGATGCGTCATCGGGCTTTTGGCAAATAAAGTTGTCTGAGGCAAGTTCGCACATTTGTACCATGAGCACCCCTTATGGCAGATACAGGTTTCTGCGCATGCCGTTCGGAATTTCCACAGCCCCAGAAGTATGGACGACATTTTAGTTTGGGGAACCACGATACAAGAACATGACGCGAACCTGAAAAACTTACTGGAACGCTGCGAGAGACACGATCTCAAGTTGAACCTAAAAAAGTGTCATTTTCTGCAGGACCGAGTACGGTACCTAGGTCACATTTTGACGACTGAAGGTCTGAGCCTAGACCCAGAACGAGTCGAGGACATCCTTGCTGTTCCGGAGCCCAGAGACCGTAAGGAATTACAAATATTTCTTGGCATGACGAACTTTGTCGGAAGATTCATACCAAATATGTCTGCCCTCTCAGCACCATTACGCGAGCTGTTGAAAAAAGATATCGCTTGGGTTTGGACTGAGCGCCAACAAAGCAGTTTTAAAACGCTCAGAGAGTCGCTTATCAAGGCGCCGGTACTTACGTATTTTGAGCAGGGTAAACCAGTCACGTTGTCAGTAGACGCAAGCCAGACCGGCGTCGGGGCGGTGATGATTCAGAACGGACATCCTATCGCCTACTCATCACGCTCCCTCACCGAGACTCAGCAAAAATACGCCCAGATTGAAAAAGAGGCACTCGCTATAGTACACGGATGCAACAAGTTTAAAGATTATATTTTAGGGCACTCATCTGTGACTGTAGAGTCGGATCATAAGCCACTGGAAGCAATATTCAGGAAACCCCTTTGTGACTGCCCGCTCCGCCTACAAAGGATGAGGCTAGTGCTTCAGCGATACCCCATTACCGTGCAGTACAGGCCAGGGAAGGAACTTTTTCTAGCGGACGCGTTGTCAAGGTTCCCAACCAAAACTATGCTAAAAGACGAAAGCGACCAGTTTCAAGTCAACATTGTTTCTACGCTATCAGTTTCAGATGCACGGCTCCACGACATCCTCCAGGCGACAGAAAACGACGCGGCTTTCATCCAGCTCCGAGAGTATGCATCAGCATCCTGGCCAGCTGAGAAACGAGACGTCCCGGAGGAACTTCGAACGTACTGGAACTACAGAGATGAGATGCACGTGGAAGATGGGCTGGTCTTCAGGAGTAAAAAAGTGGTAATTCCAAAAGCCAAGAGGACGGAGATTTTGAAACTTTTGCATGCCGCGCACGGGGGTGAAGCAAAAATGAAGATGCGCGCCAGGGAAGTGATGTATTGGCCGACCATGTCATGCGACATTGAAGCTCTTGCAAAGTCATGTGGGGTCTGCACGAAGCATAAGCCCAGAAACGCAAGATTACCATTACTGAGCCATGAACTACCCAACCTACCATGGCAGCTGGTGGGGCTAGACTTGTTCTACCACAACAATCGGACTTTTTTGATAATTGTTGACTTCTACTCTTTCTTTTTCGAGATCAAGGAACTGCGACAGTCCACGGCATCTTCAGTGGTATCCGCCTGTGCAGAAGTCTTCGCTACTCATGGGATACCAGCCAAGTTGTGCAGTGACAATGGGCCCCCCTTCAATAGTTACAACTTCAAGGACTTAGTGAGTAAGTTTCGAATCATTCACGTCACGTCAAGCCCTCACCACCCTCGCTCCAACGGAATGGCTGAGCGAGCCGTACAAGAGGCAAAGAAACTGCTAACGAGGTGCTCCTACGTCTGCAGCGCCCTCCTGGAATGGCGCAACAGCCCAAGGGATAACCTGCTCAAGTCACCAGTACAGAGGCTAATGGGTCGTCAGACACGCACACTGCTTCCGGTTCCCGACTGCTGCCTGGAACCAGCCATCGTACCGCCCAAAGAGGTGCACAAACGACTACAAGAGATCCGCAGCAAGCAGCGGACCTTCTACAACAGAACAAAGGCCCTTCCGGAACTACAAGATGGTCAGCAAGTGTCTGCATTTGACACCATTTCACACACGTGGTCTCCGGCAGTCGTCATGAGGCGTGCGGGGCCTCCGCGCTCCTTTGTGATCGAAACTGGTGACGGACGTGTGCTACGCAGAACGAGAGAGCACCTGCGCGTGTTGCCGCCTCGGCAACAGCAACTTGTCACCACTGCGGCTGCTGAATCCACTGGCCGCCAGGTGAGGGAAGAACCCTCAACGGGAGCCGCCCCACCATCACAAGACCCTCCGACCCAGGAGCTCAGGAGGAGTTCAAGACAACGGCGGAGCCCCGTCAGATACCCAAGACCAGAACTTTAAGCGTGATCCTGCAAGCGTACTATTTTCTATTCCTTAATTTTTTGTATATTGTTTTTCTCTTGGTTGTTTTGTTTTGTTTGAAAGAGGGAAGATGTAGCGCAGCGTCACTAGCTGATACCAGATCAGCCTTGTCATCGTCAGCCTTGTCATCGGCACAGCAGCTGCGCCGCTAGGGCATACTGTATATAAGGGCTCACGGTGCGTGCAATAAACGTTGTTGAACTCGCTACTTGCGTACGAGCCACAAACAGGACATCCGTCTCTGTACATTCAAACCAAAGATGTACTGGATATCCTAGGGATGTCTACATTAGACTTTCAGCGGATATCCGGAGAACTTCCATTCATAGGTGTACACAGGACATCCATTTCTGTACATCCAAATCGGAGATGTACTGGATGTCCTAAGGATGTCTATATCAGAGTTCCAACAGATACGTGAAAAACATACACAAATGTCAGTTTATATATGGCCCCGCCTGGGGACAAACTTTAACAAATCACTTTTATCTAAAGACGTCTGAATTATGCATGGTTCTCTATTTCTGAAAGCATATGTAATGCAAGACGTTTTAGAATTATAACTTTATCACAATTTAGGGAATATAAATTTGTTTAAAGACTCTGTTCAAAATATAGTGTATACAAAGGACTGCTCCAGTTACTAGTAGTGTTTTTTTTATAATTTGCCATACCGAAGCGGTTCCAACAAAGATAAGAAACCAAAGCAGTAGACGACTTTCGGGGGTAAACAAGCTACTCTTTGATTGCCTGCGAGGGAACATTAACCACCAGCAGGTATTTTTTTCAGATTGAAATTAATTGTTTAAAAAAAACATTGTAGTTAAGCCAGGAACACATTCTTCAAAAGATTGTAAAAGTTAGCTTATTCAAGGTATGTTCACTCATTACGGGAACTAGTCAACACCTTTGAATGAGCAGATTCCATCAGAGCGCGGAAAGTTGCTAACAAAAGTTGCTATCAAAATAAATAAAAAATATTTTATATTTAGTTGTAAAATAAATTGTTATAAATAGCTAATATCTGGAAATATCAGGAAAAAGCTTCATATCTATTTACTGCAGAATTCTCCTAGCCAATGGCGCCTTTTTCGGCCCGCCGGTATCGCCGCTGTCTCTGCTGTTACCCTGCTACCGCGCTCGCTTCCTCTTTTCGCGATTGTTATTTTCACTTTTAAAATTCAAAGATCAAAAGCGAGCGGACACGGATGAGCCGCTCTCAAGTCTGGGCAAGCAAGCAAGTGCGAGTCTCGATTTAGGACCGGTGATTGACAGCCTCCGGTTCGCCACTATTCTCCATTTCATCGAGCACGGCTACAAGGGAATCGGAAAATGAGTGACCTTTTGGAAGTTAGGCGTTGGGCTGTTCTCAGGGACAGTGGACAATTGTGTTTTTGACGCTTGAGAACGTGAGGGCGGTGGAGCTGCTGTGTCGTCGGTGTGGGCCTGACGCCAGTCGTTTCCCCAGAAATTGAAATTAGGAGGGTGTCTAATTTAGAATAGAGGAGTCGTGAATTAAGGGGTTGCCTTTGGAAAAAAACAAGTGCGTGTGTGTGTGTGTTGGGGGGGGGGGGGGGAGGGGAGGGGAGGGGAGGGGAGGGGAGGGGGGAAGGGAAGGGGGAGGGAGTACCCCTCCCCCCCCACACACACACACACGCACACTAAATGACTGCCTGACGGCCGCGCCGCCCAGCCCGGATACGGTGCCAGAGGGCTGCTTGGCCTAATGAAGATCTCTCGGGGGCAAGCGAGTGCGGCTAGAACTCCAGCTATGTTTGGGGCCTTGTGTGTTTTTCCCCTTCAATGTGTTTCTCAGTCTCAGGATTTTTCAATTATAAAGTAGACCGAAGGATTTGCTCTCCAAAATTTTATCGACATTTTTTTTTTTGTTTTTTGTTTATATGAAGGGCTGTGATCGAAACTACTAATGTTTGTTTCACTTCGTGTGCAAGCAAATTCGAAGCTGCTAGCACGAGCATGTTCCCCTGAACTTTGCTTGCACTGCACGCTCGCGCGTACCTGGCAGGGGCGCTGAAAGCCTCGCGTTTAGAATGAAATAGGGTGCCTTCATGTGCGCTTTGCTTAGGGTGGAGACATCTGGCCATTTTGTTCCCACTTTTACATTTATTTTTTGTTCAGAAGCGCGTGAAAGAGCGTGTCCCTGCACGCGTCTGTGGCGCTGACTGTGCTATGGCGACATTTTGTTTTCGTCAATTTTTTTGTATTTTCCCGTGAGCGCGTGCTGTCGGCATCGGGTACTACAAAGGGTGGCATCACTCTAAACAGAAGGTCATTGAGGCACCCTAGAATGAAATGGATCATGATGGGTCAATGTGTGCTTGCATGGGACATAATCTGGTGCTCGACTCGATTCTGCAGAGGCAAAATGCGAAAGAGCACCTATACCATATTTGCTTTCTCAAAGTGGATTTCAAGTAGGCCCCTAGTGTGCAGTGTTTAGCACAGTAAAATTAAAGTTTCTCAATTAATCAGATATATGTTGTTGTTAACATATTTTACACAAACTATGATGTCGATTATATACTATCTGCACACACATGGAGGCACACCATCATGTCTGCACTTTTCTTTGGCAGTTTAGTGATTAACATCGATATATATATCCTACCTCTGAAAAGTGCATGCACTTCTACCCTCTCGCAGAGCACGTTGTAGTCCAATCACTGTGATCTGCGCAGTGCGCCCAGAGGATTATGGCGCTTACAGTGTGATGCAATTCATGGACGGAATTTCAACATGAATGTGTTCGATTTCCTTGCGCGGCTCACTTTCTTAGTGGCTCGTCGTTCACTGGATACACTCCATAAATGGCAGGAAATGGCTTACTATGGATTTGTGGTAAAGAATTTGTGCAAGCGCATTTAATGCTGTTTTTATTTTTATTTTATTTAAGTGGCACTCCACTTTTAGTAACAAATTTATTTTTGACTTCATTTTGAACCCCTTTTTTTGTATTTTCAGTAAAGGCCAGTGAGCAGGCATTAACGAAGCCAATGCACCATAAAAATGCCCCTGGTAATTTCTACAACGAAATGTGCTATCCTTTTTTATTACCAATCAAGTCGTGTACAAGGCAAGTTTTAACAGTGTTATGTGTGCCTGTTTGTTTCCAGAGCTGTGAAACAACATTTTTTGGTAATTAGCCACAGAATTACAGTTCAAAGGCTTGTTTTTTGTGCATATATTTTTAAGAATGGAACCAGTGTTGTATAGGCATCTTTAGTATTCACATCAAGATCAAACTGTGTGGCAAATATGGTAAAAGTTTCTTAATGAAAGTTGCCTGCACTCATCCCTTCAAATTGTTTTGTTAGGGTCACGAGATGTAGGAATGAGCTCCCCACGGCAAAGACTACACTCGGCTTCACCCTAACTTGGCAAATGGTGAAAGCTATGGCCTCCGTGAGCCAATTAAAGTGACAGAGGAAAGTACATGAGGGCACACCACGGGAGGAATGCACGAAGTGCTAGATTGTCATGCGACTCGCTCTGTCTTGCGGTGCTGCAGCGTTTGCTCTTTGCCTTGTTATGGTAAAACTGTTAGTACCTTGCACTATGCTAGTCAGCTACTGAAAGGTTCCAAATGTGTCGTGAAATTTGTCTGCACTCATAAATTCTTCAACTTGTTTTGTTAGGGACATGCGGTGTTGCAAGGGCTGCCCTTCACACCAGGGAGTAGCGCTTTAGACCATGCCACTCAGCTACAGGTACGTTCCTATTCTAGTGTGAAAGTTGCATGCACTCATATCTTCTTCATCTTGGTGCAGAAATGACCTTGCCATGCCAGGGACGAACAACTTATACTACACTACTCAGCAACACTTGAAGCCGGTATCGGTATACCGATACCGCCTCCGCCTCCTGCACCGTATGGACGTAACAAAACAAGTTGGAGGCGGTATCGGTATACCGATACCCCCTCCAACTTGTTTTGTTAGGGCCATACGGTGCAGGGAGAACCTGCCCACGCCGGGGATCGTCACCTTACAGTATGCCACACAATTACGGGTACGTTCCGGATGTACTATGAAATTTCCTGCACTAATACATTCTTTGACTTTTTGTTAGGGCCATGAAAAGACAGCTGCAAGATGACACAGGCCAAGATGGTTTCCCAGTGCGTAAAGATTAAACACCAACCTCCGAGATGCATCAGAAGAGTAGGGCCATTAGAGGCACATATATGGATAGGACACGAGTGTAGTAATAAGGCCATATTGCCAATATAAATTGGCTCAGGGTTGTTCTTTGGGTGGTTTGCAACATCTAGGTGAGAGTAGAATGAATATTTGCACACCTTCCAAATATCCAAAGTAGGTCTGCCAAAGTATCTTCCTGAATATGAGGAAGGGACAAGGGACGGACAACAATGATGAGGGACGGACAGCAACTTGTTGTTGATTGGGGTGTATGTCGAAACAACCCATTCTTACTTGAACCCTTCTCGTTTGAACCCATTCGCAAAGCGCCCTTCTCGTTTTAACCTTTCGCGTTTCGACCCTTTCTTATTTATACCCGTCTCATTTGAACCCATTCTCATTTGAACCCTTCTCGTCTGAACCCATTCGCAAAACACCCTTCGCGTTTTAACCTTTCGCATTTCGACCCTTTCTCATTTGAACCCGTTGTCATTTGAACACCGTAGTGAGGTATAGAAAGAAGGAAAAACAGTGGAGGATGAAGGTTGAAGTTTTTGCGAAGCGGCACCATCTCTTGCATAGCACATGAAACAATTTTCCTTATGCCTGCGTGCCACCCCGAGTCTGTTGACGTAGCTACGTGGTCACATGGTGACGTGGTTTCGAAAGTGCTAGCGCAGATTCGGTACTTCATTTCTCTTCTGTCGCTGCATGTTGTTAAGATGTCGTCGTTTGGAGCGGATGGATCATTGTGCTAGTCGTGTGTTATTGCTTTTAATGGCCAATTCGGATGGTCATTTTCCCTGAAAAAAAGTTTTCCCATATCTTCGGCAAGGGCGTTCGCATGGTCAAAGGCTGGCGGGTGCAAGCTTTTCGGGTTGCGCTTCTCAGGCGTGTACCGGCAATTTACCAGCAGAAGTTTTCCCGAGCTCCAAGAGGTCGGGCAGCTTGTCTGCCAGACTGTATCCGATATCGTCACATCCGAATCGGGATAGGGAACCAAACGAAACAACGCTCGCTGAGGCGGCTAATAGCGGGTTCGAGTGGCAAATGAAGCCATATCGAGACAGGCACCCTTTTGTGCTCTGAGACAAGATAGCAAAAACAACGAAGAGAAAGATAATTTATGTTTCAAAGAAAGTCAACATTTTTGGAAGAATTTATCCAGCCTGAGCGAGGTATGTTTGCTCTGAGACACGGGCTGCATCATACATCACTTTATTTTACAACTCTGTAATAACAAGGTATTACACCGCTGAAAAAAAAAATTATGCATAGTGATGCAATTTGAAACTTGAACACGCATTACAATTTCAAGGAGGGTGGGTGCAATGAGAAGACTGAGGAATCCAAAAAAAGGTACTAGAGAGTTTTAGTAGATCGTTCCGATACCCCCGATAACGATACTATGCATGCGCAAGGGAGGCGGTGGCGGAGTATCGGGTGTCGTTATCGGAGTCATGGGAACGATCTACAAAAACTCTTTACTAACAGTAAACAGAATATGGAAAGCGACGCTGGCAAGCCTCCGTGGCAACAGTTAATCGAAAATCCAAACGATGTTTATTGAAATTTGACGCGCGTGCGGGCAGCACCACACTGATTTATACATCTTCCCTTTCATTGATTTTATATTTTAATATTTTGTCAGCTGTACGCACTGTGTTAATGCCAATATTTTGAAAAGTTTTGCGAAGCTGCTTCTGTTTACACACATCTCAAAGAGTCGTAATTTATGTTGTTGGCGTTTGCAGCGTGCTCATGGTACCATAGAATGGTCGAAGAGGAAGTTAACAGAGCTCACTCGCGACCCAGTCAAATAAAAACGCCAGTTCATTGTGCTTTGCATTCGGGTGGAGACGTGATGCGCCGCTGGCGCGTTTTTGGTCGCCGGTGCCACAGGCAAGGGCTCGAAGGCAATTAATTACCCGAATTCGCCATAAATACCGCGGAAAGATTGCGAGATCATGATGTTAGATTAATTTGGGTTCGAAATGAGACAGGTTAAAATGAGAAGAGTCTTTCTGACAATGGTCAAAACCAGAAAGTATGTTTTGAGAAAATTTGAAGTGAGAAAGGTTAAAATGAGAAAAGTCGTTTTGAGAAGGGTCAAAACCCGAAAGTTTGTTTTGAGAACGGTTTAAATGAGAAAGGGAGAAACGCGAAAGTTGTTTTGCGCTGGGTTGAAATGAGAAGGTAAAAACGAAAAGGTAAAAATGCGAACGGGTTCAAATGAGAACCACCCGTTGAGGGTCCCTTGTCCCTTTCTCATATTCAGTACCCTTAACAACACGCTCGTCCATTACGTACAAAGTAGCTTATTACGGATGTTCGATAGATCTGAAGCGGATCTCCATCGAACGTTTGCAGGATATCCGAAAGTATCATGCCAAAATAGAAATTGGCTCAGAGTCGTCCTTTGCTGGTTTACAACATATCCAGGCAAGAGTAGAACGGATTCAGGCATGCCATCCGAATATCCGAAATTGGCCTGCACAGAAATCCCGTTTCAGATGTCCGACGGACGTGCAATTTTGCTCGCTTTGGCGCTCTGTCGGATGTCTTGGGGATGTTCGATGGACGTATACGGATGTCCCATAGATGTTCGATATATCTTAATCGGATCTTTATCGAATGTTCACGGGGTATCCGAAGATATACTGCCCAGTAGAAATTGGCTCAGCTTAGTGCTTTGATTGGTTTACAACATATCTGGGCTCGGGTAGCACGAAATCGGGCATGCCATTGGAATATCCGTAATTGGCCATGGAGAGGGATCCCATTACGGATGTCCGGCGGACATGCAAAATGCAAATTTGTCAGCTTTGGCGCTCGGACGGATATGTCCTGGGGACGTCCGTCGGACGACTACGGATCTCCTGGGGACGTCCGTCGGACGACTACGGATCTCCTGGGGACGTCCGAATATCTTGAGTGGATATCTATCGGCTGTCCGACGAACAACCAGGGGTTTGTTGGGATCCGGAGCACCACAGGGAGCGGAGGAGAGCCAGGGTGGAAGCTCTCACATCGGTGTATCTTACAGAAGAGTCTGTAAGATACACCGATGCAGCCAAGTATGCAGGGAAAGGAGCATATACAGTCTGCGCGGTGGATGGCAGCGGAAAGGAGGTGGTAGCAGCGACAGTCACGACCCAAGAGATAGACGCAGCGGAAGAGACGGCCATCGCTTTGGCGGTTACGACGAGCAGGGAACGCCTCACAATAATCACGGACTCACAGGCTGCATGCAGACATTTCCAGAGGAGGAGAGTGGCTGCAGCGGCCCTCAAGATTATGACAGAAAACCGAGTTTCCAGAAGTCCAGCTAGTCTGGACACCGAGGCACGAGGACCTGGCGGGAAATAAGGCGGCCCACGCCGTGGCTCGAGATTATACCCTCTGGGCCTTCCTGCCGGTCGATTGAGCTCTGTTGAGCCCGGATGAAGGCGTCCCCAAAAGAAGTGCAGATATATTAGAACATTATCGACTTGGAAGAAGGGTCTATCCACCACCCCACCCGAAGCTATCCAGGGAAGAGGCAGTCTCTTGAAGACAACTGCAAACCAACACCTACCCACATCGTACACTCTACCACCTGAGATACCCAGCTTGCCAGGAATATGACTGCAAGGCCTGCAAGGTGCCCAACAACCTCTACCGCATGGTGGGGGGATGCCAGGGCAGCATGATGATAGAACCCATAGGGAGACCTACGAGAGAGAGACTGAGTTGATCGACATGTCGGGCCCGGCGGGCAGTCAAGGACCATGGACTGAGTAGACCACCCACCACGAGAAGAAGACAGTGTCTGCTCCTGATCAGTAAAAGTTTATTCTCTCTCTCCCTCTGCGCACCAGGTCCATGGCGTCATGGAATGGTCATTCGCTCTTTCGACCTTAACGTGAAGGCTTCGCTTTCACGTTGAGGTGGCCCTTTAAAGGGCTCTGAAAAGAAAATAAATTTTTGAACAGTCTAGTTGGGACACGCGTGGCAAAAAAATTAACTTTACGCAAAAAAAAAAACAAAAAAAACAATGTTTAGAGCAATATTGACGGCGCGAGACGCAACTTAGTCGGTAGTCACCTCCTTCGCACTTGTTTTCTCTCTCGGCATTTCGGGCGCGTGGAGGAGAGGTGGATCGACTTCGCCTTTACGTTGAGGTGGGAACAGCGAATGCTCGAATGACCATCTCGTTGACCGAATGACCATTCCGTGACGTCATTGACTTCGCGCGCAGAATTTCAAATAACTCTCTCGCCATCAATATTGCACTAATTTTTTTTTTCGCGTAAAGGTATTTCTTGACATGCGTGTCCCACCCAGACTGTTAAAAAAAAAACTCGTTTTTTTTAAGGGCTTTTAGAATAAAACGGGTAAAACTGCATTGCCATTTTTCAAAACGGAGCAGGCTTCATTTACAGGAATACGGGCGTGGTGGCTCACTGTTCTACTGTCGTCGTACTTGCGGCCCGCCAACTTTAAAAGCTTCCTCACAACACACAACTCCCTCCGCTTTTTGAGATAGCACTGCATTGCCAACGGATGAAGGCCAGACAAAACACAAGGATAGCTTGCTGGGCAACTTGGGGATTCAAAGCATTTGGCCCAGGTTGCCCCTCCAACACGGTGGAAGAAACACATTTAGATGATGCCACTGGCCGCTCTTCCTGCGAGAGCGAGCGAACAGATTGTGTTCGGAGCTACCTCAAACCAGGGTAGTTTGTTCCGCGCCGCCGCGGAGGGCGCTGCTGTATAGGGTCCCTTCTCGGCGGCTCGCCTTTTTCGCGGTGTGGTGGTGTGGTTGTAGTTTGTGGAGCCAGTGACTGGCCTCATGTTTTTCTTTAGTGCCTTGTAGTAAAAAATAATAATAAAAAGGAAGGGATTTTTCAAACACATCTACAGCTAATTTATAAAGATACAATCTGAGCTTTCAATCACAGAAGAGTAGATTGTTGGGCTAGTTGGTTTTGGAACTTGGAATACATTTTAGCGCTCAAAAACAAGGACAAAAAGACGAGAATCAGACACCACAGTGCGCTACTCAGCGCACTGTGGTGTCTGATCAGTTGTTAGTAGCGCACTGTGGTGCCTGATTCTCGTCTTTTTGTCCTTGTTTTTGAGCGCTAAAATATATTCCAAGTTTCAATCACAACTTCCTTAAATAATGACATAAATACTTAACAGGTAATTAAAGCACTTAAGAAATGCATATCTCCGTTAATATTAATATACCACTATTTCCTCCTCCAACCCTCTTAAATAATAAAAAAAATCTAATAGTTGAATACAAGTAAATCCTTCACCACATACCATAGGAAAGCCATTATACACTAAATAATAATTTATACACAATATTTTTCTTTTAAAAATAAACATCATGAACTCAATCCTCTGTGGCCATCGTCCACCAGCTAGGACACACGAAGTCTCCTAGTTATAGATACCTATCAATAATTTTCTTTTTATAAGTAAACGCCCGCACTGATTCTTTTCAGGTCCATTCCAATAACCGTGGCTTCGTAGTATCACCTGTTTGTCTTTGCGGATTGGCTTTTCAATCAAAATTTTCTTTTTGGTCATATTAAGCCCTATTTATTTATTTTTAATTGCTTTAAACCTGATATACCGTTTGGTGGTGCAGGTAGAGAGACACATTTTATTTTTATTCGTTTTAGCTCTCACTTAGAAAAATGTAAAATGTGTCGAGTACAGGTGCCACCATCGTGCACGAAGGTAAGCCTTAACCCGAAGAAGAAGAAGCCATGCTATAAGGATGGGAAAGAAGTGCTTCGTTCCCAAATGTGATTCGGGGTACCGGAACTGTGCAGAGCGAGTGCCCTTGTTTAAAGCTCTATCGAATGACGCTCGCCTGGAGCAGTAGTGGAAGAAAGACGCTCTGGGAGGGACCCCATACTTGGGCGCCATCTATCCCCGTGCGAGTGAAGTCTGGAGCAAGGTGGAAGAAACACGGTTGAACTCTAATGAATTCGTTATCTATGGTATCTATCTACCCGCTCCATTCACGGTGCTGCGGTAGCCTCAATCTGGTTATATTTCTAGCTTTATAAATTCAATATACAAATATAACGCAACATTTTACAGATTATCTTAGTACGTATCAGTGGCCTTAATGTGGGAGAGTTTAAAAAAAAATCGAAGATGACCTTTTCTTTTTAATAATTGAGTTTCAAAATAACTCGTAATCATTAAAATCACCTCACTTGAGCGTTTCAACCATATTTATCGCCAATATTAACAAGATACAGGATAACACGCCGGCAAAGTTTGAAAGTTCTGATATTTATAGATGCGGAGAAAAAAAAGAACAAATAAAGTGTAAGTATTTTTGCGGAATGTGCTATGTTTGCGATTTTTTCAAGAATTTAACAACGTCGATGCTTAATTATAAATATGCTGAGTCAATCCTACTTATACGTAGTTTTTCAGTAAGTATTTCTACACCAGCAGGTACAACAGTTTGTTGGGGAAAGGTGCCTCAAATGCCAACTTCGCGCAATTCGCAGAAAGCGCTTCGCACTGTCAGCGTGCTTCTAATTTTTTTTTTTTTTTTTTTCTGCCACGACAATTTTTTTTTCGCAGAACTTATTTTGGTTTTGTTCTGATGCGCATTGAGTCTACAAAATATTTTTTTTCGCAAAAAAATAAAATTGTCATTGCACATGGTCGGCAGAATTTATCTGAAAACACCCTATAGTTTTACGCGGAGCGTAGGATTTTCCACCGTTTATTCTAAGGGAAATCGGCGATTGCCATCATGTGCATTTGTTGTCTAAGTATCGGTGATCTCCTTCGGTGATAACTTTAAAAGCGGTGATTATCGCAGAGAAAATGTCATGAAAAACTAACTAGAAGTCTATGAGGGGAGTGTTTTGACCAGAACAGCCCTGGTTAAAGTAAACATATCCTGAAATGTGTCTTCCAGTTTTAACCGATTTTCTATTTTTCTTTTTAATGCCGACGGATGTTTATCAGTATTTCTCCGTTAAAAACGGAAAGTCTACGGTTCAGTTATGCATAATTGTTGCAAAGTCCCATATACGTAAAAAATGCCTTACGTCATTTAAAGAGCCATAAAGTCGAATACCGATCATTTAAAACAGGATAAAATTCAAATGTCATTGATCGCGTCTGCTACGAAAATGTCGCTGCCCCGAAGGGGGATACATTTGCGAACGGGGTTGCAACCTCAGTTCTGCTCGCCGCAAGCGTGTCGAATCTGTGTTATCCATTTTCAAGCGTGGACTGCTCTTGCCGTCATCCTCTGAGAATGGTAACAAAACGAAGTGCAAATAAATCTACCAGGCTACAATAAATCACGCCACCCTGCACCTAATGGCTCTTGGAATCCCGTTATGACGCCCTTTATGCAACGCCGGCGCTGTAAACAATTCGAATACACCGGATCAGCGAAGAAAAGAGCGTCACTTGATCCCGTGGGCACACTTCCCCAAATGGCTCCCTTGCGAAGTGGGGAAGCACTTCGACGAAGCGCAAAAGCTGCATTCCTTTTTCTTTTTTTCATTTTGTTTAGCGATTGGTGTTTTTCTTTTGTGTGTGTGTGTGTGTGTGTGTGTTCTTTTACGCGTGCATAGCTCGAGGACGTACACATTTGAGTGCTCACAGAGCTAACGTGGACATGGCGCCATTTATAAGATACGGAGTTTTCTTATCCCAACACCTGCGCTGCGGATTATTACTCAATATGTTAAATATATACCTCGTTTCAGCAACGAAATCAGAGCGACAGAACGAAGCACGTGACAATAGACCCTCTTCAAAAGTCTATTAAACAACAATAAAAACCGCTTTTTTTTTTTTTTGGAGGGGGGGGGGGGGGGGGGGGTCTGTTTTTAGCGCAAGCGTGTGATTTGATCCGAACTGAATCCGAGCGCTGACACAATACTCGTATCAAATTGACACAGCATCCTCTGGAGGGTAAGAGTGCCTACATGCCTGTCTGTCTCAGGGTGAAGACATCCTCTTTAGCACTGAGTGGACCAGCGCTTGACTTGTGCGCTAAAAATGGCGCCACACCAGATGCGCGCACACCAAAAGTCGTAAAAAAACAAAAAAAAAAAACAAAAAGGAAAAAAAAAACGCCTGGGCAGAAAATTGGTTGAGTTGGAATGTTCATGACTTAAATTTACAGAGGTGTACCGGTCGTAGCCTGGCTCAAGTATATTTGCACGAACCGCCACTGATTCGGAATCATCTTGGTCGCGCTGAAATTGCGAGGTAAAAGGGGGACTATTTCTTTCAGTCTTGCCTTCCCAAAACTTGATGACGTAATTGTCGGATCAAAATCACCCGCCTGATGACAGTCGAGCTGGTCGAGCGCGGCTCATGGATTGGGCGCAAGAACTGAGCGAGCACTCGACTTCGGCTCGTAAAAATCGATGCCTCGGCGGACACTCGTGCAGTGGCTCGTGTCCCACCACTGCGGTGATGATAATAGCCGAACTCTAACAATGCCTGGAGCTCAGCACGCGTTTTCTGCTTTGCCGACTCCAGCGCGGGGGTGTGATTAACGTTGTAGGCATAAGATAGGCAGCAGGCAACGTGGCCGCTTGTTCTGGCTCCGAGTTGAGGGGATAAACGATGATCACTATTCTCAATTCTTTTTTCTTTTTTTTTTTCAGCGACTGTTATTGTTTAGAAAGCAAAACTAAGACAAGTTTATTCGGTTATTAACGCTAGGGAGTGATTCTGGGTGGTATTTAGAGAAAGTAGAAAAATTGCTTCATGTTTAAAGGGCAACTCCGCTTCGTTTTTGTTTTTAGAGAAGCAATGCAGTCCTCTTTAGTATGACCTAGGAAGACCACAGGTCAAATATTACGAGCTATGCGGAGACCAAGTCGTCTGCTTCGTGCGCAGCAGTTGTGTTAACGTCAAAATAGGCGCCGAGCTCTGATTGGCTCTGATTGGAAGGATGGAGGGTAGACCTCAATGCTAGATGCCTTCGGGTCTACCCACTAGTCTTCATTCAGAACCAATCAGAGCTCAGGGTTCTGATGTCACCACAACCCAGGCACGTAGCCAGGATTTTGATTCGGGAAGGGGGGGGGGGGGGGGGGGGGGGCGCCCATGACAAAGTTTTGTGTGAGGGGAGGGCGGAGATGAGGCCCCAGCAAAATGAAAGATTTCGGGAAGAATCTCACCAAGCGTTCGGCGCATGCGTGAAACCGCCATAACTTTAGTTCACAAGAGGCAGGCGGCAGTGCTGGAGACGCCTCGTGCGGTCTGGTGCTCTGCACGAGCAGAGCTCCAGCGAGGTTGGGGCACGTGTAGAAATACTAAAGTTTCCTCGATGCACTGAGGACAGCGATGGCGTGGCCAAACTAGTGTTTTTTTGGGTTATGGGGATATTTATACAAACTAGTGTTCCTGTATAGGCTCCCTACGGGAGCCAGAGTTCCGCGTCTGTTTTCCACGTGCCGCCAGCGCACCGCGCCGCTATTCGCCGAGATCCGATCGCGTGAGGAGCCGGATCAAGTGCCGTGCAGGAAAGTAGACGTTGCACGTGCCCCGCCGTGCGTTTCCATGCTTTTGAGCGCGCCGCGCGCCTCGAATGCGCGGCGCCGCTATTCGCCGAAGTCAGTCACGTGAGGAGTGGGATCAAGATGCCGTGCAGGAACGACGGCGCTACGGAGATGAACGCGCAACTCTGGCTCCCGTAGGGAGCCTATACAGGAACTCTAGGCCAAACTGGCTAGTGAAATTTGTCTATTAGGTATCCTTTTTTTTTTATAACTCGCTAGGGTAAGTTTTCACACAAAATATGATTGCACGATTCAAACTCTGGATAGTTGAGCTCGTTGGTACTTGTTGTACATAATTAGGCCACACAGCGCTGTAACCCCTATAAAACAACGACAAAGAGAAGGAACATGTAAGCTGGATGGCGCTTAGCTGCTCTCGGAGCCCGGCGCAAGTGAAGCCACCGGAAGTTCGGTGCTTGTCCCGGAAGTCGGGCGTGCGCTTGTCTTCCTAGTGCATTCAGTCGATATTTTGGACCATGCTTTTTTGTGTCTTTCATTGGGTTTTAATACTCCCATTCTGGATTAAATCCCGAGAATGAGGCATTTGAACTTGGGACATATTCACAATTTGATCAACTAGAATCTCAAAATGTTTACATTGCATGGCTTCCCATGATACTTCTCGGGTTCGCATGCGCCCTTACTGCGCAACAACCAGGCTCTCTTGAGGGAACAAGCGAAAATCCAGCGCCCTCGACGCTTTTCGAACCAGCACTCGGAAGGGTTACAAAACCTGCCAAGGGCTCACTTCCGGGACAAGCATCTCACTTCCGGTGGCTTCATACCTGTTTGCTCAATGCGCCATCCAGCCCCCTCTAGTGGAGATCAGTGTGTACGACAGGACAAGCGCGGACTCACAACTTTAACCAGGAGAAAGAAAATATACGACAAGACAGGCGTTACGAGTCTGCACCTGCCCTGTCGTGTATGTTCCTTCTCTTTGTCATTGTTTTATAGTTATAGTGGTTACAGCGCTGTGTGGCCGAATTATGTACAACTGCCAACAAGGTCAACTATCCAGGGATTGAATCGTGCAATCATATTTTCTGGGAAGGTACTCTAAGCCAAAAAGATTTCATAAACATGATTTTTGAACAATAAAAAAATTTCGTTAATTTTTCGTTTATTTATTTATTTATTTATTTTTTTGTTTATCGCGGTTCTAATTGCATGACGTACTCTGCTCACCAGACTCGCCAAAGAGGAGGACGAAGTTAGCGATGGGCCTGCGCCAGTCTCAGCAAGGGCAGGAAGCGGAGGAAGAAGACGAAGGCTCCAGTGCCGTCGCCACCGGTGTGAACCGTGGTCTGAGGAACAACAGTCACAACAGCGGCAGTCCCCACAAGCAGCGAGCCGTGATGCAGCCGAAGTTGGACGCCAGCAAGACATCCCGGATGTCCCTACCAGAGGTGGACATGGACGACGCTGTGAAGATCTGGTGCAGCCAGAGCCAGCCCAGCCAGCAGCAGTGCACGGGCCCCAGCGCTTGGATGGTGGCCGACCAGGAACACTCGTCGCCGGCGTCTAGCGTGTACGACGACGACCAAGAACTGAGCAGTGAGACGACGAGCGACTCGTCGTCGGAGACCACGTCCACCACAACCATTTCGTCTGGCATGCTTCGGCAGTGGAGGTGCATCCGCAAGCGCTACGCCGACAACCCCGATGTCCTCGGGGAGATTCTGGTCTACAGGTGTGGTGTGGTCCCCGTTTGTACCACGTTCGAAACGTTTCTTTTATTGTGAAATACGTTGAAAATAATGGCTTTAGTCAAGGACGTATTTTGATCGGTGATTTTTTATGGTGAAATTTTAGAACGTTTAACCTATTTCTGCGGCATACAATAGTGAAGAGTGCGCGTGCACAGCTTGCAGCGACGCTCAAGGTGCGCGGGCGCACGGGGTCTCGTAACGTCGACTTCATTGCCACAGAATGCTGCCCTCGAGTATTGGCGACGTGCGCAACCAGAAGCGTCCTTGTGGCCGACCTTCCACAATTGGCCAGACGCTGACTATGACGCCTCGAGTAAAATGAATTCTTCGTGTTAGTGGGAATGAGAGGAACGTCAAACCGTCATCTTCGAAGGTGTTGGTTCCACGACGCGGTGACTCTAAGCTTCCACAGCGATTTCTACGTGCACCGTCGAAAGTGTCGTTGGCAATTGATGATCCCGCTCGTAACGTCACGGATACGAACCATAAAAGAGAGACACCAAAATATCTAATCGAGGTCAGGGGTTGAAAAATATCTGGTTGCAGAGCAGTTTTACAAGAAAGACATGGTCCTTTAAGTGCCAGTGACTTATTTTTTTTTTCTAATATATATATTGTTTAAAGTTAAAAAAGAAAACTATTTTTTCAAGGTCTAAAGAATTAGTTTACTCTGTGTAATTAGGGTTTTTCGTTTTCGAGTCATATTTTTCAAAAACCGGGGGTCAAAATCGGGTACTATTTTCCAGACCCATAATATTAATGGTGATGTTTATTTCCACCATAAGATGATGGCGATCAGGGAAAAAAGCTGTCAGTTACAGCTTGACGGGTCCCTGACCGCCTAAAGAAAGCAGCAACGGAGCCGGGAAAACAGTAATCAACAAAAAATTGTACAAAAAGTTTTGCTATCACAACATTTTAAGCACGAATTTTAGATTTTTTTTTTTTTTATTGAGGCATGACGGGACAGGGCAGTCGGGAAGAAATCGGCTTTTTTCGGAAACCAATTCGGATTTTATAGGGTCCTATTTATTAAGGAGAAATACAATAAATAGTTTTCTACTCGATCAAACGTCAACAAAGTCTATATGATATAGGTATGATTTTTGAGCGCGCATGATCGTTTTACCTTCTGACCCATTCTGAAGCGAATCTATGCCGAGGTTACGAAAATTAAAGAAGCTCTTGAGAATCAAAAGAGTGACAGAGGCGACAAATTTGAAACAGATCCAGAATCGTTTTTTCTTTCCATAAAGTCACATGATTTCAAGGCTGATTTTCGAAAAGAAATCAGGTTTAACCCAATTTTTATAAAACTGGATCGGGGGGAAACGTCGGGTAATATCGGGTTTTACCAGAAAACGGAGAGGCCCTCTGCATAATATACTGTTTGTCGAATTACCTCTGAAATCGTACCTACAAGTTACTCATCTGAGGAAGTAAGAACGAAAATTCAACATGGAGAGGGTTGTAAAAGCTATTCTAGAACAAATTTATTGCAGTGAAATCTGCCAGAAATCTGTCAAAATGTAACGAACACTAATAAAACGTCCAAAAGAAAGTCATAGATGGATTTGAACCGCAGTCGATCGGAGACCCAAGTCCCCTTTTTATGGTCCCCTTTTCACAGCGGGATGTGTCCCTTGTTCCAGGGTGCTGACGTACATGGGCCACCCGCACTGGCGCAAAAGCGTGCGGCCGCAGGGCACCAGCCCCAGCCTGACGACGGTGCTGCAGGCCACCATGGCGCTACGACTGGAGGAACTGCGCCAGAAGCGGCTCCAGATGGACGCCGCCTGGCAGATGCTCAAGGTCAACTCACCCCTCAGCCGCTTCGTGCTCGAGTCCAAGCGCCAGGCCGTGGCCGAGCTCGAGGCAAGCGTAATAATAGATACCATGAACCATTCCATCCCTCCGGCTTCCATCTTTGTCCTGGGCCATGGTCCCGCTTGAGTCGACTGTAGTAATATATTAGTATGGGCCATCCCCATAACCGTCCTCCGATTGTTGTTATCTTCGTCTGCTGGGCTATGGTCCAACTGGAGGCAAGCGTTGTAATCAGATACTGGGCCATTCCATCTTTCTGAACGTTTCCATCTTTGTCTACTGGGCCAGGGTCCAGCTTGAGCCAGGCGTAGTAATAGACATAGACCCTTTTGGTATTCGCCTTCAGCGTCCTGCAATTTTTGTCGAGTCTACTGGATTGTGGGCAGCGTTCGGGTTGTTTGCGATGGCTCTCCATTTAGAAATATCGCACGCCGCGCGAGGCTCACAGACCGGTGATTGCGCGAATTTCACCTGGATAATAACCATGAAATGAACTTAAAGACGCCTTGTTTTTCTTTCAACGGGCTTCGTCGTGCGTGTGTTGGGCCCACATAGGCCTTGGGCTACCGATTGGCGGGACACGACAAGGGAAGAAGGCTGCTACGGAGTTGGAGGGGCAGGAAATGCTGCTTAACTAATGGTTCAAAGGCTAGAGAATAACGGCGGTTTGCGTGACGTCACGTTCTCACCTCCTCCTCGCTCAAGGAGCTGGTGGCGTGTGCTGAAAGAGGGTCTAGTAATTCCTTTTCTTGCAGTAGTTTCTTCGACATGTGGCCTTGTTTGACGTTCGACTCACACAAGTAATGATGGTATTGCCAGAATTTAAAAAAAAAATGTTTTCAGTCTTTCTTTAAGATATAATTAATAACCGACATGCCCCTGTATTCAAGATGGCATCCGCGAGACCGTGACCAGAAATATGTCAACTTTTTTGTGCGACGTTATCGAGGCTAGCGTAGATTCCACGGTGCTGCAGGCTGCCATTGAAAAGACAGTGTGTGACTTTGTCTTGCGTTTCATTCGCACGCGCTTTCGTGAGAACGAAACGCCCAACCGCACGCCTATATCCAAACGAAAGCCACGCACTCGTGCAAGTAACTTTGACAGCGATGGAGCACTTTGTAAACTGCGGCTAGCCTTGACAACCTGTCACCAAAAACGTTTACAAATAAGCCCGCGTTCGCGTGCGCATAGAAGCCAGATTCGCAAGAAGTGAGGCGTCTGGCAACGCGCTGTGACAACAGCAGCGCCACCGCAGCGGCGTGACGTCACAGCCGCGTGTTGATGTATAATTTGGGGCGGCTCATATTTAACTATATTGCATTTTCCAAATCGTATTTTACCTTATTGCAAAAGTATCTAGCCGGGGTAGCACATTTCAGTCACGATTCGTTTCCTTGCAGAAAGAGCTGCTTTCCATTCGCGTGGATAATGTGAAGGTTCGATGACCCGGATCCAGAGACACTCTTCGATAAATACACTACTGGAGTGAGCTTCGCAATCCATGGTCATCTCTCTCCTCGAGCAGTTTTGGCTGGCGCGCGTCCCTTTGCACAACAGTCGATAGTGCGTGAAAGCGTCCGGAATAAAGTGGGGTTTCGTTTCCCATCAACGGTTTTGTTGCATCCTTGAAAGTGATGTAGTGCATAGCGGGTATTCACTGAACGCCATATTTTAGTGCGCTGTTCACCAACGTTACTAGTTGCTGTTCTCTGCGCATGCCGCGAACGAAATCACATTTATAGGTTGCTAAGACCGACAACCTTGATGCTGTGGAATGCACGTTGAAAGAGAACCATGGAAGCTTGCCGTCAGCCACGCGCTCGGCAGCCGCGGTCTCAGTTATGGCCGCCAGTGAATACTCCATATGCGCCGTGAAACTGTGGGAGAGGAGGAGACGAGAACGCGAGGGGACTTCAGAAAGTCGAGCTCTGGTTGGAATGATTGGTTGGGAGACCTAAAGCTAGCTTTCTTTGTCTCCACTGCCGTAGCCTCCTCAACGAAACTCACAAAGCCTGGCAGTTCGACTACGAAACCATAGTGTGCCCGGTCGCAAATTTGGAGCGCGAGGATCTGGTAGCCCAGAGCATTAAAGATCCATTTTTCGGGGAACCTGGACGTCAGCTTTTGCACAGCTTTTGCGCAGCTTTTGCAGCGGCGAGGACCCGAAACGCACTCGTTCGCTCGGGAGAAGTTGCTTTGGCGTCTCGCCGCAGCGGGGCGCCAGTCACGTGGCTCTCCTCTGATCTGTCGTGTGCCGCTCCACCTTTCCCGTTTCGGCGGCCGCTTCTTGTGGCAATTTGCCAGGCTTTGTCAGTAAATAGGAGGCCATGCCTTTGCACTCGTTAAACGCGTTAGAAGGCGGAACGCCGGCGTCTGGCTTTTGGCTTTTGCATTCAGACGCGTTCGACGAGTGCAGTGGAAACTACCACCACTGTATAATGCTCGGGAGCATTATACAGTGGCGCTAGTGGAGAAAAATTCAGCTAGCCCTAGGTCTACCCACTAATCCCTCGAACCAGCGTTCTTACGTCCCTCAGTTCTCATCGCATACTTTGTTTCACCTGCGACCGTATACGAGTCAACAGGACCCATCAAAGAGTGTTAAAGGGGCAGCGTCATGGTGTTCGTCATCTTTCCGCGTGTCTTCTATCATCGTTAAACAAATCATGTAAAGGATACGTCTAGCGGCTTGCGCTTAGAGCATGTGTGTTCGCAGTTGCATGTTCGTGCCTTTGACACCGGCTGGACATAAGGTCACACGGTTACTGCGGTACTTTCTGCAGTGCGCTACACTTCTGGAGTATGCATTCTAGGTGACATGCGCGACCAAAAGCGTCGCTGTGATCGGTGTTCCACGACTGGCTAAACGCCCGCAATGACGTCTTGAGTATGACGAATTCTCCTTTAATTAATGTAAATAAGAGCAACGTACTATACTGTCAACTTGGACGGTGTTGGTTTACGAACGCGACAACTTCAAGTTTCCGCTGTGACTTTTACGCACACCTTTGAAATTGTCGCTGTCAATCGATGATCCCGGTTGTGACATCAAATAGAGGAACCTCCTCTTGAACAGGTTGGCATACGCCCTCTCCTCTGTAGCTTTGGCTGCACTCCACGGTTTTAGTGATACTATGGAAACGGGGTTGCGGCTTGCGGCACCTCTTTCCACATTAGCGGAGCGAATGCTGGAGAAGAGTTCCCCTCCTCTCCAGCGCTCGCTTTGCTAATGGGGAAAGAGGTGGGAGGAGCTTCCCCTAAACTCTTACGAGGTTCGAATGCCACGCGCGCCGCGGTGGTGGGTGGAACTAATCGTCGATTTACCGCACATTCGGCTATTTGGTACAGCAAGACCACGTAGCTCGTTCTAAGAGTGATATCAAAAATGAAAATTTGAGTGCTAAGAAAACGCCCTTGCGTTATGAAACTTGGCGGTATAACTGGACGATGTGGTTTCTTTCGGTCATATGCGATGACTGGAAAATCGCGTTCACGGACAGCAACCTCATTTGCGTACCTCCATCAGACGAATTTAATGGTTATACCCGGCGGAAGTGGTAAGCCAAATTGTAAAAGTGTTCCGTCGTAATCAAACTGCTGGCGACCCTGGGACGCATTTTTTTTTATCTGGTTTCACAGCTTCCTTTCTTTGCTGCAAGGGCTCTCAACTTTAGGTGCTGTAAAATATACGCGATTTCACAAAACGTTGCAAAATGGGCAATTGGGCGAGTTGGTAAGAGTTCATAATTACTTACAGCGCGACTGGGACAAGGACAGACAGAGGAGAAACACAGAAACACAGGGCAAGCGCTGAACTGGGCGTTGCCTCAACATAAGACTAAGAGAACACCACAGTTCTATGAAAGGAACCGCTCACACGCATCTCGCGATGCATTGCCGGGATTGCGGATGCCAACCCCTGTTTAACAAGACTACAGTGATGTTCCGACACAACCACAAACTACCCCGAGAAATGATGGAGACGTACCACATAACAAAAACCGGATCCTTGTGTGTGAGCCAGCCCACAGTGACTTTGATGAAGAGCGAGATCGGCTTTTTGGATCTCGGATAACTTGGCCGGTTTCGCATTGAGTGAAAGAAGAAGCGCCAGGGCCACGGAGGGGCATGCCTGCACGAGGAGCAGCAGCATCACATGTATTTTCAATAGAATCAGTTGCTAGTTCAGCGCTTGTCCTGTGTTTCTGTGTTTCTCCTCTGTCTGTCATTGTCCCAGTCGCGCTGTAAGTAATTATGATCACAAAACGTTGTTATGGCTGCTGTCATTCTTGATGTTTCTGCGTTTGGCGTGGGCTTACCCGCTTGCAAAGGTTGCAAGCTCACGCCACTAAACTATACGAATATTTATCGCGAGGTGAACTCTTACCTTTTGTGAACAGCGGAATTGTGTACGCGTCAGCTAAATGAATCCCCAGTAGCTGTTGGTCAAAACATAGAGCTGTTGAGGACAGTTTGTAACTTCACCAGTAGTGGCTCCATATGCACGAATTATCGTTCACATCGACGAGGTGCCGGGGGGAGGGAGATGTTAGCGTTTGCGGTCCAGTTTAGCGGCTTCCACTCTTTACATCGCCGCAGATCACTTTAGAGATTTAACACCAAAAGGTTTGAAGGCAAAATATCGTTACAAACAAACTGATCCCCTGCCGAACCGGGACTGTTTGTACCGCCCGAACACACCTTCCTCTTTCCGCCACGGAGTTCACGTCACAGCGTCATATCGCAAAAGCCTGACGTTTTTGTTGAACAATGCGCACACCGGCGAGAAAATCCCCAAGATTTCTCCCTCATGTGAATACCGCTTTAAAGACGCTGCTGTTAAATGGAAACATTGATTGACTTTCGGAGTCCTCGGTGAGAATAGCTCTCTCACGCGAAAACGTTATCTGTGTACGAGCGCTTTCTCACAAAACGTTCGCAAAATCTATCTCTTTTGTGTACAGAGAAAACTCGTTAAAAGGCGGGGCCAAGCCAGCTTGGCAACCGCTCCTCCAAAAGATAACTGCGATGTGAAACTGGGTATGACGTCTTTCGCGCCACGTCATGAACGGTGTCACACCGGGGGCTTTACTTGATTGTTAAGACATTTTTTCTTCCTTATACTTCGGCGAGCTCCATCAGCAGATCGCAGTGATCGACTGTCACGTTAGAAAATAGACGCGCGAGCGATTCTGAGATCTCACAAAAACTTATGCGATCTCACACACAATCACGTGAACTCACAAACATTCACACAAACCCTCACAAACTAAGCCAGACTCTCACGAACTCCCACAGAATCACGTGAACTCACACATTCGTACAAACTCACACATACTAACCCAAACTCCCACAAACTCACACGAACTCCGGATTAACGACACAGTGCTTCCAAAAGACAGGATATTCGCCGATTAAGGAAGGACAGAGTTTCGTTTTGTGTACCTGTTTTATTCTCGAGGAAGTGGGACTGAGAAAGGAGAGGGTTTTTTTTCCCGGAAATAGCACGGGCGCTCTTGGTTCCAGCATCCCGGGTCGGTACTGGGTTGATGTCACAGTCACTCACCAGCTTTGGTAAGCCGGCGCGCACCTTTTACTTTGTTTAAGGTTCACAGAGACGATTTGGTCAGGCCGACGCTTGTCACGTCTCGCTCTCGGTGTTTTTTGTTTGTTTTCTTTTTGTTTTCTTTCTTGGTACTAAAGGAGGCCTAGAACACGTCAACAACAAACAGGGCTGCTATAACTGCTGCACGTTCTCGCGGAAAAAAAGATTCCGCGATTGGTCAATCAGTCACCGAACAAACTTCTGGAGAGCAAAAAAAGAATTAACGTGCACACTCAAAGACAGGGACACTGGACTCGCTGCTTGCATACGCACCAAGTTTCAACATACGACCGAACGAGTGTCCGAACACCAACCACGGATGCGCAGAGAGCGCCACCTGCGAGGGCCCACGGGAACAGACCTTTCACTGACGATACATCCCGTTTCACACTGTCAGAGCATGCGACGCTGTCGGACAACATGGTCTGCGTAAGAAAAACTTACAGCTGTTCGATATGACGACCAAGCCAACATATGCAGAATTGAGTACTCGCCTCGTCGTCCTCTCTCAGCTAAACCCATAGAGTTTTTTTGTTTGTTTTTTTCACGCCCCTTAAGGGCATACGGTGTGCCAATGCTCGGAGTCGCAGCACGACTCTTACGAATGACGAGAAAAAACTAAAATGACGATTAGGCACGAATATAGCGCTTAAGGTGACCCTTGGTTCGGCTGATAAGCTGTCATGAACCTTCATAGGTTTGAGAAAGGAGCTTTGTATGCAGGACGGCTATCCGAGACGGCGAACTGAAACTTTGATCGTTTAAAAAGTTAGGCGCCACATTGACTGACGCACCATTCGATGGACACACAAAAATATTATGTCAACTTTAAGATGGACACCTGATCAGGCCTATTATTGAGGAAGACGCGCTGGTCCGCGTTCTTTGAGACGGCCTCAGTAAATGTAGGGCTTTTTTGTCACACCCCACACGCTCCGTCAACGCAGAGAAAACATCATTGAGGGACAAAAACTGATGCTTTGAATTTGCCACATTTTTCGACACTTCGCCGAGTATTAAAACACGTAAGCGATAGATGCCACGAGATGTCCGTAACGAAGAAGGTTGACAAGCGACATCAATGCACGATCCACACCTGAAATACTCTCGTGCACTTTATAGAAAGGATGTTCACGCTACGTTGCTTGGGCTGCACACCTCAGTCCTTACTTCTTCTTTTTTTATGTGTGTGGCCTTTGCTCGTCGGAGACTGTATACACTGTGGCATGCACTTGTCGGGACGTCAAACATGAACAACGTCGGGCAACGTTTGTGTCGAACGGAGTAGCTTTTGCATTTGCAGCGACTCCCTGATATTTCGAAACATTTCCAGTGCCGCAGCGGTGGTTCTGCGGCGCATTGAGTGTTTATTTTCAATGTTAGCGGGATCCGTAGCCAGTGCCGTGTCCACATGGTGCGCTGAGAGCAGCAGAAATAAGGAATGGAGAGGAGGAGACAAAGGGCTAACGTTCATCTCGGCTGCACACCATCTGTCTGCGGTGATATTTTCGAACGCAAATAAGACAACAACGCGCTTCAGAAAAAAATGATAGAAGTCTACAGCCACTGACAGTTTTAGAGGGCATGGTTCGTTTCACGCCTGCTTTGCGATTCGTTCTTTGGCGTTTATATCGGCTAATGCTGCAATCCTATTAGCTGCGGAACGCTAATTAGATGCAGCGGACTCGCCACGCAACTCGAGTCCTCTGTGGCCGGCAGGAGCCCCTGTCCTTTTCGATCGGGGGCCCTAGCTGGGCATTTGGCGGAAAAGTCGGCAAGAAACCTGGCGGCCATGATTGGTCAACGCCTCATTTGACCTTGGCGCTGGCCAATCATAGCCGCCGGATTTCTCGCCAACCTTCTTTCGCCAGGTGTCCAGATTAGGGCCCCAGAATGCAGTCTGTCACGAAGCCGTTTACTCGCATACTCGAAGCGACTCACACCTAATCTGCATGACAAAACCGAAGAGCCACTGAGTAACCCAGTAATCTGATCTGCACTAAAACACTGACGGGTAGACTCGATCTCTCAGCGCGGGTCGCATATTTAGGCAAGTTCGCTTCATCATGAGTCAGTCATCAACAGCAGTGATTGGTTGACAGGTTGCTGCGCGACCAAGTGGTCGTGTGGGGATACAACGTTTTCGCGGGAGATCGCCATCCTGACACTGACTCTGACTCCCAGGCAGTCTCGTACACATTACTCGAAAAAAAAAAAGTAATCGACTACGGTTACTATTATTATTGGTTAAAAAGTATTCAATTAGATTACTCGATGAATTATAAAAAAAAGAACAATTGTCTCTACTTGCGAAAAAAAAACAACGTAACTTTTCCGTTACTTCAGATTTTTAAAACGGTTTCGATCTGAAAACGGATATTTCGTACCGCCCATTAAAGAGTTTTAGGGAACCGTTTTGTGCACATCCGATACGGTTCGATGGGCTCTCCGGTTCGCACTGCGCATGTGCAAGTCTTCTGCCATAGCACATGCGCAGTTCGTGCCATATCGGATGTGCAAAACGGTTCCCTAAACCTCTGTGTTATCGGATTAGAATCACCGATAATCATCTAAATCCACCACTTTTGGTAGACCGTCCCCCTGACGGAGGCTTGATTCGGAAATTCCTTGCTAGGAAGGTTGTGAAAATGAAGGGCGCCATTAAGGAAGGGGAGGGAGAACGGGTAACGCTTACAAGTAATTTTATTACTTTAAAAAGTAATCAACTTTCTACTTATAAAGGTAATCAAACAATTACAAATTTACCCCCAAAAATAATCGATTGAAAGTAATTTTATTACTGTAGTGAGCACCTTACAAGGCCTGCTCCCAGGGTGCCTGTAAAGACGGCACTGATTGCGGAATGGCGCCGAAACGAGGCTACGGCACTCTGCTCTTAAATACTTGCACGCGCACCCTCGCACAAACACACACTGACATAAAACAAAAACAAGAAATGCGACTGTGTGCCCTTTTCTCTTTTGGGCACCTCTGTACGGGGTCTATGTATTACCCTACGAAGCACTGAGGAAGCTATATTACACAAGGTAGGAAGCGTTGAACCCAGAGTCGCTTTATCGGAAACCACCACGGTGTGCAGTCTTCTTGTTTTCTGTGTGGGAGGGAGAGAAAGAGGATGGTTTTCTAGGAAAGGGATTGCTTGGTTCGTGTATACTTGGTTGTAGTAGTGTATAGTATATGTCGTGTAAACTGCATATCGTTAGGTAAATGTCTCCTCCGACTCGAACAGAGAAAACAAAAATAAAATTAGAGAAGGCAAGACCACTTAGCCTCTGCAGACAGAGAGTTAGAGATATCGAAAGAGAGAGAGAGAGAGAAAGACAGCACGTGATCAACAAGAAAGTGCGAGTAACGATTGTCTTCGCCTCATGAAACATCCATGGAATGCTGTGGAGAGATGATTTAGTAACTATGTCCATTATTAATTCATGGTATGGTGTGGTGTTTAAGGATAGACCGTGGCAAAGCCGCCATCGGTCAACCTCCGAAGAAAAGCGTACAATTGCTGGAGATTCCTAAGCCCGACATCGTTTCCTAAACGTATCATCATTGAGGTGATGCACACCTCTACTCCCGGCTGTGTTATAGGAAGCAGCTGCATTTCTCTATTAATCTGGTTACTATTAATCTGCTGTCTAATTCTCTATCAACGTCACTGGTGAGAATTGCCTGCCAAACCTACCCCTGGAGCTGGTTCTTCATGTGAATCGCAGTTCTTTGTGAAGTTCGTTTGCTGGCAATTTAACTGCGAAAGCGGTTACTTTTGCCTGCAACTCTGGTTTTACAATTTTCCATCGTTCCAATACGAGCTTGAGAGTATATAGCATCCCGTTCGTAGCAGTGAATTGCAGAGATCAAGTATGATTCTGAGCTGATTTAGTAAGTTTGCGATGCATTTTTGTGAGTCACTGCCGGTACAGATTGTGTCTAATGTCTCAGTGTTGTACTCCTACATTTTAAAAGATTCTGAGCCGGCGCGTCCTAGAATATATGTAGGACATGCATGCCTTGCTTCACAGACAAATCACCGAGTTCTGTGCTGGTTTAGTCAGCTTGACCAACTAGCAATAACTCTGAAACCTTAACAATGGTTATACACAATGGTTCGTGATGGACTTGAAATGTTTGTCCGTTCAGTCAGTTCTCGCAAATTAAAGTATTGGTGTTGGAGAAAAGGTGCTGTCGGGTATCTCTTACAGCACAATCCGGGTTCAGTCAGGTCCTTCGCTTGAAGCACGCGCTGTTTGTGTACGCATAGCAGGCAAGGAGACATCTTTGACACTACAACTATCTCTGCACCTTCTGCTCACGCGAACGCCCCAGAGCCTTAAAACTC
Organism: Ixodes scapularis; assembly: GCF_016920785.2. Lineage (NCBI taxonomy): Eukaryota > Metazoa > Arthropoda > Arachnida > Ixodida > Ixodidae > Ixodes > Ixodes scapularis. The sequence goes on along the minus strand of NW_024609880.1, from coordinate 110,710,067 downwards.
TACTACCATTTTCAGCTGTTGCTGCGTTTAGTTGCTGGTATACATTAGGTTTATCTTCTAGCTACTAGAGAAAATACGACGTGGTCTTTTTTCTTTTTCTTCTTCTTTTGATGCATGCACCAATCTCCCCACCAGCGAAAAACGCAAGATGACATTTTTTTTCAATAAAAAACAGGAATGACAAGTGCAGTAAAAGTTTGGGTCCTCAATCATTGAGCCGCGGTGAGTTAATACGATTGTCTCGGAGCATCTAGAGACGAGTGTGCGTAAATAGTATCATATATATAATATAATATGTATATTTATACTTTTTTCATATATATATATATATATGTATGTATACGTATATACAGAAAGTGGGATATGCCTTTCGAAATGCATCCTCGACCAGATCACTGTTTCCCCTTGCAAGCATCCACGTCGCCGCTTCCCGAGATCTGAAGACCGGGTGCGAGTGCCCATTCCAAGGTTCCAGCTGCTTTTACCAACGCTCACGCCGTCAACCGAAATAACCATGACCCCGAAGGTGAACTCCACAAGGACATATCACCGCGTCGGAACCTTTTACAGTGTTCACTATGTCTTGTAAGGCTGGCAGGTAATAGGAGGACTCAAGTTTGCTCTTCCCAATGCAGTGTCTCGCTGGGTAAGTACAGAAACGACTACGACTCTACGAGGCTGCTCGACTTACCAACAATGACACTTTCCATCACGAAGAAAAAAAAAAGTCGTAGCGTCTCCCTGTTCCCCTTCCAGACGACCGGGGATGTCGTCCAGTAGTAGCTCGAACAGACAGATCACGTGACAAGTAACTTGCGTCACTGTCCGGGTTCAACAGGACAAACACACCACGTTAAACTTAAAAAAGTTTGGTAAATAACGAAACAACATGATTGTCTTAAGACCAGCGGTTCGGTTTACCGTTACCGAACGCGCTGCAATGGTGATGGCAGAGAAATTTCTGTCCGCTCCCCCCAGGAGGCGGGATAAGCTTAGTGCACGTCCTCAGCGAAGGTTCGCTACCTGTTCAGTGTGCTCCAGAAGTGGCTGGCCACCACTGCACCCGATTTGTACTGAACCGTTCGAGGAAGTGTTCACTTATTACTCAGAGTTCCCGTTGCATACTGCAACGGTCAGCGAACATGCGCCACGTGCCGAAGTAGTGCCATAACTTGCATAAATTCCGGCACCTCGGTAAAACTTTCTTCTCAAGGAATGACTCTCACCAGGGCAGAAAATGTCACCGTGCATCATAATTAATGCAGCGGTCGAAGCGTATTGGTTCAAGCCTAGACTCCGGAGCATCGAAACGCTAACCCTGTTTGTGTCACTTGAAGTAGATGAATCGCGCCCGCTGCTTATTGTTACCTGGATAACACCTCGCTCTTAAACTCCTAACTAAAATCTTAACTTTGTGATGCGTATCAATATTCTTCTTATATTTTCGCAATGTTCAGTTTAATTTCATCATATTTCGAAGACGGCGTCCATTACTCTCTATAGCTACGGGCATAGACATGGCCATGCACCGACTCGAGCGGTCTAGGTAGCATATGGTTTCGTGACGATCCGTTCGTCGACATATATACTAGACTTTCGACCATGACTTGTGCTTACGAGAATCTCACCTGGAGGACTGAATGACGCGGTCTACGCAAAGGACGCTACTTTCCAAGCGAAACCAGGCAGTTGCCACAGCCCTTTTCTGACAGTTCTGCCATTTCAAAGTGGTTACTCTAGAGCCATCATCAATCCGACGCGACCGGCCACACGGCTGTCGACGTGGGCCAGAGGGCACAACCGGCATGGCGTGGAAGGTGATGACACGGGGTACCTCTTAATGGCTGTCGGGTTGGTGACCGCTCCACGTGACTCAGCGAAGCGACAGCCGTTTTCCCCCCCGTCGTGTACGGTCGCTGCGCTACACCGGCTCGAAAGCCTGATATGGCGCGCCTTGTCTACATCTAGAATACCTCGCCTAGTGCATACATTGCTGCAATACCCCACGCCTCTTCAGCCACAAGTAGGATGGGGACGTTCCGCACACCCTGGGTTACGTCCTTCCGGTACATCGTCCGGTGCATCCTTCTACTACGGCCAGGAGACTCTCGAGACGGCGGTGCACTTCAGCGTCGGCGGACCACCCTTGAGGCGCAGCACCGCCAGCGGGCCCCAGGGCCGTCCAGGTGGCGCTGGAGGTGGTCTGCTCGCTGGTCGTGTGGCGACGGGGTGCCTTCGGGTGCGGCGTACGTCGGGGCAGTAGTTAGCACCATAGCCTAGGGTAAAACAGCAGCGCCTTGGCGGCGGCGACGAAGGACACCAGCGTGGGCAGTGACAGGAAGGCCGTCCTCACGGGAACGGACTGGGAGGCGCCCGCCGTGCAGGTCGCCGACATGTTTGGGTGGTTGGCTGCACGAAGGCCGGGAGAACATTGCGTCATCCTAGAGCTCTTTCTTCGCAATGTCCTACTTTCCTAGTAATCTTTGATGGTGCGCTAGTCGGTGGTGCATAGCAAACATAAATAAAACAGCGCAAACGAACACAAGGGCGAGTAGAAGAAGTGACACAGACACGGCGCTGACTCACGACTTACTCTCTTTTTCGTCTCCTTAAAAACATCAACATAAGAAAGCACAGAAAGATAAAAAGAAGAGAGAGAAAAAAAAAGAAGATTTACACTAGTAGGACATCTTCACTGTCATGTGCCATACGAAAAATTTCTAACAGAAAGCACCATTGAAAAAACAAATAAAAAGTTAATTAAATGGTAGAGAAACAAATAACTATACATCTTTCCACCTCAGGTCTGAGCGAAGCCAAAACCACGGCGCGAGCCCTACTGCTCTGGGCGTACCTGTCTCGCACGCGGGCTCGTGGTGTGTGGGCTCCATTTTTTGGCTGAATGCATGCGCTTGTAGCCATAGGATCGCTCCCACGGAGGCTTAAACAAAGTATTAAACCAACGTACCCAAACTCCGAACAAACTCGAACCCTTCACCAGACAGTGTAAGTCACTCTGAACTTACGCATAGATCGGGACCGTGTTGCCGAATGTAAAATGATTCATGAATTTCCCTAGCCATTCCTTGTGAATGTTTAGCCAAAATTGCAATGTTACCTAACCGAGGTGAACAGCCACACCTATCGCAGTGAACGGCTAGGTGACCCGAAGGTTGTTCGGAGTTTGGGCACGTTCGTTTAATACTTTGTTTCATCCTCCGTGGGAGCGATCCAATGGCTACAAGCGCGTACATGCAGCCTAAAAATGGTGGCCACACACCCCGAGGCCGCGTGCGAGACCGGTTCGGACAGAGCACTAGGACTCGCGTTGTGGTTTTGGCTTCGTGCAGATCTGAGCCGGTTTTCCCGAAGCGATGGTAAACCCATTTTGGTAAACCACGGTGCCTAGGAAGGAAAAAGTACCTAGGTACTGTAATAAACGGCTGGATATAGAACAATAATTATTTTTGATTGGGCAGTAAGATACGTCATCTATCGACGAAACAAGTCAGTCATTTAGTTTATCCTCTTTTTCCGCTGGTTGTTATCGATCTAGTATGGTATTTTAAGTCAAAATATAGTAATATTGCACTTGAAGACCCATTTATTTGCTTCAGATGGTACGAAGAAATTTTAGCTACTATGCTAGGGTTTGGCGACGAATATTCGAAAATGTAAGAAACATTTCCTTCAATATGTTTCGCCATAAACAACGCATAACTTTCCCGTGTGCCTTCCAGTCTGGCAACGCCGGTGCTGTAGTCTCGTATTTGTTCCTTGCGACGCACGTTTCTTTGATTCCTGGTGATCTCAACTGTTTGCCCTATTTTCCTTTTGCCCAACAGATCCACCGGTGACGAGGAGCTAAGCTTCACGTCACCGTTGAATTGCTGGCCACCGGGGATATGTATACTTCGTTTCAGCTTCGGTCCAGACGCAGCCGATGCTACAAGCGCGAGCATCTGGCCCAGAACAGAGCTAGCACTGCACGAGCGCGCGTGCTTGGCAGGGATGCTGAAAGCCCGGAGCTCGCGCTTGTAGCTTTGGCTGCGTCTGGACCGAAGATGAAACGAAGTATAGAAACCTCGATGCTGTCGGCATACTGTCGGCGCACTGCGAACAAAAAAGCAGTACAATCTCCCAGTTGTTCACCCGGAACGAAGACTTTATCGAGGATAACCCCCTTTCTTCGCAAAGTAATCGCTGCTCACGATTTGGCGTGCATAGTGTAACAAATTAAACGTGTTAGTATAAATATATACCAACACTCGTTCGCAAAACATTTTTTTACTCACCATAAAAACACTTGCAAGGATTATGTACCGTCATATGTCTTGGAACCCAGACTGCTGAAGAGTGATGCGTTCGCGGAATGCTGCCGTCGGTTAGTTTAGTAGTCTCTCTGAACTACCGCTTTGCTTGACGTGCTAATGGGCTGATGGTGCGTCATTAATATAACAGCCGGATCGAAATGAATGTTCAGCAGAACCAAGCAGAACTATTAGCCCTCATTAAGCGACGTCGTGGCCATTTTGCTTGTAGGTACTGCTTTTCCCTCGGCGCCCCTGCTCTTCCAGTCACGTGACCTAGAATTCCCTCTTCTAGGGACAATAGTTAACTTTAAACCACGGTTCGCGTTCGAGAAAACGGGCCCTGAGGTGGAACGATGTATAGTTATTTATTTCCCTTCCATTTCATTTCCTTTTTTATTTGTTTTTCCTAATGGTACTTTCTAAATTTTTCAAATGGCACATGACAGTGAAGATGTTCTACACGTAGAATTTTTCCTTTTGTTTTCTGTGTCTTCTTTTGTTTATGTGTTTTAAGAATACGACAAAGGAGAGTAAGTCGTGAATCAGCCCAGTGCCTGTGTCCCTTCTTTTACGCGTCCTTGTGTTCGTTTGCGCTATTTTAATTATGCGTTTACTGTCCTACTTTCCAACGACAACGTTCTTTGCAATGTCCTACTTTCAATGAGAACGTTACGAGGCGTAGAGTGCGCCTGTCAAATGCTTCGCAGAAGACAAAACGTGCAAAAATTAACTTTTTTTTTCAGGCTCAATTAACCCGAGTTGAGCGATAATATTATAGGATGAGAAGGAAAACGGGAACTTCACCTCTGTCAACTGAAAGAATGAAAAAGAGACGAAGTGTTTATATGCTATGTTAGTACGTCCTGCAAAGTCATGCAGGGAACACGAAATACAAAGTGAAAAGCAACATCCGCTGCCAGAGGAGGAAGTCGCCACCTCTACGGTAAGTTTCACAGATCGCATCCAACTTTTAGATCGAACAACGTTATCGCCTGAAACTTTCCCACTCCGCAGCCTTCACTAAATATCACCTTCACCCTGGTTTTCAGCTGTCTGCGATGCCTGCTTTACCTACACGTGAAGCGTAAACGTTCCGCGCGTCTTTCTTGCGCACACTCTGTAGTTACAGTGCTTCTGGTTTGGGGGGCGGGGGTGGCCCGGCAGTCATACCGGGAGAGGGGAAGGGGAGGAGGAAGGGAGAGCAGGGGAAGTGCTGGGCGGCCGCTGGGCAGCTACCGCCTGCTTAGCAGCCCAAGGCATGGGACGGCCCAGTTTTCCCGCAGATCGATGGTCGAGCCTGATGGCGTGCTTCAAAAACGGACCCCCGCCGCCGGCACTCCCGCATTCGGTTCAGCGGCCGCCCTTCTGCAGAGATTGAACTGGCCACCCCCCCCCCCCCCCTTTTTTTTTTTTTCTGAGGGACTTCTGTTTTTAGAGGGACTTCTGTTTTTAGAGTTTTAGGGAGCGTCGCCACCGCCGACCTTTGAAAACTAGTGTATACACTTGCGACTCTTTACAACGGAGTTTATTTGAAGGTTTATGCAGGTTTGTTAAATGATAACAAAAGCAGTTTTGTATTTGAGGAAAGAAAACAACAACACTTAAATCATGTTCATTTGGCTTCCGACATTACGAATATCACATTTATCTTTCAGGTGGGTGCGCTGCACCGCATCCTTTTGAAAATAGCGCCGAAACCCCTCCTTTCCGGCGCGTTCGGTGGGAGGAGGTAATCGTGACGTATTTACATGTCAACATTTACGCGCCTTCCGCAAGCCTTGCCCGAGCAGTCATAAACGCTGCACGCCTTCCCTCACAAGCGGCAACCGCAAGGCAGTTGAAACCTCCTGGTAGCACTCATATTCTCCCGAAATACATTCGAAGTTAAATGGAGAAAGACTTCACCGTTGTCATTTTGCATCGGCGAAGAGCTATCCGGTATGAATTCTTTTTATGCTTGGACATACGACGATAAGAAACCCAGGCCGTGTTCCAAAATATGCTCGATCTTACTCCAGGGTAAGGGTTTTGTCCCCTTGGTGTTCTAAAACCCACCCGCGTCCAGCGTTTTTAAATATGCGCTGTGACGTGATACGATCCGCCGGAGTAACTCGGATGCATTTGGGTAAGATTTCGAACTCAGCCCCAGTGATTGTTTTCTTTTTTTTTTTTTTTTTACTCGCGTCTGGTGATACGTTTGCGTCAATTGGTTGTGATATTCAATCTCACAGGACAAAAGTTAGCTACAACTCACCTCAAACTCGTTTTTTTTTTTTTTTTTCAAAATGTGTTAAGTATTTTGTTAATCAATGAAACACAGCTTCTGCTCTTCACTAATAAGCTTCATTCTGTCCTTGACCGTGGCTCCCAGATAGACTGCATTTTCCTTGATTTCTCTAAGGCCTTCGATAAAGTTTCTCACCGGCTACTCCTATTAAAACTTAGCAAACTCAACATTGATCCGAACGTGCTACGCTGGATAGAATCTTTTTTAACCAACCGTTCTCAATTTGTGCATGCCCCAATGGTACTAACTCTTCACTTTCTCCCGTAGCATCTGGAGTTCCCCAGGGTTCTGTTTTAGGTCCGCTACTTTTCCTCATCTATATTAATGATCTGTCTGAATGTATCTCCTCCAATATTAGTTTATTTGCTGATGATTGTGTACTGTATAGAGAAATAACTGATAACTCTGACATCTCTGTTCTCCAATCTGATCTTAACTTTGTATCTAACTGGTGCGACAAGTGATTGATGCAACTCAATCTTAATAAATGTAAATCCATGAGAGTTTCCCGTCATACTAACATATGCTCGAATTACTACATTGACGACACTCCGCTCCAGTCTGTGTCCTCTTACAAATACTTAGGTGTTTACATAACTTCTGACCTTTCCTGGGAAACTCACACTGACTACGTAACTAACAACGCCAATCGCATGCTTGGATATCTCAAACGAAAATTTTCACAGTCACCAGTGTCACTAAAACTCCTTTTATATACTACTTTAGTACGTACTAAACTTGAATATGCATGTTCTATCTGGGACCCTGGTCATAATACTATCATTGCAACATTGGAATCAGTTCAAAATTGTGCAGCACGTTTCATACTCTGTAATTACCATCGTACATCCAGTGTTACTTCAATAAAGAATAGCCTTGGTTTACCCACACTAATGAACCGTAGACGCATTTCCCGCCTTACTTTATTTCATGATTTTCCATAATAACCCTTTCATGCGCCGTGAACTTCTAACGCCACCACTTATGTTTCATCCCGCGTAGATCACCAGTACAAAGTCGGTATCCCAAATTACAAAACTAACAATTATTATAACTCCTTTGTTCCTCGCACTAGCTCTGATTGGAATCGCCTTTCCGCTGACATAGCCTCCATAACCAGTACTATTGATTTTAAAGATGCATTGTTTGTTCATTTTGATTAATCATTTTCTAGTTGCTATTACTGTTATAACATTGTGTAATTTTTTTTTGAAGTGTCTGAGCAAGCGTGCATTAATTACTGTATTATATTTTATGTATTAACAACTGTACCCTTGTCACCTAATCCCCCCCCCCCCCCCTGTAATACCCTTCGGGGCCTTGAGGGTAAATAAATAAATAAATGAATAAATGTGTTTACGTACGTAATGCTTCGGATAGCTTGCTGCCCTTAGTTTTACGGTCTTTCAAAGCACCTTTTGAGAGACTATTGACACTTGTCCAAGAAATCTAAATTTCCGTCTTTCTCAACAACCTGAAGGTGCGTTCATTTGTATAAAACGTTTTAACTTGTATTTATTGTCCCTTTAATGCGGTGGGAGAGTCACGGCTGTAAGCAAGAGCTCCTTGTATTGTTCGAAATGTGACTAGGCTACGGAACATATTTGTGATTTTTTTTTTTTTTGTGTGTGTAACCTACATAAAATATGCACAGTGAGTACGCAAAAAAAAAAAAATGCAGTAAAAAGGTTTCCTTTATTCATGTGCAGGGTGTTACCCCCAAAAATATTAAGTTTTTTTTTTATTGCAAAAAAAAAACTATGCATCTCATTCTCCGTCCAAATGTAGCGCAAAAGGTCCCCGAACCAGATACCAAAGTTTCAACACTAAAGGCCCGTTCACACACTTGCAACTGAGTACAACCGACTGAGAAAAAGACCGATTTCTAAGCCTCTTGCGACGGCGTAGGACCTGCTCCTCATCAGCGCATGTCCTACGCCGTTGCAAGAGGCTTAAGAACCGGTCTTGTCTCTCTCGGTCCTACTTGGTTGCAAGTGTGGGAACGGCGCTTAACCGTTATCTCGTCTAAAAGTGATTTTCTTAAATTTTCAATGGGAAAATGGCGGCCGACAGAGATCTGGAATACATGGAGCTCTATGGCGCCAGTTGCCGAAAACGGGCCAAAAATGGGCTTCATTTTTCCGTTAAAAACTTGAAGCACGCCGTTCGCAAAGCCTTCTCATATAAACCGCGCGCTCGTTCCACGAGCGCGCGGTTTATGTGAGAAGTGGGTAGAGTCGTCTGTCACGTGATGTCACATGACGTCACGTGTGACGTCATGTGACGTGACGCGTGACGTCACACGTGGCTGTGACGTCATCAAATCAAATCAAAGCAGTTTTTTTTCCGCCACAAAAAATACATTCGTGACAAGGGCGCTGCAAAAAAAGCTGCACGTTAGCAGCTTGATGAGTCCCAGCGCCCCAATACAAGGCAGCAGCGGAACTGACATGAATACAAAAAAAAAGAACCCAGTATATAACAATCACAAAAAACCAAAAAAAAACATCTACCTAAGTACACATTTTAGAGCTATCTGAGACGTAAATAGTTTATATTACAAAATGTATTGTATTGTACGACTGTTTACAGAGTATATATCAATTCCGTGAGACCCTATCGACCCGCTAAATTTGGCGGGAAAACTTTCCGCTAAATTTTCGCCAAATTTGGCGGGTCGATAGGGTCATGACGTCACAGCCACGTGTGACGTGACACGTGACGTCACACGGGGCTGCGCGCGTTGCATTATAGGATTTTAAGGTCCCACCGACGCCGGATTTTCTGCGACACGAGCTCCTAAACGCTATCTCGTTGAAATTTCTGAAAACCAAACAACTTTTGAATGAGGCCACGGTAAGCGCTGAAACTCTCACATCTGGTTCAAACCTCTGTCGCTACACGTAAGCACGATATGAGCATTCGGCGATGCAGAATTTATATTAACGATTAAAAAAATCAATTGTTTTCTTCTTTTTTTCGGGGGGGGGGGGGGGGGGGACGGGAAAGGGGGGAGGACACGCTGTATATTTGAAATATTCGTCGAGGTGTGAAGAAACCGTTTTATTTTTTACGCGTTGGGTCAACACTTGGACATACTGCGATCCTTACCAGGATCACCTTATTGAAACGCTAGCAAAGCTTCAAAATCGAGCGGCCAGCACAATGTTAATAACTATAATCCACGCGCTCCTATTTATGGGATAAATGTCACGCTGGGGGTGCTAGGAATAAACCGATGTCACCAGCCAGTTTGGCTGGTGACATCCAGTGCATCGGGAACTTCAGTCTTTCTGCGCGTACGACGACCTCGGTGGAGCTCTGCGCGTGCAGAGCACGAGACAGCACGAACCGCCTCGCGTGCACCGCCGATTGCCTTCTGTGAAAGCTATAGCGGCGTCACGCATGCGCCGAACGCTTGGTAACACACAATCTAAGGTACTGAAAGTGTTTCGTCAGATTTATCATGGATTGCTACTGATTTAAAGAAGAAAAAAAAAACGAATATCTTTTGGGTTCAACTTATGTTTTAGCAACTATGCTGAGCAGGTTCTCGAATATTGTTATAATGCAAACGTTTCTGTGAGTTGCTTATGGTAAACACGACCAGAGTGCTGATAAAACCAAAGTGGAACAGACCATCACAAAAACTGGTCAGAATTTCGGACAACGATGGGTTATTGAACGTGCGAATGTGCAACAACCCTGCTTCCCCACTACAATGATGCCCTCGAAGAACTGTAGGTATCCTGTAAATAAGCACACAAATCTCGTTACCTCGCGACCGCAGAACTAGCAAAGACAAAAACTGCGCCAAAAAAAGAAAACGATAATGCATAACATTTTTTGTAACCGTTTTAAGTCTACCAAAACGAAAACTCTCTCAGTTTCACCTATTGTTTTCTTTCTCTCTGCCCAATTACCACCACCACCCGCTACGGAAAAACCGCACTTTTCTCCGGCAGTTAGTTGGGACCGCGTCGAAGGTTCATCCATTTCAACAGACACCCCCCCCCCCCCCCCCCCCCCCCCCTTTTTTTTTTTCTTCTTTTGTTCTCTTTATTACTCCCATCGGGACTACCGCCGAACCCAATGTATTTGTTCCTGGGCATTGGCGTGTGCGGGTTCATCACTTTCGCCAACGCGCCGGCGGAAGCTCATTAGGGCTTTGAGACAACTTCTTCGCCCACCAATAAAGAAAAGAAAAAAGGAAGACAAAAGAGAAAAAACACTCGAAAACTCTCGTCTTTCTGCAACGGAGACTACGACTACCGCGCCGGGAGGTTTCCACAGAAGGGAAAGGCGGCCGGCGACCAAAGAGAAGATGATGGAGCGACTGAACGACACCCTCGGCGGCGCTTGATCGGCCTCGGCGGCGGCGGCAAGGAAACCGGCTATTGTGTGTCTCTCTAGGTGGTGCCAGTGGCGCGGGCTCACGCTCCTTCTTCTGGGGGACCGCTCGGAACCGATGACAAAAGAGGAGGCGTGGCCGGACTCTGAGCGTATCGGTATATATACCCCAGAGGACGTGGACGCCTTTGTGTTGGCGCGGTCGCATGACCCCGTCGCCGGGTCATGCGAACGCTCGCTCTGTCGCTAAGTGAAAGGGTATACGAAACACATAAAGGTGATAAAGATGGAAAGTGATCAAGAGATAGTGCTTTGTTCTCAAAATGGCGGAGTCTTTTTTTTTTTTTGGGGGGGGGGGGGGGGGGGGGGGGCGACGAAGAGCGCCCAGGGGACCTATACCGGTCCAGAGGAAGCCTGGGTGTGGTTTCTGCGCCCGGCGTGTGGGTGTACTCGGGGTTTTGGGCCGCGAGGCTTAGTGTCCCGTCATTAGAGGCGAGGAGGCACACCGGGCTCGCAGGAGGACATCGGCTGTCGCCTGATGGTTCGTCAAGGCGAGCGACCCTCGCCTGTTCCCTCGACGTGGCGATTTTGGAATCCTTGGCGGTTTCGTAATCTGCCTCGTCTGTCTCTTCCGGAGTCATCCTATGCACCCTGCCTCGTCCTTTATTTGAAAAAAAGAAAAGAAAAACTGGACCGAGTTATAGTGTTAATGTTTAGAGAGAGCACTTGAAAGATCTTTTAGCGAACGTTTCACCTGGTGATAGGAAGGAAGGGCGCGATCGAATTATTTTAGTTGTTCCGTAAATGTAGTTCTAGTCCTTGGCACCAACAATCGTTCCAACAGAAGTTATTTTATTGTTATGACTGCGAAGGTGTGAGATGTGACGTAAGAAACCCTCAGTGACTGTAACAGATTCAGAGGGAGAAAAAAAAAAAAAGACGAATGTGACATTTTGAATTTTGTAATAGCACACACCGGAAGAGCTGGCATGTAAGTTATTCGTAAATTGCTTAAAGTGGTCATTATTTTTAGCTCCAGCGTGAACAAGGATTTAAGCGTTTTCTTTTTTTCTTACATACCGTTTTTATTGCGCAGTGTGTGCTTCGGGTACTGTGCCCATTTCACAGATGTCGCCCCATATTTCTATTGCGGTACTCAATAAATTACCGCTTCACACGGCCTTGAAAAGAGCACCCTGATGTAAAGGTATTCGCGCGCTAAGAACTGAAAAAGAAAAAAACAAAGTTCGTTTAAACTTCAAGCTATTTCGCAAAATACGCCGTAAACGAAACCCCAGTTAAACCGAACAACGTAAAGAAAGAAGAAAAAAAAGTGTTACTATAAGCTCTTCTCTCTCAAAATAATGAAAAAGTAACGTAAAAGAAGGAGACAAAAAAAAGTCAGCGAGGATTATCCGTTTGTAGTACGCATAACACCTAAAAAAAACGCAAGACCTTTATTTTTTATCGTTCCAGACGCCATCTCGCCGTCTCTGCCTTCTGTACATAAGATGAGCCACCGACTTCCGAAACGGACGACCCCAACAAAAACGACAAACTGTCCGAACAAAACCAAAGCACGCACTCTTTCAGTACAGCTCTTCGACTCGCCCACTTCAAACCGCGCGCGTATAAAACGACCGCTCCAACGCAAACACACGCACACACACGTTCTCAAAGGCGAAAACATAAATAAAATCTGCGTAAGAATAAACCCAGCCGGTCTAATTTGCATACAGAGCGTGATCGGACAAGAGACAAATAGCTCGGGACGAAGGCGGCGCCGCACGCAAACCATCGCGAGGAGCAAACAAGCGTTACAAATAAGCGCAAATTCCGTACCTACGAAATCAAATAAAAATAAATAAATAAGTGTAGAGGCTCGGGCCGCAGTTATCTGCGAGCCACAGAGCAAAGTGTCGTTGCAGCTGCCTGCGTACGCATCCTGCCTTCCTAAATCCGTGTGTTTTTTTTTGTTGTTTTTTTTGTGTGTTTTTTGCGATATTTGGGGGAGACATCGCCGACGGCACAGTCCACTAAACTCCGTTCACGCCTAAGCTGATAGTGCGGCGGAAGCAACGCACTTGCGGACCAATCAGCCGCCCCCCTTTCATCACCTGACCCATGCTATTTGCGCGTGAGCATGGGCGAGAGCATAGTCACGTGGCAAAAGGTAGACGTATGATTGGTCAGACGAGCACATAGGTTCCACCGTGCTGTCAGTTTAGGTGTGAACAGAGTACAGTAGGAGGAAAAGGCTTTTCCTGATTTACGGCTTTGGGTATATATCGGTAAAGAGTCGTACGCTCCCCTCCTCACCCCAATCTTCTACGTGACTCCGAGCTGCCGGGGTCTGAACCCGTGGCCCGCGGGGGAAGGTCAAATGTTCGCCTCTTGTGTCACGTAGGCCTCATTGGCACGTGCCGCCGCCATTGAATCGACGGACCGACGGACGAAGTCGACTTCACGACCGACTGCGCGGGTATTGGGGTCCCTGGGTTTTACGCGATTTACTCTCCTTTTTGGCTGGATGGGACGCGGTCCGTTGCGTCTCCCTCCGCGGAGGACTGGACGTTCGGTCGGCACGGGAGGTTAGGGAGAGGAATGCTCGCGCTCCGAGGAACACCGGGGCCCTATTAGCCGGAAAGCTCTCCTGCGCTTCGAAACCTTTCGCAAACGCGCCACGCGTGAGCTGCTCGGCGCGGCTGACCGACTGTCAAGTCCTGCCGTCCATTTTATCCCGTTCCCGATTTCTCTCGCCCTCATTGCTTCGCGCGCTGAGCACGTCGCGATTTTGAGGGCTTGATCTGCGTGCACTTGCGGGAAAAAGGGAAAAAAAAAATAAAACGACGATAACGTGACTCCATCTGCCACTGTATTGTACTGACAGTGTATGCAACGCAGAACATGCATGGCGAGCCCTGGGCCTTAATAAGCAGTAAACGTTCGTTACATCTATCCATCCATCCAACCATCATCGCTCCTCGACCAACGGTTTCGCCGCCGGTATGCATTGGCTATAGACAAAAAATTGGGTTAATTAGCTATACTTAATCTAATTACAGCCTCTTCAATTGTACCCTTAGGAAGACGACATTTTTGGTTCACTATGGAAAGAACGGTTTGTGGGCCAGTCTGGGTTCTATATATGCTTTCGAAGCAGACGACCTCAATCAGGATTTAATTTGGTTAATTCACACATTCACCGCAATAGGACCTCGTGCCTCGATTTGCTCCTTCGAAGGGGGAGCAGAGTTGCGCATTTGTTTTATCCGCGCCGCCAGGCCGCTATTCCCCGAGATCGATCCCGTGAGAAGCAAAGCATCCACCGCCGTGCAGGAAAGACACCGCCACGGTCACTCTTTAGGTCACTCCGCCGACGTTGCACGCGCCCTGGCGTATGCTTCCCTGCTTTCGTCTCTTTCTCCTCCTTTTCTGTTTTCCTTGCGCGGCGCGCTATTCGCCGAAATCAGTCACGTGACGAGCAAAGCATCCAGGGCCGTGCAGGAAAGCCGGCGCTACGGCCACCCGCCGAGTCTGAATGCGCAGCTCTGCTACCTACGGTAGCAGAGTTGCGCATTCACATTCACATATAGAGGAACTCAAGGTGAGAGAATAATGCTTTACTGCGAATGACTTTTCCAAGCAGAGGTAGCGTTTGAAAGTAAGTGATGTTCGATCGATCACCCGAATTACGAGGTACATTAGAAGACACTCGTGCATTATATACGCTTTGCACACGCTACAGATTACAGCCGCCATTGCTGACCTTTTCTCGTCTTACCCAGATCCCGAGCCACTGAAGCGGGCGTTGGCGAGCCCAAAGGCGAATGCTAGGGAGAAGGACACGGTAGAATCTAAGATGGCAATAACCTGCCCTGCCGCGGTCGTAATGAAGTGGAGTAAACGTAATAAGAGGAAAAGACAATAAAAAACTAAAGGTCGGTTATGGCGGCGCCCGTGCACAGCTGCTGCAAAGCGTCTGTGAATCTGCCTCGTTCTTTATTGCTATTTAGGCTGCATCTTTTTTTAGTTGCGCGAAATATTTTCTGTGCGCTACACATTGCGACCGGATTGGAGATGTGCAACGACGTTTTTGCCCGTATAAATTTTCATCGCTCCCACGAATATTTTTTTTTAATATGAGAAAAATTTTACCTTAATTTAATCCTCCGCAAATCACTAAGGAGCGCCAATTACGGATGGCAAGCTCTTTGTAAAAGACTCTGCATGGGTTCTTTATGAAGAATTTAAGGCCTTTCCGTTCACCTTTCGTGTATGGTGTCAATATAAACTCGGCACGTAGTTTTTATTTATTTATTTATTTTCCTTTACATACAGAAACCCAAGACGCTCGCCTATGAACAACATATATATCGGTACCTTAGTTAACTCATTATTAAATGTTTTCTCCCCCACTAGATATTCACGTTTCACGAACTTCGTTAGTAACCTTGGCCCTTTTCTCTCCTTTCTGCGGCATACTCTTTCCTGTGTTCCCTGTTTGCTCATCCTTCATTTTCTGTTTCTTTCACGCGACTTCTACCCGAGTGCGTTTTGTTGGCATCTCGGTGCATGCAAAGGCTGGTTCCCACACTTGGCGACTGCCCATACGACCGGGCAGTCGGTCGTAAGCGTCCACAAGAGGCCGGTACTCCGATCGAAAGCGCAGTCGCAAGTGTTGTGCACCAGCCTTTAGTGGTGCACCAGCCTTTAGTGGTGCACCAGCCTTTAGTGGGCGTCGTGCACCAGCCATCGTGCATGAAAGAAGCACTCCTCGGGCAGACTGTCTTTTGTACGACGTACTAGCGGCGCAACCGCGGCTTAAAGGCTGTTTGGATGCGAGGCGGAATTCCCGAATAAATTAATTAAATAGGAGGATTTTTTGTGAGTTGGCTGATTCCGACATGAGATACGCGCACAAAAAATCTATTATTCGTGTGTGTGTGTGTGTGTGTGTGTTTAAGTTTAGACGCGGCCGACGCTATCCAAGCTGGGGCCCTAATCTGGACACTTGGCGAAAAAGTCGGCGAGAAATCCCGCGGCTCTGATTGGCCGGCGCCAAGGTCAAGTATGGCGTCCGCCTATCACGGCCGCCAGATTTCTCGCCGAGTTTCTCGCCTAGTGTCCAGATTAGGGCCCCTGATTGGAGAAATCAGACAGCGTCAAGGTGCGCACCACCACGGTCGTTGTTTCTGTATGTGCTCCGTCATCGCTGAACCCGTCGTAAACCGAAAAAGCCTATATAGTGACTCGCGCTTTTGTCGCCGTTTGATTGGTCCCATTGGCTCGTAGCGTCGGCTCTGGACTTAAAGACCGACGACCAGTTTGAGCTTTCCACTTTTTCCCCTTCCTCCTCTCCCCCCTTCTACCCTATCCACCGTTGCCTGTTTCCTCTTCCCCCATAATCAGGAGGATCTTCTGCCTTGCAGAATCTCGAGACTTGTCATCGGCCTTTAAGCTGAAACGAAGTGTATATAGCACTGCGTTTGGATCGTGCATATGAGTCGTCACAGAAATAGTTTTGGTTCAATTATGTGTTTCATTGAGTCACGTGACGGAAGTTGATTCGGCAGCGTCTCTGGTCAGTAGCCGCGGATACATGGATGCGACCGTAGCGCGTCGAATCGACTTATGACGACTGTGATTGGGTAGAACAGGGGTTCTCTAGCATGAATGTGTCGGGTCCCCTGTGGGGCCACCATAGGGATGAGGGACCTTGTGCCAGCGGGGGAAGGGCGAGACAAATTGCAGTGTGAAAAGGACATCGTTTACGGTTATAGACAGAAGAAGTGAGAAACATAAAGTAAAAGGTTGAATGGATGGGTAGATGGTAACGGCTGTGTTCTTTATAACGGGCGGTAGCTTGCGCCACCTAACCAGAGTCAACAAAAAACTTTTATTTATTTTTTTTTCGTGAGAAAAAAAAAAAAGGGGGGGGGGGGAGGGGGGGGGGGGGGGGTAAGACAAGGGCTTCGCGGACCTCAATAATGGCTTCGCAGAGCCAGACGGATCCGCGGAACCGCATCTGAGAACCACTGGTGTAGAAGATAAAGAAGCAGAGGGACTGGACGCGTGTGATGGGTTCCCTGTCGATTCGATGCGCTACTGTCGCATCCATGTAAAGGCAGCCACTGACAATTTAAGAAACGCAGAACGTGGAGAGTCTCTAGCACCTTTTGATCGTTCCGCAGTCATCGATACATTAGCCGATTAGAAGGACGATGAACCGAAGCAAGAAACACGAATATATTAAGTCAAACGCTGCGTTTCTTAAATTGTCGGTCACAACAGGATCTACACGATCACATTAACGTGTCATTTGCTCTAGAACGTTTACGGTCACTATCAGCTTAAAAAACGCAGTGCGCGAGTTATTAGCTTCACGCACCTCGTTTTTCCGCGGTTCTTAGACTCTCAGTGATCATGACAACCAAGTTGCTATAAAGAAGACATCCGACACCACAGTATACAGTGTTTGCATATTTGTTGGACTCATGTTCAGGAACGCAACAAAAATTAAAACAGCCTTTCCACTTTTTTGAAGAAGGAAGACCAGCGAAGCTGTACTATGGTGGGAATGAAGTAAAGGCCGTCCGCAGGTCGGCAAGGTTGCCGCCATCTATGAGCGACGGCGGTTAGCAGACAACCGGCAAACACAACACTCTGGACAGCTACAGCCATCTATGAGCGACGGCGGCAACCAGAGTATTGTGTCGACATTCGTTTGGCACCGGACACGATCCTGGGGAACCTAGCCCTTAACAGCTCCGCTGTAAAAAAGTGATGAGGCAGGAACTGCGAGCAGCGCATCGGGGTCTAGAACAAACTCCAAAGCGGCGAGTCACTAAAGCTCTGGATGTCAGCAGCACCATCCACGGTATCGTTCGGTCACTGCTGCGGCTTCGTTTGGGCAATCCCGACGAGGCCGTTGAGGCGCGGCCGATGGGAGTGTCGGTTCTGTCCAACACCGTTGCACGCCGAGGGAAGAGAGAAGAAGGAGAGGGAGGGTGGGAGGAAGAGAGGGAAGGAGGAGGGGAGAGAGTAGGTGAGGTGGTGCTGCGGACGTGCGCAAGGATGTCGTTTAATAAAGTAGAGCGATGTCTATTTATTTACTTTAGCTACGAGAAACCACTGTCTGACCTTAGAACCGAGGGTCCTACGAATGCACGTGGGTCCCATTGTGTCCTCTTCTTTCTATCCACACACTGGCGAGAGCCGGTAAAAAAATTTCTAGTCACGGCAGCAGGTTGGGCACTGATCCATATATGTACTGTCGCGTACAATACGAGCAGAAAGAACCCTTCATGCTTTTTTGGCGTACCTGCCAGTTTTTTTGTGTGTTTTTTTTAGGAAGTTGTGGTTTGAACTAGGAATGAAATGCGAACTTAAGGTCTCATACTTTGGACTTTCTGACAATTTAAGAAATAATATATCTGGTAGCGACCGCAGACGCAGGAAGAGGCGGAATCGGCTCTTTCTGCAGCCCGTATTGTTCGCGGGTGTACGTAGTCGGTAAGTAGCACTCACTAAGCGACATCCCATTTGCTGGCAATTGGTTTGCTATTGTTCTTACAGAATGACGAAGCAATTTCGTAGGTTGCGCCGGAATAATAAAAAAATCTAGACTAATTACGTTTTCTTTTTTTTTAAGTCAACAGTTACCACAGAGAGACTCGATCAAGAAGACGTTCGCAGAGTTTCTTTCCAAAATTTGTGTATTGGCCCTGGATATGGTCCGCAGGCAAGTGTAGACATATTTCCAAGTGAAAGTGTTGCGGCAGCGTTTGTTGTGCTCGTTGAAAGGATGTGAGAGGGCACAACCCGATGCTTACAACAACAAAAACGAGACACGTAAAGAACGTGCAGAAACTGATCTGAATAACAAAAAAAAGGCCTCCTATAGATCATTTTCGTGTGACAGTTGCCATATTGAAGTAGTTGGGTTGGGCGAAAGAAAAGTAGAGTCAAGAAAAAAAAGTAGAACTATTGTCACGAATCCTTTGAATTCTAGCTTTTTCCAATCGTCAAATAAATTGATTTGCTATTTTTCCCCAACTCAGCTACGCCAGAATTCAACATGGTGGCCGTCACGAAAAAAAAAAAAAAAAAAAATGGTGTCAATGATTTTAGGCAATCATGCCCTTTCCCGGACTGAGCCCCGATTAAAACCTTGCGCAGGCTCTCCACCTCTTCTCGGAGGTGTCACAGAAAGTTGTCCCTGATTATAGAATCCTCAAGGGCGAATCACACACTCGCGTCGAGTGCGACTGAGTACAACTGCAACGGCTTGCAACGCACGGGTTGCTATGGCAACAGCTGCGTCTGCTCCAACGAAACCGGTTTTCACCGCGTTTTGGTGGAGCCTACGCAGCTGTTGCCATAGCAACCCGTACGTTACAAGCTGTTGCAGTTGCCTTCAGTCGCATTCGACGCCAGTGTGTGAACCAGCCTTCAGAAGGGACCCCGAACAGGTCCCGAAAAAGTCGAATCACTTAGACTCACCGAATACGTCAGAAACGTAGTGTATCAAGTTATGATGCTCACGTTGTTTCGCGGTTAACGCTCATAAGACCCCGTCAGGAGATTTTAGTCACCTTCTTTACCAACCGCCTTGACACCTGTGTCAAAATAAGGTGCGCCAATGAATCAACTACTCAAGAACGCCGAGAGACGACTGACTCTGGAGCAATATTAAGAAGCTCGGAATTGGGCACGCCTTGCATTTCTGAAGTTGTCGGTTATCTAAATGTCGGCGTCTAACCTTGGGCGTCTCCAGGAGGTCACTCTCCGAGACGACGACAGAGCGCATACACGGCGACGGAATACCTTCATCATACTGACCAGAGAGGTTGACCAGGCGAGGTAGAAACTGTTGCCAGAAGGCACAATAGTTTGCCCTGTGGCCGTAGCCCACGAGGCTGGAGTTGACGGCCAGTGTGAGGTACTCCTTGCCGTAGGCCGTGTGCACGGGCCAGTAGATGCGCTCCCAGTGGCCCTCGTCGGACAGGCTGGGATTCCTGGAAGCGGGGAGATGAAGGCACGTCATCGGGATGCATGGTTCACCCTGAAAGGCCCTTCGTGGGGCATGCGCATCTAATTTCTCGCAGATAACCGGAAGAGCCAACATGCAGATTGCATTGACTTTGCATCAACCTTCGTGTTTGTGGCCTGCTGCTGAGAGCGTATCACTTCTACGGCACATATTTTTGCAACTCCGAATTCGCTTCTGTCGGCAAGAACAAGCAGCAATGACCACCAGCGTCGAACGATGACGTCACGTACAAACCATGTGCAAGGTGTCCCCTCCCCCCCTCCAAAAAACAAACAAACATGCACAGGATTTGGAACAATGACGTCATATGCAAGCCATGTACGGGGTGTTCACCCCCAAAACATACACAGGGTTTTGTTCACCGCAAAAAGAACCTACGCATCACCGAAGGCTTGTTCTCCGCCCAAATGTAGAACTAGCGGTCTGAACCAGGTGCTGAAGTTTCAGAACCAACCGTTATATTATTCAAAAGTGATTTTCTGTAATTTTCAATGTGAAAATGGCGGACGACGGAGCTCTCGAATACATGGAGCTGAATGGAGCCAGTTACCGAAAACACGCAAAAATGGGCCCTTTTTTTTTTTCATTGATATTTGTTTTTAAATAATTTGTAACTTTTGATTGAGATAACGGTTAGTTCTCAAATTTTGATATGTTGTTCTACCGCTAGCGCTGCATTTTGGGCGAAGCATGAGCGTTCGTTAATTCGATGCGTTGTTTTGTTGTTGTTGTTGTTGTCTTTTGCGATAAAAAAAACGCACACACACACACCATACATTGGGGGGGGGGGGGGGGGGGGGGCGCAGTGTAGCTGGTGTCTGCAAGAGCACTCACCAGGCCGAGAAAGTGCTTTGATTGAAAAAGCATGCCACGTGATAATGAGTTCACAGGCTCGTGTCGCGCTCAGTACCACCTCCCAGACATCCGTTCATACCGAGTGAGCTTGGCCAATGGGTGGAGCTTGTAACCAAGCTTGTAACGGTACTCCTTCCAGGCAATTAAATTACTTATATTCGATTATGTTTTAGTAATTTTGTACTAATTTTATTCAGGTTGTTAGGAAGCCATCGTAAGATTGACATAATTGCTTTTGGAGGTACTAAAATTTCTCGTAATTGTTACTGTTTTTTCTTCCTCTTCCCAATGGTGCACTTTGATTTTAGAAGTTTCCCATTGAGGAATTTTCGAACCCGGCACTTGTTCCCCACGAATCCCTAAGCGAAGTTTCTCCCGGTTTCTCAACTCACTTTTTAACAGCGGGAAACAGTTGTTCGTGCGGAATAGAGCAGAAAACACCTTCTCCATCAACGGAGAAAGCAGAACTGTACCCGATTCCCCTTTCCCTCGCATGTTCTGCGATTTCTTGAGAATGTTTTACGCCCACGGCTTCCTGGCCTACCCATCATTTCTGGCTACAGACACTTCAGCTATAAGCGACCCCACCAAAGTAATAGTTGACGTTTGAACAATGCAGTCGCACCTTCCAGGCATTCCCCATGTTTCTCGTTTCAATCGCTAGATAGCGCTAAACCAAACAGCATTGCAGGTTGCCTATGCAAGCGACTCTGCTCCCACGATTTAATGTTTAGCCCAGAACGTGCTTTCGGCCTCGGCGTTCGCCAACCTTCCACCGTAGATCGAAAGGCTCGGCTTTCTG
Source organism: Ixodes scapularis (assembly GCF_016920785.2). NCBI lineage: Eukaryota > Metazoa > Arthropoda > Arachnida > Ixodida > Ixodidae > Ixodes > Ixodes scapularis. Next base: position 110,688,405 of record NW_024609880.1, on the reverse strand, counting down.
AGCGCTCTCCAGCGAAGTAACACAGTGGAACTTTATAGGCAGCATAATGTAAGGAATGATGCATTTTTAACTATACTTTATCGTGAAGGCTGAAGTGTTTTTCCGGTAATCAACAACGCGCAATATTTCATTTTCATCCTACGATTACTCGAAAGCTCGCGCTGCAGAACCCAGGGATCCTGGGTTCAATCCCCACCCCTGCCCGCTTCGATTTGGATGAGCGTCGTACCGGCGTGCGGTCGTGTACCACTACTGCGGGATGCACGTTAAAGACCCCAGGCTATCGGTTGGACAGCTCTGGTTAAATTTTTCATCTACAGCTGGGAGACAAGTCGCCCGTTGAGGCAGACTAAGTTCTAGGCTGTATAAACATACACACACCTCAATTCTTCTTCCTACGATTACAATCTATTGGCGACGTGAGCGAACGAAAGCGTCGCTGTTGTCGGCCCATCACAATTGGCCAAAACCTGACTATGAAGTCAGCAAAGGATGTCTCATCGACGGAAATAAGAGGAATGTAAGAACTTAAATTTTGATGGTGTTAGCAGTGTTGCTTTGAGAGCGCTATGATTTCAGGCTTCCACCATGCCCATTACAAACACCATCGAACTTGTTGTTCACAAGGTAATGACGTCACGAAAGGTAACCGAACGAGGGCGCCACCGAAACATCTCGCCGCTAATAAAGCCTCGATATTAAGCCATCTTGATTTGACCGATTGATGAATGCATCATAAATGTCAATGTGTTACTGAAACGTGCGCTGTTGTCGTACACAAGGCTGCCATTGTTTTGGTGTCGCCCTTTATGCCAACCTTTTATCTCTTCCTTCGTTCAATAAAGCGAAAAGTATCCGATGAATTTAAAAGAAAACAAAATGATACAGATAAAACTATTCGATGTGTCGCGATGTATCTTCCGTGCGCTCACGGGTCGTAAGTTCGTAACTGTCAAGGTATGTTTCCGTATTGACCGAGCAAATATTTGAAGTTCCAGCGGTGCGATGAACCGCCAGAAACAAGTCGATTGCCACTCATCGACCCAAAAAACGTCGTCGACCTAGAAAGCACTCGAAACAATGTCGAGCTTGGCCACAGTTAATGTGAAATTAATTTTAAGCGCACGTTGTCTTCAAGGGAGGTTCCAAAGAGGTAATCATGCGTCCGTGCTCGCAACCGCCGGCTTTTACACCGTGAGCTTAACTATGTAGAGAATATAACATATCTGTGCGACGACAGTCATCATAGTTCCTTTCTTTCGGGTGGGGGTGAAGGGGGGGGGGGGGGGGGGGGCGGAAGGACGCTCATTTCTGTTTGTTTGTGTGTGTGTGGGGCGGTTCGTGATTCATTACTGAACTTTTCTTATGCTAACTGCAAATAAAGCCATAAAAAACATTTTGATGGGCCAGACTGGCTTTCCCAGAATAGAATAAATGCGGCCAAAAAAGAAAAACCGTTGACCAAGAATTGGCATTGCGACTACCTATAGTTCTGCCTCTGTTGAATTGTTGAGTTTACTAAATGCTGCGAAATCGTCGTCGTTACTTTATTTTAACCCCCCCCCCCCCCAAAAAAAAAAAAAATGAAAACTTGTTTTTTCTTATTATTATGCGGAGAGCAAGTCGTCTGCTTCTTTTGCATGGGTTGTAGTGACGTCAGAACAACGCAGAGCTCTGATTGGCTCCGATTGAAGGGTAGTGGGTAGACCTGAAGGCAGCTTGCTTCGAGGTCTACCCACTATTCCTCAATCGGAGCCAATCAGAGCTCTGCGTTGTTCTGACGTCACTGCAACTCCTGCGCAAGTAGCAGACGACTTGCTCTCCGCGTTGGACGTTATGGCATGGAATCGCCTTCGATTTCCAATGATGGATAGCGGCGCGTACGGCATGCAAAATTTGCCAAGCACAAAACGACTATACGGAGGCGCGTCTTCCCTGGCCGACGACGCACGGAGCAGGAATGGGCAAGCTGCTCCCGGCGTTCCGAATACGGAATTTCGATAGCACATCCCAAACCGCGGCGATCTGTCTGCGTCCCTCCGCTTATCAATCACGCGTGCGGTCGGTCGCAACATTTTCTAACTCGAACGCCCCCGCTCCAGAGAGTGTTTACGAAACGCTGTAACGACGCAAAAAGCTTTCACGTTCTGTATATACGAACAAAGTCTGGGCGCTTGGCAGCGCGTCTTGTAGCGTCTCAATCTGAGACGCTCAGAGACGCTGGATTTTATTGCTCGTTGCATGTCTGCCTGCATATGCCGTGGATGTCTAGTGTTTGTTGCCACACCACAGACGAGAACATTTGCGGCTTTTAGGTTACAGACGTTTCCGCCCCTTTGTTATAACTACACCAGAGACGTGACTTTCTGTTTCTTTTTTTTTTTTAAACGTATTTTACTCGCAGGTGAGGGAGAGGAAGTGGTCGAAGGCGTTCGGTCGACTGGTTTATGAACGAGAGTTATTGATCATTCGCTTCGTGCCCCTAATTATTGTAGTCGCGTACACGTTCTTTGCTACGGGAAGCTATGCTCGTTCGATAGAGGGCGTTGCAATGGTCGACGCCTTCTCTTCTCCTGTTTTTTGCAGCGTTTCCTCTTATCCGTCCACTTGTAATTTCCTAAAAAGAAAAAAACAAATCTGCTATTTTTTTTGCTGTTGTTGTTGGATCGCATGTGCTGTTTGACAAATGTCGCGGGGCCCTCTTCAGTTATTTTCTTGGAGTTATTCTTTCATAATGTTATTTTCGTGTTGAAAGGAACTTTCGCTGCGTTGACAATGCGGCAAATTGTACGGAATGACGTTCCAAGGAACGGCGTTCCTGGAACGCGTTCCTTTTGGGAGGAACAAAGGAACGTCGCCGTTCCATCTTGCATTCATGGAACTGGAACGGGAACGCGTTACATTTTTACGGGAACGGAAGAAGAAACGGCGTTCCCTTTTCTTCGTTCAGTGGAGCCATTTTTATTTTATTTCTGAGAGGGGAATTTGAAAAAAAATATATACAACAATATATTTACGAAGAGCAGGATCTCGTTAAGTTTTTCGTTACTTAGGTTTCTTTTTTTCTTTTTTGTGGGGTTCTCGTTTGTTGACAGTAGGGTTCGGGACAGCTAGTGAGCATAATAATTTGTTTTCAGTGCCCGAGACTGCGGTACAGAAATCAAAACATTTAGTCGAAGGAAAAGACAGAAAAAGGAACGTCTCAAACTCAGCTACTTTCTTTGCTCCCACGAATCCTCATACAACCAGAAATCTAAAGCCGACTGCAGCCATCACTGAACTTCTACAAAGAAACCAGTTACACCAAAAGAACAGGTTACAAGACATACCCTTGTATCCCAAACATTGGCCAGATGCACAAAAATTAACCTTCATTCCCGCTTTTCTTCTCCCACCTTCAAACGGAACAAGGAATCCAACCTTCACGAGGAGGGACTGGTAGTTTTCAAGGCTGACCTTCAAAAAGCCCTACCTTCTTCTCCACTTGCTCGTCTTGCGGACATGGGACTTTGTTAGATTGAAACGCGTGAGCTTGTAAAACGCCCATGCAATGTGGGGTGACAGTACATTTGGCACGTCTTCATAGCCCACCACAAACATGTATATAGCAAAACGCTGAGATTTTTAAAAGTAAATATATCAACAAATGAGACCTTCCTGGCAACAGAAAGAATAAAACAGACTCGGAACAAGGGACGACGAACAACAAGAAATGTTCGTCGTCCCTTGTCCCATGTTTGTTTTATTTCTCCGTTGACAGTCAATGTTCCTAACACGCTCTTCAGTTAATGTAAACCTTGCTGCCGCTTGTTTTCTTCTCCTGGTGTCCTTCCATCGCGGCATTCAAATTCGTATGTTGCTATTTGATGGGATAGATAAAAACACTTGGTTTGATCTAACTAAATATGGTGATTAGCAAAATACAAATGTAACGTATATAAAACGATACATTCCACTTTTTTTTTTTTTTTTTTTTTTTTTTGCTGCAACGGGAACGAGTTACTTTCTTGCAGATGGAACTTGTAACAGAAACGCCTTCCAAAAATCAAGAGGAACGAGGAACGGGCTTCCGTTCCTCTTTTTGAGGAGCGTGCGCAACACTGGCACCAACTCCTGAAATTCGTCGACACTTAACGGCTCAAACATATGCAAAACAAACCAACCGAAAAGAAAAAAAAAAAAAAAACATCGGAACTTAAACACTTTTTTTTTTCTTTTTACCGAAACACAAATAATTATTTGGGTACGGAAACGGCAAATATACTTTAGACGAGACTTAATTTACAATTGGTTTGCAACAAATACCCTCGGTTTTTTTTTTTTTTAATAAAGTGAAACAATTTTTTCATGCTCTGATTTTCGTGCGCATTTTTGTTGTTTCTTGCGCATGTGTTCCAGTCCACAAGGCTAAAATTATGAAAGCGTTTATGCAAGGACCCAGATCTAAGTAAACAGCAAAAGTGCTTTTTTTTTTTGTTTTTTTTTCAACGAGGACGAGGTGGTGTGTTTCTATTCTGCATCATTTCGTAGACGAGATTGCTTGAAATTAACACAAAAGAGGCAGGCCAATGTAAATCAATCAAAACGGAACGGACATGTAGTATCCATGTACAGCATGTAAACGCTTTCAAGGCCTTTTAGACGGCCCGCCAAAATCGCCTTCTCAACATACCGCGCTTCAATTAACTACAGAGGTGCAAGCAGGTGGTGGAAACTTACATTGATAAAATCAAGGAATTAAATTTTCTCGTGCATAAAAAAAAAATAAAAATAAAAAAAAAACTGTCTCGGCAAATCTACGCCGCCACTTCGAATTCGATGCAAACGTAGTAAGAAGTGCTGCCCACACAGGGATGGGCAGTATTTCAAATACAAGTATTTAAAATACGTATTTAAAGTACTTTGTGTATTTTGCATTTGTATTTAATTACAAATTAGGTAATGTATTTGACGTGTGTATTAAAATACTAAAACGTGGGTATTTCAAATACAATTGTAATTGAATACAATTTTTGTGGGCGAAAATACATCCGTCAAATTTATTGTCACTGTCCAGAGCAGGAAGAAAACTATGTTCTGCACTGAATGCAGTGTCTCTCAATCAAGCACAAGCGTATAGTAACTTTGTGATTTCGGTGCTAGTCCAAAGCAAGAATAGTGACGAAATCGACGTTCACAGGCAGACTGCCTAAATAATTAAGTGCCTGTGACAACTTGTGATCTTTTACAGCCTGATTTCCATTCATATTTTTGCCTGGAACATTCTAAATGCGCGGCTTGTCCAGATTTTCGTAACAGGTGCGAGTTGCAACAATAAAATATTCTCTAGCTAGTGCTGCGCGTCTTGGTCGTCTCGGTTCTTTGTTGGTCTATACCAAAATGTGATCGACAAAAAAAGCTGCTCGAAGCTCTGGACTTTTTTCACCTGTTACGTCCAAGATGATTACATTTTTTGTGATTATATTTCTATTACGTTACTAGAGCCTCGCGCACTAACTCCCGAGTGTGCGATGCAAAATTAAAATGAGATACCCAGAAACCCGTTGCAGGTGCCCTGAAGTCGCTGACGCAAATTTTGAGGAAAGTATTTGGAAAAGTATTTGGAGGAGACTAAATACATTTGGTTGTATTTGTATCTTGTACTTAAATGTTTTTTTGGAAATGTAATTAGATTTGTAATTAAATACATTTTTGACGAAGTATTTGGTATTTGTATTTCGATACATATCTGCATGTATCTTGCCCATCCCTGTCCGCACAGAGGGTGTACGCCGCGTTAAGGTACAGAAGAACCCAAATAGATCGACCCTCGCTCTCTCAGCGTAAGGTCCCCTGTGACCTTGCCTTAACGCGGCGCGTACGCCACCTGTCGTCAGCACCTCTGCGTGCATCATCTGCGAAGTGGCGGCATAAATGGCTCAAATCAGTTTATTTTTTTAACGAGGTTGTTTTGTTTTTGTTTTTTTCGCTGTAAACTTTCACCGCCTGTTGGCGCCTCTTTAGTAAATCACAGTGCGATTCGTTAAGAAACCTATTTTTGCGGGCCGTCTAGAGTGCCTTAAAAGCGAGTTTGCATGCTGTATATACGAGTCTGTTCACTTTTTCACAGGAAGAGAATGAAACGAGAGGACGTTAGGGACGTCAGAACGCCGACCTCTGATTGGAGGGATTAGTGGGTAGACCTAAGGCTAGCCGCCTTTGCCTTCCCTGCACTCGTCCAACGCGTTAGAATGCGAAAGCCGAACGCCAGACTCCGGCGTTCCGCGTTCTAGAGCGTTCGACGAGCGCAGTGGAGACAAAGCTAGCTTTAGATCTCCCCACTAATCATTCGAAGCAGATCTCGGCGTTCTGACGTCCCATAGCGCTCTGGTCTCCTGCTTTCCCTCAGTTTCTTGGCACATAGCGAGTGGCCAAGCTCGGGATATGATTCGACCTGAGAAATGCCACGTTCATGCACTGCATGGACAATGAGCGAGTGAACTTCATTATTAGCTGAAATCCTTCCGTTGTTCGGAGTGATTAGCTACCTGAATGTTTTACAAGAAAATAAACGCTATATATGTATATATATATATATATATATATATATATATATATATATATATATATATATATATATATATATATATATATATATATATATATATAACTGAGAAGAAAAAACCCTTAGTGAAAACGGCAACAACGGACGATTTATTCTTCGACGTTTCGGCCGGAGTCCGGCCTTCGTCAGGGAGACTAAGGGTTTTTTCTTCTCATTTATATACCTACGCCTTCGGCCCTACGCCACCATGCCCGTTATATGTATATATATATATATATATATATATATATATATATATATATATATATGAGATACTAAACTGATACCGTCGTGCGAAATCTCAAATTCCATAACAAAAACACATGCACAAAACGTCTGTTTTCACAAGCGTATAATCATACATGCTTTGTCGTTGTTGTTTTTTTGTTTCTTTTTTACACGCATAAGAAATTTTTGAGAAGAGGAATGAATGATTGGGGAATGGTGGCTTTCAAGGTTTCGTTTTTACTGATCGAGGGATATGTACCCATTTATTTCAAACATAACTATTTGTTAGCAAAATGCTGTGATGATTTATGAATCCATTCGACATAACCCTTTAGGGCGTCTGACACGAACGACGAAGCCGCTCTCTCCGACGTCCCTGCGTCTTCTGTTTTAAGCTAAGACTGCAGCCAAATTACTACAAGCACGAGCTAGCTCACGCTCCTGTAGCTTTGAGCATAGCCTCCTCTTAACTGACAAGGCCTGGCAGATCGCCACGAGAAGCGCCCGTCGAAATGGAAAAAGGTAGAGCGGCGGACAACGGATGAGAAGAGAGCCACGTGACGGGCGCCCCGCTGCGGCGAGACGCCGAAGCACACTTCTTCCGAGTAATCCTCGCGTTCCTCGCGCTAGCGCTTGTTTTCTCGTCGGGTTTGAAAAGCATGTTTCGGGTTTTCACCGCTGCTAAAGCTGTGCGCTGAACACCAGACTCTTCGAGAAATGCTCTGTGCTACCAGATCCTCGAGCGCCAAATCTGCGGCCTGGCACTCTATGGATCCGTCGTCGAACTGCCAGGCTTTGTGAGTATCGAGGAGGCTATGCTCTGAGACATGCATTTCTAGGGCGAGCGCTCGCTCTGCTGAAGAACGCTTCAAAGCAGCGACCTCGAGCTCTCGTGATGTGCCATTGGCTACAGTCTCAGCTTAAGGGTGAGCAGAGTATGTAACTACTCAAAATAAATAAATCTGTAGAAAGGGCCGATCCACGGATCGGCGTATTTAAGATTTACGGTGGTGATTGAAATAGATGACGAAAGATTTATTGAAAACAAAGACAAAATGCAAGCTTGTTCTAGACATTTTTTCTTTAATGTACAAACAAGCAAAATAAGTTCCTCGTGTGAGTATTGTGCACTCAAAAGTCACGGGTGTACCATTTACTCGTTTCGTAGGTGATTTTAAGGACGCAAAAATCAAGTCGACTCTTGTCGCTGACACCTGTCAGTGACAATGAAACATCTACAATGGTACAGCGACTGTCACATTTAAACGAGCGTGCAATTTAGAGAACTCAAGCTTTCACTGTTCTGTACTCAAACTCGGTTTACTAGGAAAAAAAGAAAAAAAAGAAAAACGACCTAATTTCTTTTTTGCCTTTTTTTTTTTTTTTTTTTTTGTGAGATGACGGGGCCCCGAATGTGCAAATTATTAAATTACAGAGGGAAACTTCGTTAGTCATACGAAACGCTTCAAAGTGGTATTATTTCGCGCCGTGGGTCCGGCGGCGGTTCCCGCCTCGATGGGCACAACAATACTAATAAAAAAAAAACGAAAAGAATTTGAAGAAAACGAAATAAAACATAAAGCGTCCGAGGAACAGCGAAATTTATAAATCCACCATTCTTTCCGTAGGAAAAAAAAAAAACTAAATCACGTTAGCGAATTTAAAAAACCTCTTGGAGAATATTGTCTGACTTCAGCGGGCACGCGATACAAAGCTGCCTTAAATTGCGTGAGGAATTCGTCCTATGGTTTTGCTTCTTATATTAAAGCGATATTTTTATGTTAAGCTGGTATTAAAACCGACGTATTAATGGTGAATAAGAGGCAAGAGTTCATATGAGACTAAAGTGATAGTTTACACAAAAAAACAAAAACGCTTTCCTGAGGAACACGCATACCAGCAATCACGGCGAACAATGGAAGCATCCAAGCAAATCGTGACGCTCAGAATTCCATTAGATCCGGAGAACGAGTAAGTGAAACGTCATGCTCGTTGCCCCATGCGCATTCCGACACTTTTTTTTTATTTTTATGTTTATTTCTCTTTTACGCTTTGTCATTCAGTGGTATTCGTTTGTTGTTCACTGCGATTGGCTGTCTTCGCGTTCTGCAGGAAAGTGAACTTACAGAAATTTTTCTAGAGTGTGTAGGGATAGCTTACTTTATTCTAGAAAGCCTGTCAATTCCACGACGGAACTATTGAGCGCCCGGCCGCCTTAAAAAGACAAGGAGCAGCGCCGAATGGTTTCCGATATGTTAGCGCAGAACCCCTTCTGAGGTGATCTCTCCCTCAGCCAGCGCCGAAATACGCGTGGTGGCCTCTCCGCGAAAGAACAAAAAGCGCAACAGAGAAGAATGGAGGCTACCGGCGCACGGAGAAACGGGGAAGGGGCGGAACACTGGACGCAAACGGTGGAGGGTCGACACAAAATTTTCTCCTTTCCCGACAGAAACGAAACAAAAAAGAGCGCGTCTGTGTTTCGGGATTTCACCGCTGGGGCACTGTTTGGCGCTGCCCGAGAGACGCCCCTGGACGTGCCCTATTCCCTGATCTTCCCCATTACTGCGACCGCGTGCTTTCGTGATTTCACAGGCTTTCTAGAATAAAGGCGGCTATATGATGTAGGTGATGGTGAGTACGAGTCAAGGCGTGTCACGAGCGCATCTTAATTATTATCACGCCCTAACCCAGTGGTTTTCAAATGGGGGTCCGCGAACCCTTAGAGGTCCACGAAGGCATTCTAGGGGTCCGCGAAGCCCTGCTTGATCATTCAAACTCGGCAATAAAAGTTGTCTTTTTTCGGATCAAGAAGGGCTAGTTTTCTCGTGTGTATGTCAATAAAAAAAGTCTACTCCACACTAGCCCTTAGTTAAATTCATTTAATCTGTCATTATCAGAATTAACCTATACCTTTCCCTTCCCCTCCGCACGAAAATGTCCTCCATCATCACTGCCAATCCGCAAGGGGTCCGCAAAACATCGATGGTTGAGAACCACTGCCCTAACCAATGGACATTAGCCGCTACCAACGCCGAAGAACGCGCGAAAAACCTGAATATAATAAGCCTTCATCTTCATAACCATCCTTTTGGCTTAATCAAAGTAGTATGACGCCTGTGATTATGCGAGTCTCGTATATTTTTGGTGTTGTAGTGTTTCGGTATAGTTTTCAATAACCCGTGTCTTTCGCTCTACACCTCGAGGCATTATTTTAATGAACCCAAACTTGCCAACTAGCTATGGGTTCATCTCTGTTTTTTTTTTCAGTATCATATATATACACCTTATTGATAATAAACGAATTGAATTGAATTGACTATAGTCCACGGGATAAGCTCGCGAGAATACCGAGAACCTCGCTTCTGGTATCGTCTGCATATAAAAGTTTGCGATGTGGACAGATACTATTGTAGCATGATCGGTATCATGCCGCATCAATAATCACAAACTTCCCAATACCCCCCCCCCCCCCCAGAAAAAAAAAAATCGGGATGATTTTTTGTTACTCAGATTGCACACGACCCCTGGAACTCGATACTGCTCGGCCTTTTCATTGAATAAACGTTAACGTTTATTCAATGAGATTATACGATAAAAATAAAGCTTCTTCAACAAGATTATGTAACGAGCTTAAAGTTCATCTAACAAGATTATACAATGAGATTAAAGCTCGTTCAACAAGATTATACAACTAGATTAAAGTTTATCAAATTAGATTTTACAATAAGAGTAAAGTTGATCCAATATTATTACCCGTAAGATTAAAGGTTATTCAATAGGGCGATCCTACAATAATAAGGTTGGTCTCATAAGGTTAAAATGATCGGCGTTCTAGGTACTTCGCAGAGAAATATAAGCATACACTTAGTCACCCCAGAGGAGTCGACGACATCTGGCAGAAAAGACGTAGAAGTGGGAAGCAAGGAGCTATCGTCTATCTAAGTGTGCAGCGAAACCTGGCGAGGTTTCGCAGGCGTATTCTGAAACAGAAGAAAGGGTATTAAATGCGTGACGTAGGAATTGAGAATAACGGGGAACCTATCTTCGGAGATGTCGGAACGGTTAACGAGTAACAATTTATGATTCCATTGCCTCATTTGAGGAATATAGGTCTTTGATAAACAGAGGATTTGTTTCCAATGGTACTCACGTGTGGTTTTCTTTCTTCTGACCTCAGTGTTCAAACCACAAACTCTTTTTGTTTCTTAAAAAAAAAAAAAAAACAGTGACGGGTTTTAGTTGATTTCGGCCACTTTAAGACGAGTTTTAGCGTCTAAGATTTGTGGAAAATTTGATATTGCTCTTGGAAACGGCTTGCGACCAAGCTGACTGGAATTTAGTCATACGATTAGCCTTTCATAATCGCTTCGGCCGGAAGAGCCCGAGAGACGTCATAATAGACGTGGCACCAGTGACTGCGATCCCGGTACTCGACACGTCAGCTTTACTACTGGTTTAAATTTAGACTCTAAAGATTGTTTTGTCTCCGAAGCTCGTAGCGGAGAAAACCGTAAAAAGGAAGTAATGAAAAAAAAAAAAAAAACAGGTTGACTGGGTTTGCGATCTCTTTACGCAGGTAGCAGCTTTGACGGCTCACTACCAAACAGATTACGCCTGACACAGCTAGTGCATAAAAAAGCAATAAAACACTAATGTACGAAATTAAAGATTAAATGAACTATGCGCTTTACAAACAAGTGTAGAATAAATACGCGTGTCTTTTTATGGCGAGTTCTAGAATAGCGTACCCTTTGCGTAGGCAAAAAATAGCGTCGTCACTACTGCGCATGCGCCAAGAGCAAACTGTGTTTTGGGTTCAGTGCATACGCTCTTTCTTTGCGTACGCTCTTCTAAAAACGCACTACTGCTAATAGTGTACATGTTTATGGTGTATATAGGACAAAGATGGCAGACTGGTATTTGTAAATCGTAGGGTGCCCCGTTGTCATTCTGTTTAGGGTGATGACATCCTTTGTTGTACCCGATGCCGACAGCACGCCCTCGCAGGAAAAATACGAAGAAATTGAAGAAAATAAAATGCCTCCGTAGCATGGCTAAGGCCAAGAGCGCGTGCAGGAAGACGCTCTTTCAGGCGCTCCAGAACAAGAGAGAAAACGAAGCATTCGGAACAAAAATCCATATATATATGACATCACCCTAAGCAAAGCGCACGGGGGAAGGGGGGGGGGGGGGGGGAAGCATTGTAGTACATCGTAATTTATCCGAAACCAAGGGAGACCCATTCCTCGTTGCGTCATGTGCTGATATTGATGCGTGAGAAGTTCTTAAGTGAGGACAGGACGAGCGGGTTGGTGTGGATAATTAAACCTAAGGAAGAAAACGAGAAGGGACGGAGCTTTATCTTCTCGTTTTCTCCCTCAAGTTTAATTCTTAAGTAAGCTGTAGAGATATACAGGGTGTCACAAAAGAAAATTTACACGGTCTTTTTTACCGCAAAAATAAACTAGGCATCGCCGAACGCTCATTCTCCGCCCAAAGGTAGCGCTATAGGTCACAACCAGATGCCAAAGTTTCAGCCTGATCCGATAACTTAATCAAAAGTTACAAGTGATTTTCTGAAAATTTCAATGGGAAAATGGTGGCCGACGGAGTTTTCCAATACACGGGGCTCTATGGCACCAGAAACCGAAAACTGGCAAAAATGGGCTCCATTTTCCCATTGAAATTTTCAGAAAATCTCTTATAACTTTTGATTAAGATATCGGATCGGGCTGAAACTTTGGCATCTGGTTGTGACCTGAATAGCGCTACCTTTGGGCGCAGAATGAGCGTTCGGCGATGCCTAGTTTATTTTTGCGGTAAAAAAGACCGTGTAAATTTTCTTTTGTGACACCTGTGGTGTCCAGAGGGCGCTACGAGCGCGGGGGCGGTAGCCGGGCAAAAGAAAACCTGGTGCGTATGGGACTTCTGAGTTGTACTCGGCACGAGCGGTGCTGGAGGGTGTCAGTTGAATAAAGGTCTTCAAAAACGCAACAACTGGCGACGAGCGTCCAGCCACGCGAGACCCGTCGAAGAGTCGCCCGCCGCACTACTCCCCGGTGACGCCGCGACGCCATGGCGACCCTCGGTCGAATTGAACCGTTCGACGAAGCGGGCACGGACTGGCCAACCTACATCGAGCGACTCGACCAGTTTTTCGTCGCAAACGACGTAAAACCAGAAAGGCAAGTGGCAGCGTTCCTAAGCCTCATTGGCGCGAAGACGTACGCTCTGCTAAAGAGTTTGGTGGCGCCGGACATCCCGGTTAGCAAGTCGTACATCGAGCTGGTAGCCATATTGCGAGAGCACCTGTCGCCGAAGCCTCTTGTCATCGCGGAACGCTTCCGTTTTCACAAAAGAAACCAAAACGAGAATGAAAGTATCCTCGAGTTCATAGCCGAGCTGAAAAAGTTGGCGCAGACATGTGAATTCGGCGGCACTTTGAACGAAGCCTTACGTGACCGCATGGTATGCGGCATCATCAGCGACTCCATTCAAAAGCGACTGTTGTCGGAAGCTGGCCTGACGTTTAAGAAGGCGCTAGAAATCGCAGTGGTGATGGAAGCCGCCTCCGCGAACGCACAAGTTTTACATTGCCGGAGCGCGGACGCCGAGGTGCTCAAGGTCGAGCAGGACAAGTCCGAATGCAGGCACTGCGGACTTACGAATCACACAGCAATTAACTGCAGGTGGAAAGGCTTAGACTGTCGTAGGTGCGGAAGACGCGGACACCTTGAACGAGTGTGCAGGAGCCAGCAGTCCGGGCCAGCAGCTTCTCAGCATCGCGGAGCACCGACACGGGGCCGGAGGAATCAAGGGGAAAAAGTCAAGACGCTGAACGTCGACACGGAAGACGAGGTCGAGATGTTCGAGCTTCGGGGGACACGTCCGCGGCCTCTGCAATAACAGTGAAGGTGAATACGATTCCGCTGACGATGGAAGTAGACACCGGGGCGGCGGTGTCGGTACTCCCGTTAGACCTGTACAAGACAAGGTTTCCCAATCTAGTGAAGGGAAGAAGTGGAGTCGTCCTTCGAGCATTTACCGGTCAAAAGGTGAAGCCGGTAGGCGAGGCACAGGTTGAAGTGGAGTACCAAGACCAGGTTCACAAGTTACCGCTGCAGATTGTCGACTTCAAGGGTCCCCCGCTTTTGGGACGTGACTGGCAGGAGGTGCTGAGGCTCGACTGGACTAGCATCAAGGCTGTCCAGTGCTTGGAGAAGGGGAGCAAGGAACAAGTCGACACGCTTTTGAAGGACTTTGCTCAGGTGTTCTCAGACGATCTGGGCCGTCTTCAGGGGTTTGAGGCTCACCTCAAGCTGAAGAGTGGGCACACTCCAAAGTTCCTCAAGCCAAGACCAGTGCCCCACGCCCTGAAGGCAGCTGTCTCTAAAGAACTGATGGCACTGAAGGAGGCGGGGATCCTGACCCCGGTGGACAGCAGCGAGTTTGCATCGCCCATCGTGCCGGTCGTCAAAAAGAATGGAGACATAAGAATCTGCGGCGACTACAAGTCAACAATCAACCCGTGCTTGGAGGTCGACAACTATCCGCTCCCCAGGATAGAAGAGATGTTTGCAACGCTGGCAGGATGGAAGTTTTTCTCAAAGCTGGACCTGTCAAAAGCCTACCTACAGCTGGAGATGCATCCTGCAGCGCGGAAGTACCTCACCATCAACACCCAGTTGGGGCTGTTCCAAGTGAACCGTCTTCCCTTCGGCATAGCATCTGCACCCTCCATTTTTCAAAGAACTATGGATCAAGTGCTTCAAGGGCTGCCGCAGACCACCTGCTACCTGGACGACATCCTGGTGACTGGCAGAACGAAGGGTGAGCATTTTGAAAACTTGAAAGCAGTCTTAACACGATTACAAGAAAAGGGAATGCGTCTTCAGAAAGAAAAGTGCAAATTCTTCCAAACGGAAGTTGCCTACCTCGGTCATGTGATTAGTAGGGATGGTCTACGAACCATGGAGGATAAAGCCGCAGCACTTCGAGATGCACTTACTCCAAAGAATAAGGCAGAGTTGCGTTCATTCCTTGGGCTTGCTAACTACTATGGCAAATTTCTACCGAACTTGGCAACTACCGTGTATCCTCTGAATCGTCTACTGCAGAAGAAGGCTGCATGGGAGTGGAGCACAGACTGTCAGGACTCCTTTGATTCGCTTAAGAAGCTGGTGACGTCGGCACCAGTCCTGACATATTTTGACCCGCGTCGACCCATTATACTGGCATGCGATGCATCGGCGTATGGAGCAGGGGCAGTCCTTTCCCATGCGTTTGAAGATGGAACAGAGCGGCCAGTTGCTTTTGCTTCTAGGACCCTGACTAAGCACGAGAAGAATTATTCTCAGTTAGAAAAAGAAGGCCTAGCTATCATCTTTGGAATAAGAAGGTTCCACTACTATTTGTACGGCTATCACTTCACGCTGATCACTGACCACGCTCCCTTACAGAAAATCCTAGGCCCAACGACCGGGATCCCTACAATGACAGCAGCGAGGCTCCAGAGGTGGGCCTGTCAGCTAGCCGCACACCGCTACACCATCGTCCACCGGTCTTCCGAGGAAAATGCCAATGCAGACTGCTTGTCCAGACTCCCAAAAGCAACGGACAACCCCAACACAGACGCCGTCGACGAAACGTACGCCTTCTACTGTGAGTACTTCGACAATGTACTTCTTAGATGTAAAGACATTGCACGGGCGATGTCCAGAGACCCCCTCCTAAGTCAGGTCGTGGAAAGAGTAAAGCATGGTTGGGGCCCAGAACGCAAGCCAACCGATCCGGAGTATGCACCCTTCCACGTACGCCGCAATGAGCTGTCACTCCACCAAGGATGCCTCATGTGGGGTTTACGAGTGGTGATTCCGAAAACCCTGCAGAAAAGGGTCCTAGAAGAACTTCATGGGGACCATTATGGCATCGTGCGCACTAAGGAAATGGCTAGGAGCTATGTTTGGTGGGCATCCATAGATAAAGACATTGAGAGGGAAATTGGAGGGTGTACCATGTGTCAGCTGCACCGAAACAATCCGTCCGCTGCTCCCCTGCACCCTTGGGCATGGCCGACACATCCATGGGAGAGACTGCATGTGGATCTGGCGGGACCTTTCATGGGTAAAATGTGCCTCGTCCTCGTGGATGCTCACTCCAAATGGCCAGAGGTGTTTGTCTTGGAGTCTACGACGTCAAAGGTCATAATCCAGTGTGTACAAGAGTGCTTCGCACGGTTTGGCCTGCCCACAACCATGGTTTCTGACAATGGGCCTCAGTTTGTGTCGGAGGAATTTCAAACTTTCTTAAGGAACAATGGTATCGCCCAGGTCACGTCCGCACCATACCATCCCGCTACGAATGGATTAGCTGAGTGGTTTATTCAGACCATGAAAAACTATCTGCGGAAAACAACTTCGAGCCGTACAAGGTTGTCACGTTTTCTTCTGTCGTACAGGAACACCCGGCACCCGACAACAAGAGAGTCTCCGGCCCAGTTGATGCTACAGCGGCATCTTCGCACCAGACTGGACCTCCTGAAACCATCAGTTGCAGACTGTGTGGCCAGCGCACACTACCGCCAACAGCGGCAACACCCAGGACAAGAGCGGGCTTTCACTGCAGGAGACCAAGTCTATGCCAGAGATTATCGAAGTGGTCACAAGTGGCAGCCAGGAACAGCCGCTGCCCAAACTGGTCCAGTGTCTTTCCAAGTGCAAGTCTCCCCGGGACGGGTATGGCGAAGGCATCAGGACCAGTTGCTCCGAGCACCGTCGCAACACCCCGGACCTTCAGAGTCGCGTCCAGACGAGGCGGGAGGGGTGTCTGCCACGGCTTGGACAGACAGCACACCGGAAGACAGCGCAGGCGACAGATGCCTTCCACAGGCCTCTTTGTCTGCACCATCCGAAGTCCTGAGGCCAAGAAGCAACACCCAGGATGCTGAGACGCTCATGGATGCAGATAATAGTGACGGAGAGCGACGGTATCCCGTGCGAGATCGGCGGAAGCCTCGAAGGCTGATAGAAGAGTGAAAAAAAAAAAGCGACGGACTTTTCTAAACTATTTACTGTTAATGGCCGGATGTTACCAGCTGGGTATGTTTGTTTAAAAAGGAGGGGAAAGATGTGGTGTCCAGAGGGCACTACGAGCGCGGAGGCGGTAGCCGGGCAAAAGAAAACCTGGTGCGTATGGGACTTCTGAGTTGTACTCGCACCAGCGGTGCTGGAGGGTGTCAGGTGAATAAAAGTCTTCAAAAACGCAACAACACCCTGTAAACAAATGTCCGCAACGTCGAAGAGTAGGGGAGGCCACCCACAATGTGCTTTCGCACATGTATGTGAATAAAGCTTGTCGGGTGTTTGTTGATTGGGGCAAACGCTTTTCGAATTGAAGGAGGAGGCGGCTAATCAAACAAAGTCGGCGGGGAGGGTCGGATGACCCGTCAAACTCCAGTAAAAGCAAAAATGCCGCACTTCCGCCCAAGTGCTCCGTCCTTGTTCACCCAATAGACGTGCCTCAAAAAGCTACGAGACTCTCTTGCTCGCGTATGGCGTCTGAGTCCGTGCGGCGGCCTTCCATCATTCCGGATCAATAAACCAATCGTCTGCGTGATCTTCCCTGGTAATACTGATCCCTTCTGTCAACACGCCTTGAGGAGATCACGCGCTTACGCCTCGTCTTTGGCTTCGCACACGATTTTTTCGTGTGTGTGTGTTTTTCTTCGTTTATCTTTGTTTGCACGGTAGACACTTCTACAGAGTGTCCCGCAGTGAAACGTCATGTATGACCATACCAAGAATCGGGCAAGTGAGGTTGTATACAGTCATATTACATACATGCCGGCCTTATTTGCCTAATTCTTGATATGGCCATATATAGCATTTCGGGACGGATTATTATGTTCACGCGTCTTACTTCGTGGTTTTGTTTTTCCAATTCTTGTCCGTTAATGCGACAATATTACTGGCTACACCACGCTCAACCACAAGGTTTTCTTCAACAGCGGCACAGCGTACGTCTCTCTATCTCTGGGTGTTGTTAACAGCCATCTTGGTGACATCGCCGTCGTGCGAACGTGCCTAGAAAATAAAAGGACGGTTTCCAACCCCGCGTGCGTACGCAAAAGCAAAACGCGATATCCGCCAACGGGCCGGGGCTCGCGCGCCTATCACTTACGAAGAGCCATTAGTTCGTTTCGGTCCCCGGGGAAGTCAATTAGGCTCCCGGTCAACTCGTTTGGATAGCATTAGTCGCGACATCCGGGTTTCGGTTGACCGGAGCCCTGCGGAGGCCAATTTACCGGTGGTCGCGTACCCATATATCCGATACTTTAACAAGCTCCGACACATGTCCGAAATTGCGCCGACTTCTATCGAGAGCTGCGCAAATCGTCGCGCAGAAAGAAGACCGCCCCGATCGATTCTGTAGGACATGGAACGATCTTCCGAATTAAATTCTACTTTGTTAGATAACTTCAGAAAAGCCCGAGCAGCTTGGTGTGCCCAAAGTGTTATTCCTAAGCGGAGAGCAAGTCGTCTGCTTCGTGCGCAGGAGTGGCGGTGACGTCAGAACGACGCCGAGCTCTGATTGGCTGTGATTGGAAGGATATAGTGGGCAGACCTGAATGCTACGGATAACTTAAGGCCGGTTCTCACATGTAGCGAAGCGCTGATGTAGCGCTACTCACGCGTCGTCGGCTACTTATCGTCTGCCATGAGCAACAGTTTTGACCGTGCGATACAAAGCAGGTGAACGCTACCGTGAGCACGCGCTTAGCGCGAGGTCAGCGCTATGCTTGTAGCGCTCCGCTGCATGTGTGAACAGGGCTTAAAGGTCTACTCACTATTTCTTTTTTCCAATCAACCAATGAGAGCTTAGCGTTCTGACATCATCGTAACCCCAGTGCAAGAAGCAGATGTATACTTGCGTACCGCATTCTATTCTTTCTAATAAACTCTCAATAAACCCTATTCGTATAAACTCTCTATTATCTCGCTTCTTGGGTAAAATATATCGAAAAAAGTTTAGCTACGAAGCACGGCATGAAAATATTGCTCGTTAAATTTCCCCAACTAGTATTGGGCATCCAGTAGGTATATGTAATGAACTATGAACCATAAATAGCGTGAAGGACAGTATACAAAAACGCGAAGACGGGGCTAGCGAAAAAAAAAAAAGAGTCGTTGGTTGTTTATACAGCGGGAGCTTAGTGTGCCAGGCTATGGCGACATTGTTACCCGCTGTAGATGAGCAATTCAGCCAGTGCAGTGCAACCGCTAGCCTGGGGTCTTTAACGTGCATCTCGCAGTATAGTGATACTCGACCGCACGCCGCTACGACGCTCATCCAGATCGAAACGGGCAGGGGTAGGGACTGAATTCCTCGAGACTTCTAGGTTCTGCAGCGTCAGCTCTCGCTCCACGTGCTCCGAGGTGGCGTGCGCTAACACAGTCGGCCATCGATCCCCCCTTACGAACTACATTTTCTAGTTTGATCTGCTTTCACAGCTGTCGTGAATGACGACGGGATCGACGTGCAAAAATGTAATAAAACTGAACGGTGCCGCATTTAGCATCTTGGTTTAGGTATCATATACTGCTGGCGCTTTCTGTTTCCTTTTTCTGGTGCTTACTTTAGGCATTCTGTTGGCTGGATGGCATTTCATGGATGTCTTATTGGCCGCCCAATCATCGTAAAATAACGGGGCATAAAACATTAAAGACGACTACAGGTTTGGTGTCAGAAAATGCGCCAAATCTCGTTGAACCGCAATGACGGTGGAGAAGCATTTCTTTTTTTTTTTTTTTTTTTTTACTGCCACCATATATCTTGTTAAGGTACTGAGGACCCCATCGTTTTTGGATACTTTTTCTAATTTTGACGGAACACATCAACACATTATTAAAGAACTATTTTGACGGGGAGACGCAAAATGAGGATACAACTATCTTGATGGGAAAGGCCACGCCCCACGTGTCCATAAGCTGTCAATACAAAAACAAAATCCCCTCCGCCCCCCCCCCCCCCCCCCCAAAAAAAAATAATAATAATAATGCGATTGCATACGGAATTAATCAGATCACGAGAAACGAGCAAAATGATAATAGCAGTCGCAGTGATAAGACGGAATCATTCAAACTTCTCCTTCCGGCATAGTGTATATAATAGCCCCTGGGGGAAGGTCGTTTCTTTCTAAACGATCGAAGGGCACGAAACAAATTAATTCGCACGGAACGTTCTTTTCCCACTTTCGCGTTCGCCGCCGCCGAGCCGAAATTGGCCGTCCCGGCCCTCCCCCATCCGTCGTTCCGAGGTGCAGCCGTCGCTCTCACATCGCTCAACTCTTGCCGCTGCCCGAGCGCCGCTCGCCCACCCGCTCGCTCCCACGCCGCCTTCGTCCGTGCTTCTTCCTTTCCCCCCTTCCAAAAGAGCGTGGTAACGCGGCGTAGAGCGCTCATGGCAAACCTATGTAAAACACACGTCCTCACGCACGCACTTGGGCATGCATAAAAGATGAAGCTCTTCTTCGCGGAGGGCGGGCGCCAGCGTATACGATGTCGGCATACAGCGCGCGCTGCAGTTGTGCGCGTTGTACACACCGTCTGCGGATCGGCGTAGCTCGCACGCAGCATGGACGCCTCTTGCCTTCTTTTTTTCCTCCTTCCGGGGAGGAGAACAAACTATGCGGCGCGCTAACCAACTCAAGTGCGTACGCGCGTCGGCGCTGAACTTGGAATATAGCGCCGAAGAAGCGCTGCGGTTTCGACGAAAATTATTAGTATTTGTTTTTGTGCGTGGCGTATTTTTTATAGTTGCGGGTATTGTTTTGCAACTCTCGAGCTATAACTGTAATAGATCACGGCGAACGAGCAATTGTTTTTTTCTTTGAAGCGGAGGAGGGAGGACAGCAAACGGCAACAACGTCGTCGCTTAAGACTTAAGATTACCGAAATGTTAAAGTAGTATACTGCGTGTATGTATGCCACCCGCCAACCTAGTTTTGTCATCATCATCATTATCATCATCATCATTCTAACTAATAATTTTCGTCTTCAGTTTTAGGTTACTTAAAGCGTTTCTAGAGTAATATGCCGACGGGCAGGTTTGGGCTCGAGCGCAATCACTGCAGTTAAGAAGACTGTAAAAAACCTACACCCTTAAAAAGGAGTGTCTATATATTCCACCATAAAGGGAGAAATGATCTAGTGCCCCTATGTCCCTTCAGAAAAGGAGCAACGTTCGTCCCTGCAAACGGGGAAGCAAAGTTCCTCCTTCATCTGCATCGTAATATGGCGGCTCCGCATTGAGTGAATCGAACTCAGTAAGGCTTAACGAGGAAGCCCGGACGCTACGGATATCGCCGGTCTTTGGGCGGAACGTCGCCGCGATTCAACCGAAAAGAGCTGGCATTGTTTTCGGACTGATGCTGTCTCTCCTCTCTATAACAGTAAAGGACGCCATATTCACATGGCAATTAGTTGTCTCATTCTATACCCTCCCCCTTTCCCCTTTTCCCGCTGGCATGAGGTCCCCCATCACTTTGGCGGGTTCCTAAAAAGTCCCTGACACATTCATGCTTGAGAACCACTGATCTTAGAAAAAAATAATGTTACCAGCATGTCGATTTTTTCTCGGTAATGCCATTACTTAGAACGTATACCTTGAACGGCTCCTAGTAAACATCAAACGTCTACGCTGTAATTATTTTCGGGAGTCAAGAAAACAACCTGCTCTACAGCGCTTCCTAGAAGCCACGTGTTCGCTTCTCCGTAAAGCTCGTCGTAGAATTGTGCGAGGTACGTCAGTTTTTCTATCATTGTATTCGTTTATGTTTTTGCGCTGTTCGTGTGTGGCGGCAGATGTCATCGTGAATTAACCTATGTAAAAGGGGTATTCACTCAGCAGCTGTAAGAGATGTTTCTCGGGCAGAGAAATCGCTTTTCACAACGACATCGATGATCGCAACACTCGGTGTTCCGAAGCCACCACTTTATGATCGATGGTCAGTGCTTTATGCGTTAAGAGCTCAGGAATTTGGCATCGACGAGAGGACTGTTAGATGCACATTGGAAATTGAAGCGTGTTTTGAGCTCGTTCCAACAATTCGGGGGTTCAATTTAATTGAAATAATCAGCACGAACGCGGCTCTGCTCCTATAAAGGGCTTGAGTAGCCTAAGGTAGTTAAAAATATGTGTTATTTAGCAGTGACGTAGATTTGTGATCCGTCACGTACGAAAATCCAAAAGGAAAATCTACAACGGTGTCAGGTAAGTTTTGATGGCTCGGCAACAAGCCGGCTGCTGACTGAGACTATTCGGCTATAACAGGAAGGAAATTTACCTAGCACCACATCGGTCGTTCCGTCTGATTTGCTTTAATGCTAATATTCGCAACTGTAAATGTATGTGCGTGCTTCCTTTCCGTCATATTTCAAGTTTGTTCAGCTCCTTTCCCGTAAGCCCAATCTGGGAGGGGACAACAGGGCATTCCAGACGAAAGTTACATTGGCCACTATGCAATTGGAGCTACTTTTCAGACCAGAGTTCTAACAAGACTATCCGCAGGTCGATCGATTGCACCACAATTCCCCAAGCGGTCTTATTAAACTCTTTAATGCAAATCAGAATGTCAACCTGCAACCATACACATAGCCTCGTCTCACCGTGCACCACTGGTACGCGAAACGCACGGAGACATCGACGACGATTCTAGACTTCGTTAGCAACAAACGCACAACACTGCCATGCCGATGTTGGTGAGGGACGGAAATATGAAACCCCCTTTATCGACTGATGGCACCCGGTAACAGGAAACAGACCCAAACGTAGCGCAAAAAGATGCGCGGGCACTTAGGCGTTAAACCTTTTGGACGCAAAGTTGCGGACAATGCCATTTTAGCCCAGTGTACGTAGCAAGGCTGGCGTTGCACTGGAACGTCGCCGTTTCTAAAGGCTTCGTTTGTTAGTTTGACTAAATTAGCGGTAAACGCGTCAATGCAACTGAGGTGCTCTGCGTGTTTCATCTAGGATACTGTTACAGGCAGCTCCGTTGCCGTTGACGCCCAATCAACTCAAAAACGTTTAATAAAAAAATTAAGAAAAAAAAAAAAAAACACGCGTGCGACGAGCTTGAAAAACGAAACCAGAAGAAGGTGAGGCGGGAGGGAGGAATTTTCCTGTCGTCTGCTTGGATAAGAAGAAAAACCTATCTTTCCTCCCTTTTTCTGGTGTCCACTTAAAGGAGGTTTCTGAGATCGCCTAATTATGGCTATAACTCACTCTTCGTGTTCCAAGCATCCTAGAAATCCATAAATCATAACGATGCGCGGCCGAGTTTTCTATATAAAAAAAAAATCAAACATAGAACAGACCGAGGTAATCTCCGGCAATGGGAGGTATACGTAACTTAAAGAGAGGTGTTCGGCGTAAGGCTTTTGAGAAGAGGTGTCCGGCGTAAGACCCCGCAGCCCGCCTGACTGCAGGGTCTTAGGCCGAACACCTCTGCTCAAAAAGCAGTTTTTCATAAACAGGTGTTTACCGCAAGTCAGATATATATTTTTGATCAGCGCGCCAGAGTTGTTTCCTATGAGTAGATTGACACACCGCTTCAACCACCGTGGTCGGAACATTCGTTCAGAATGGTTCAGGCAGTGCTCGCGGAGGTGTGGTGTTGTCGCGCCCTTAAGCGGTAGAAAAACTCCCATTTATTTTAAGCGAGAGCAAAGCAGTGACAAATGCCACTGTCAATTGCGGCTGTGGTTAGTTACGCAGCGTATGTTTCATGCTCCGGTTTGTGATTTTTTAATAGATACTGTACAACTGTAAATCGTCATGCTCATTCTATTCAGCACGTGGAATCAGAGGGAACAAATTGGGGGTAAGAAAATAAAAGGGCTGCAAGGCCGTCATGAGTCTCGGGGGAGTAGTTATAACCAACAAAAGCATTTTAACTACAGTCCGAGCTTTACTTCTTCCTACCATTGTCACTCACATCTACATGCAAAAGAAGTAGGAATGTCAAAGAATTAAAGAGTTTTAGTAGATCCTTCC
The DNA here is from genome assembly GCF_016920785.2 of Ixodes scapularis. NCBI lineage: Eukaryota > Metazoa > Arthropoda > Arachnida > Ixodida > Ixodidae > Ixodes > Ixodes scapularis. The sequence goes on along the minus strand of NW_024609880.1, from coordinate 110,664,542 downwards.
AATACCTCCAATACCCCCGATAACGATACCATAAATGCCTGCCCAAAGAAGGCGGCGGAGTATCGGGTATTGTTATCAGAGTCATCGGAACTATTTACTAAAACTCTCTAATATGACTTTTTTAACTGCACGTGACCAGATGGTATAACTATTATAACAACGAAGTCCCCTCATAACAGGACATCATGATCGATTGATTGATTTATTGACGGACTGATCTGTTATTAATTAATTATTTAAGAAAAATAATTGTTTATTAATTAGTTTATTGATTGATCGAATGATTTATTGATTGATTGAATAATTGAACTAAACGCATCGCGGTATAAGAACAGGGATCGTGTAGTGTCCCGATTCGTACAGATCTACCCCATCAAGAATATGCGGCAGACGCAGCATTTTGATAGGCTACTCGGATAAATTTTAAACTAATGCCGCAAGAATACAAAAAAACAGGATGATACGCACATTGCCGAACTCGTGAATAGACATGTAGTGCGATGACCGTTTAAAAAAGCACAGGGCGTTCTTAAAGGCTAACGCTGCAATTTCATTTACCATGGAGGGATAACGGATGTTCGGGACAAACCTCGCCCTGGGCGCCTTTAGTTGTCGATGACTACGGGTTAAAGAAGTCTAAGAGACTACTTTCCTGCAGAACACTGTCGGGGAGCCAATCGCGGCAAACAATAGAAGGATCGCAGCGAACGACCAAACTTGGACTACAACTAAACGAAAAAAGCCATGTGCGCAGGGTCGAGGAGAATGAATCTTTCACTTGCTCATGAGGGGTTTTGGGATTAAGTAGCCCCAAAGAACTTGAGGAGTCGAACCGCACATGCGCTGTGCCACGCCCCAAGTTTCTCGTGGCCCCTACTCTAAAACAATGTGCGCACGTAGCGTTTTTTTATGCGGAGCGCAAGTTCGTCTGTTTCTTTTGCAGGGGTTGTGGGGACGTCAGAACGCCAAGCTCTGATTGGTTGTAAATGAAGTATTGTGGGTAGACCTCAATGAAGCTTGCTATGAGCTCTACCCCTATTCTTCAATCAGAACCAATCAGAGCTCGGCGTCTTTCTGACGTCACCGCAACTCCTGCGCAAGAAGCAGACGACTTGATCTCCGCGTAGAGTTAGTCGTCTTCTGGGCTTCTTCATTTGCTGGGATTCTTGTATTGTTCGTCGTGATCGGTTCCCTGTGTGTTGTGCAGGAAGGTGAATTTCCAGGCTTTTTTAGAGTGTCGCAAACGTGCATTTTCATGCAGGACAGGAGGGAAAACTGCGTACCCAGTCTTGGCGAAGTTTGCCCAGTAGCGCATCATGCGGCGGCTGAGCTCCTGCTCGTCCGGGTGGTAGCCCAGCGACTGGTTGAGCGGCTCGCCGAAGAGGAAGGCGATCTCCTCGCCGTGGATGACGCCCATCCACTGGGGCCAGGCGTTCTGCGACGACCGGTGCGTGAAGTAGTACACGTACACCTGGGACCCCGCGAGCGCGTAGTGGTGCGCCCACTCGGACACCGAGCACGTGAAGTGGTAGTCGCCCACGATCTTGTCCACGGCGTCCCGGTTCTTGATCGGGTCCTCCGGGTTCAGCCAGTCCGTGTACTGGAACACGATGGCCTGCTGCGCCAGCTCGCCCACGTACGGGTTGAGCTCGCGCACGGCGCGCACGAAGTCCTCGCGCGCCAGGTACACGGACTCGTCGCGCCGGAACAGCTCCGTCAGGTAGTAGATGAGGAAGTAGCTGCCCTCGTCGCGGTTCGAGCCCAGCAGCACGCGCGTCTTCTTGAAGTTGCGCGACGCCAGGGACTCGTGCGGCGTCTCGTCCAGGAAGGCGCCGTCTACGACCGGCACGAAGGCGAACTCGACGACGCCCAGGCTGCCGGTCTCGCTGTTCACCATGGTCTCGGGGTCCTGGCGCCGCAGGCACTCCAGCATAGGTTCGGGCTCGGCGGGGGAGTGCGGGCAGTGCAGGGCTTCGGCCAGTCGCAGCGCCGACTCCGTGGCGCTGCGCCGGTCGTGCAGGCTCCATGGCGCCGTGGCGGTACCGCTCTGCATGATGGCTTGCGAGAACAGGTCCCGCGACAACGGCGACAGCAGGTGCATGCTCACGCTGACGGCGCCCGCGCTCTCGCCGAACAGCGTCACGTTGCGCGGGTTGCCGCCGAACGCGGCGATGTTGTCCTGGATCCACTGGAGCGCCATGAGCTGGTCGAAGAGGCCCGCGTTGCCGGGGGCCTCCGGATGGTCCAGGGAGAGGAAGCCCAGCGAGGCCACGCGGTAGTTCATGGACACGAGCACCAAGCGCTCCTCGGCCACCAGGGAGCGGCCGTCGTACACGTCCAGCGTGGAGGTGCCGCTGTAGAAGCCGCCGCCGTAGATCCACACCAGGACGGCGCTGTTATTGGGCCTGGGCCGAGGCACCCAGACGTTGAGGGTGAGGCAGTCCTCGCTCATGTTGGTGTTCACGTTCCACATGAGGCTGCCGCGGAAGTCGCCGAAGAACGTGTCCACCGTCTGGTAGCAGGAGCTGGGCTTGACCGTGGCGTCCAGGACGCCCTTCCACGGGTCCGTGGGCTTGGGGTGTCGGAAGCGGTACCTGCCCACGGGTGGCTGAGCGTACGGGATGCCGTAGAAGACGTCGACGAGCTTGCCCGACGGCGCCTCGGTGGCCAGGCCCCGGATGGGGCCCTTGGTGGTGTGCACCAGCAGCGGGTCCACCTTGGGCCTGTGCTGCTGCTGCTGCTGGTGCTGGTGACCCCTGCGCGCAACTCCGGGCCGGGCTCCGGCCACGAGCAGCAGTAGCAGCATCGCCAGGGACACGGGCGCACACACCATGGCGCCTGCAGCGGAGACACGATGTCAGAGCGGGCCGCGGCTGCATGCTTGCCGCGGCGGTGAGGCCGGCTTCGATTCAATTATTGCGTGCGGGAGAGCCGGGCTTTTGTTCGCTGATGGGCGTACAAAAAGGGTCGCGGAATGTGGAGGGGCGCTGGGGTGGTGGCGGAGGGGGCCGTTGCCCCGGGGGCGCTTCATTGGGGGAAGAAACGTGATAAAGAGCGGGACGGTGGGGGAGCAATGAAAAGTAAAAATAAGAGGGAGGGAAAGACGGAAAAAAGAACCTATATATGAACCTATAGCGTATCAAAGCAGGAAGGGAAGTGCGTTCTAAGAAATTAATTTTTATAACTATGTATTGTTCGCTTGCACAGTAAGGTAGTAACAATTTAAGGGCTGATGTAGAGTACTCGAAGACAATGCTTTGCGCTGGTAAATACAAATATTGTAAATACAAACGTGACCAGATTCAGTTAAGACAATAATTGTCACAACAGCTAAGAGCAACGCGTTGGAAAGGGGGCAGACAATCGCGATCTTTGGAACGGAACCATAGTTTTATAGTCTCTAAAAAGAACGTAGAAGATAGGATATAGTCAAGAAGAAAAAAAGCTTTGTCGAAACGATTTTTGAGCAAAGCTAAAGTTTTGAAACCTCAACTACTTCGTGCCTGCTGGCACGCTGCGCGTACGAAGTGTCATCAAGGTTAAGAGGCACCACCTAAATATTAGAAAGTTTCAAAATTACTTTGCGTTCATTTCTTGCACGTCTCTCTGCTTCATTTAACTTTCTTCGGAGGAAAAATAAAAAGAGACATTCATTAGTATTTGTGGTTGCACGTTGCCAAGGGAAGAAATCCTCTCCTACCCCAGCAGCAATCAGTTCTTTTCCGCGATTTCTACTCATACTCTTCGAAAGTCGGCGGATATAAGTCTCTGCAATACGAGCCGAGATCTCGAACGCCAAAAAGAAGAAAAGCATCAAGACCGCCTGCGAGTTTTGAGCAGCTCCCTTATCGACCCAAGCTGGCCTCAAACTCGGAATTGGAACGACGTGTGCTCGAGTAAAAAGTCCAGGTAATTTTCCATTCGTCGTCTTTTCATTTTTCTTTTAACGTACCCTAATCCCTCTCGAAGCAATACTTGGTCTGGTTCGCAGATTGCACGCCGCGTTTTCGGAGCAGGTGACTCCAAGTTACTCTACTGTTTTTTTTCTTCTTTTTCTTCTTTTTACTTAACAGTCGTATGCATATTTGTATTCATAGAACAGGCAAAAGAAATTTGTGTCAAAAAAACTGATTTTTATTTATTTATTTTTTTTTGTGATGCGCTTTTACAGATTGTGAAAGTATACTCCGATTTCGGTCGTGTTCTTTTTTGTTTAGAAAGGAAGCAATAAAAAACACATCCACTCTTATAAAAGGCTTTAAGATGAGGAAGCACACAACGTGAAGGGTATGGAAGTATACTAAAAAGGCACATATTTTAAGGTCTTGGAATTCGTGCGAGACTCAAAATAATTACACCGCCTGACACTGTCAGCACGAACACATCAATGCTTTTTCGGGTGATTTTGAATTGGTATCGCACGGCATCAAGCTTTACCGTGAAGGTTGGTGTCTTAAAATGGAACTTAACCACCACAGCAGCAGTTCCGAATACAGCTAATCATTGTCTTAAAAAAAAAAGAACAGAAAACGACGATTACTTGCTTACGTTAATAGTGTCGCGCTGTGTACAGCAGCGTGCGTTTGTTCATGAGGCAGGCGACGCATTCCACTGAATTTTAGAAGAGTGTAGTGGAATGCCAAATCGGTTCATTCAACGCCTTCGCTGTGTGATTTGAGAGACCTGAGAATAGCAGGAGCACTAAGCCCGCGCATGTCCACCACAAGAGGGAGGCCTCTTCGCAGTAATTCTCAATGCGCATGATCTTCTGCCTGGCGGCTAAAGGCCCGTTCACACTCTTGCGACCGAGTACGACTGAGAGATACGAGATCTCTTACAACTTCTTAAATGTTTCTAGAATGAGGGAACACACTGACGTTGAGGCGCCATCTATGCGGTGACCCTAGAACTGCATTTCACAAAAGCGAAGGTTTTGCGGGATTTCCGAGGTCAAATGTGCGTAATACCCATAGAAAGGCTCGTTTATAACATTGACAAAAGCTTTTCGAGCCAAAAAAAAAAAAGGATATTGCGCGAGAAATAAAAAAAAAAAAATATGCCGGACAGCCGAGTTTACACTGCTTCCCAATAGATGGCGCCAGTGTGTTCTCTGGTTTAAGAAGTTTTAAGGAACCCAGGTTTAAGAGGTCGCAAGCAGTCGCAAGAGTGTGAACGGGCCTTAATTCCGAAGTACGTTTTCGGTGGAAGCACTGATGTATACGTCCTGATCAGTGGCATCAATAAGGTCAGCGGCACCCGGGGTGGTGGGCCGCTGCCACCCCCCCCCCCCCTTTCCCCTTTGTGACGCAACTAGTCATTATGATCATTGATTAGAACAAACATCGTCACCATCTATGATCCAGATGAGTTTACTATGACAAAAGCTTCAAGCATTTTTCCCTGGACACTAAATCTACATTGCGCCTTATCACGTGATACTTTTTTGAACCGAACGAAACCCAGCACTATATTTCGTTTCAACTTCGGTCCGAGCGCGCCCGATGTTATGAGCCAAATGGCCAATCAAACAACGTAAGAGGCCCAACGTCATGGCGTGCTCTCTTCAGTTGATAGGACCAGCCGGTATTCGCAGTCTAAGGGCCGGTTGCACCAACGTCGCTTAGCGCAAAGCGGAGCTTAGCCGGGAACTTAAGCTTAGTTTCGGTTTCGTTCGGTTGCACCAAACTCGCTTATCGCTAAACCTAGCACTAAACTACGCTTAACTTAAGCGCCCAACATTGGGCGCTTTGCTTCTGGTTGTTTCTTAATCCTGGATTAAAAACATGGCGGCTGGTTTGTCGCGGTCGACGCGGTGGACGAAATTGGTTGTGCAAAGTGTTTTAGGCTACATCAGCGTGAAGGTCTCGACAAAATGACTTTCGATTGTGACAAGGATGCGAAATATTGTTGCGTGAAGTGTTGATCGACCCCTGTTTTCAAGTTGGCTCTCCACTTTCAGGGCGTGTTAGCCCTAACCGAGAAACGTACGGAGCTGTGGGGCTCACGTCTGTATTCCCGTTGGTTCTTCTGTCAACGAGCTTATTCGTATGTACTTACTCATTTTCGCATAGCTGTAACGTATTGTTATTTACCACCTTGTTTATCTACACTTGCAGCGCGTATCCTTCAATCTGATCAGCGCGTTGAATAGTGGCAGTACATGCGATCTCGGCGATCAGCTGATTGTCGACACCTCTGCCGTTTGCATTAGATTGCGGCGCTTTTAAGTAATAAAACAGCGAAAATTCAATTTCTTTCGTTTTCTGAGTTTTGAGACAATCTTCAGTGAATTTTCCTTATCTCGCGAGTAGAATCTTGGCTTCAGAAAACTGTATCGTTCCATAACTAACTTTTTTGGTGATCGCATTTTTTTTATATAGTTTGCTTTATATCTTTCATTCGTTTCCCGAGGACGAGATACTGTTGTTTCCGAGTTGTGCTCTGTGATGGTGTTTTCCCTTTACTTTTGTCGTTTGTTGTCATTGTGACGATGGTTGATATTATATACCGGAACACGTTTTCAATAAAATTCAGTTGAAAGTTGCGCCTTGTTGTGTCCTCCGTAACTTTTTTGGTGATCGCGATTTTTTTAGGAATATTTTGCTTTATATCTTTCATTCGTGGCGACGACAAATCGTAACGACTACTATGTTAGATTCGTGCATTGCTGTATCGGGGCAGGCTGGGGCAGGTAGGTGATGCGAAGAGACGACCGTTCTTATCGGCACGATGTGATGTACTAGTGGGAGTTTTTCTATTTTTTTATTATTATTTTTTTTTTTCTGAACTCGACAGTGTGAAATTGAAGTCCGTTTGAGGCTGCAGTGGATGTTCAACGACGATACAGTGCAGTTCTGTCACCTTGCTGATAGCAACGAGTACCGTCGATGCACGGTCTCGTGACTTGACCTCTCGACGACTTCTATTCGACGATTTCCGGGCATTTTCGCAGCTGCCGTGGCGAGTTCGTCACTGTTTTGAACTTCATCGGTCTCAGGCTTGACTTGGTTTTAGTAGTCATCTTACCTGCCTACTTATATCCATGATGTTTTGTCTTCAGCGATGTAGCGAGTAGAGTGTCCTTCTCGCGTTCGGTGAGATTTGGGGCCCCCGATGGCTCCTTCGCCTCAAAATGTGAGCACGAAAACTACTACCACTGTCAAAATATCCTGTTATCAACCGATATTAAACACACAATCACAGATGTAAAGAGCATTCGTGTTTATTTGAAGCTTTGACTTCTGTTATTGAAAGTTAAACGAAAAAATGATTGAATTTGGAGACCTTTAATTTGTTACTCACCGAAGAAATACAGCGAAAAGCAGACGCCGACGACAACTACTACGGCAGTTTTTCTTTTTTTTTTTTTTTGTTTACATCACGTGATTCCTCTCCGCCAATCGTATTCGTCGCTCTGAGCGTTCCCTAGTTTGCTCTGTTTGTCCCTAGATTCCCTACGCAAATCCAGCGTTTAGCTAGGGGCGCGTCTGTAAAGCCGGCTTAACCTTGGTGCAACCGGAATTTAAACCCGTGCTTACCTAAGCTCGGTTTAGGGCGCTAAGCCGGCTTAGGAAAGCGCCGCTTTGGGTTAAGATAAGCGACGTTGGTGCAACCGGCCCTATGTGTGCTCCTCCGCCGGCTTTTCCTATCAAGCGCAAAGAGCACGCCATGACGCTGCGCTTTTTGATTGGCCCTTCGGCTCATAACATCGGCCGCGCTCGGACCGAAGCTGAAACAAAGTATAGTCGAATCTGGCAAAGAGACCTTGCAAAGAAACCTTCTGGATGCCTACACTTCGCTAAGAATCTTGACATCTCCAGTCTTGAGGAAGCTGTCTCTTAGCGAAACATCGGCAGCCACTCGGCATCGAAGAGAGCGCACTGTAATTATTGTAGTACTCTATAGAGTTCAAGTTGTCACCGGTCTCGCATGTGCACGGTCTGTCCGATATTTATAGCTTCTTAACAACAATCCAAGATTCTGTGATGTCTTGTGCATCGTAGCGTTACACGTGGTGAGAGTGGAGGCCATAACAATGACATATGATCCTTTATTTCAGCAATCCAGAATTCGCGTTGTTGTGTTGTCGCCTACCTCGTATGTGCCACGGTTAATCGGACCTTTAGCTCCTGCAAGACAATCCAAGCCTCTATATGACCGCTTGCGCACCATATCACCACTCGTGGTGAGATGGCAATGACACGTGATTCTGCAATTATTCCAGCAATCTAGATTCCTAGTTGTCGTCGATTTCGTATAGACCACGGCTTTTACGGTATTAGTTGCTTATTTTCTTTTTTACGACAATCAAAGTTCCGTGACCTCTTGTGTACCATGGCGTCAAAAAAAGGGAAGGGGGAGGGGGGGGGGGTTGACAAGGCTATTCCTGAGCCCGCAACAAAAGCACCGATAGCCCGCAGACAAAAGAATCAGCCACTCGACGGCGGAGTGCCGTGAATCCAGCGGCCCTCGTGGGCCCGAGGGCTTTGAGCGCTTGATCAGTTTCAATTGCTGGTTTCCGCCTATGGTCCTGTGGTCGCTCGGTCGGTCGACTCCATCGTCCCAGGCGCCTCCTTTTGGAGAGGGCAAGCCACATAACGCGCGCCAGAAAATTCGCCACAGTTAATGGCCCCATAAACGAGGCAGGGTGTCCCAAGAGACCTCGTTCCGGAGGCACTTTGAAAACAAGGCCACTGCTGATTTGTTTGGGCGCTAATGACCACAGCTTGTCAGCGACGGCTGTCTCTCGTCTGTCAAGATGTCGCCACTTATCGCGAGGAAGCGCGTGGTCGAAACGTGTCTTGACTTGAAATGCACGTACCGGAGGAAATGTTTGCGAGCAAATTGGCATGCGACGTTTATTTTCTAGCATCGTGCGTCATTAAAGAAAAAGACAGGATGAGTACAAGCAGTAGCGTCACTAGGGGGAAAGGGTGGGGGGGGAGGGGTGTTGTTGTGCCCCGAGTGCCGCTTGCCCTAGTGACGCCCCTGAATACTAGGGAGCTGTGTGTCGAGCACCTTAGCATTAATGAACCTAGGCACGTGTTTTTTTTAAACCCATTACATGCATCATGTAATGAATATGTGTATGCGAGCTGTAGCAAAGGTATCTTACCAAAAATCTACTTCCTTATTATTGGACATAAACGACTGACACTCATTACGAGATCGCATGTTGCTATCATGCTTTGCTTTGAAACATATATAGTTATTTAACGACCAAAGAAGCATCATAAATGAGAGAAATAAATTTGCGGCAGCCGATTACAGCTTTTCTCTCTAACCCACATAAGTACAACGATAAGTCGCACCATAAGATCCTTGGGGGAAGCACCGTCTCCAGCAGGCGTCCGTTGCCATCCGACGTGCTTCGGCTGCGCGTGCTCACGCGGCATCGAAGCGTTATCTGTTGTAGAAAGCTCGCACTCCTGGAGGCGCAGCTTCTATAGAAACTGCACATATGTTGCAAAGCTTGCCGGATGCTTACGGTTGTGTTTCTGTTCGTGTATTTTTTTTTTTACTTTTTTTGGTTTATGCGTTGTATTTTATTGAATATTTTCCCCACGGGTCCTTTAGAACCATAAATGCCGATGATGATGGTGGTGGTAATGACAAGATAGATTAAAAAGCTATGCGCCGAGAAATTGAGGGAGAGGAGGAGGTGAGAGGGGACGTCAGAACACCGAGCTCTGATTGGAGGGATTAGTGGGTAGACCTTAGGCTATCCACTAGACGACTGCAGTGGAGCCACGCCTTGCCTTTCTTAATCTGTCGGTTACTATGTACGGGCACTATTTTAATGACTCTAGATCAAAGCAAGGACGCAAAGAAACGTCTCAGACTCTAGAAACATCTAAATGCATCTCTTTTTAGGTCTGGGGTGTTAGAAGCTGTGTTCCCGGATCTTATATACCACCTCAGATCCCCGATGACAGACCGCGGTCAAACACTACTACTGCATCGTACAATAAATAGTCTTCAGACACTTTCCGACGCCTGTTTCTAACTCGTATGACGACCCTTTCAGAGGGGTCACATAAAACCTGTGTGCGGACATGTTCGAACTTCGAAGCATATACACGAATGAAGCAAACATGCTTCGAACATGCGCGAGGCGCAGATAGTTCGGTCCTCTTGTCTGCAAGGAAACACCTTGTCCTTTGTACACGATGGGACCGCGTAGTGTGTCGCGGTGCCTCCGGAGCCGCGAGAAGAGGAGGCAGCGTGGGCGGCATCGGCGCGCGCCGACCTCCAAGGTGTGGCCCGATGTCCGAAGCCGGGCATCGATCCGCGGGGGACCCCCGCCGGCAACCTTGACGGAGAAGCCCCCGGGAAGAGCCGCCAATCGATGCCTGCTCCACAGAGACGCCCCGCCGCCGCACGCTGGGGCCGCTCACAAGTCGCCCGGCACCTGGCCGCTCGCGGGGACACCCCCGGCTCGCCCGCGCTGCAGCCGCTGCTGGCTACGCTCTAAGGCGCCCGAAGCGTCCGCTCCCCGCAAAGCGCTCACGAGAGCCAATCACCGCAACCTACGGAGGAAGCTCGGCCAATCAATAAACAAAAGAAAACAACAATTATATGTGATCTGGCATTGAGCACGACGCTTCACCGTGCTCACGGCTAACTTTTTGATACTACAGGAATCGAGAATGGAATACGATCGCATTCCTATGTCACCTTTCTTCCCCGCTGTCCACGGTCCTGAATCCTCGATGATCCAGTATCTGGCAATCTTTATGTAGTTCGGTACAATGTGGATATTTGTGAATACCATGCACGCACGCTCGTTCTATACTAACGACGCGCCGTAAATAAAACGTTCTGTATACTTACGACGTTGCCCATATTGTTATAGGGCCGATGCGAGGTACGCGCCTCCGTACGCATTATTCTGCCAGACTTCATATGGTCTGTAGGGCGTATATTCAATAACAGCTTATCAAACGCGTGGCTTTCTACTTTCGCGTTGTTTCTTGCGTCCTGGTTAGTTCTTCGGTGTTCTTATCGGTTAATGCGTTTCTGAGGTTGTCCTTTATTAGAATATATATGCGTGGCACGCGCGCACGAATTTCAGCGTACGTATGTGCATCTCGAGCCTGTGCTCCCATCAGCTGCGTTTCACCGTTCATTCGTGTCCGCAAATCTCGAATTTCTGCGCACGTGTCCGCGCGCGCCTGTACATGTCTTCGTGCAGGTATAGCACATGGGCGAGTGCGGGTCTGCTCCGCGTTCCCGGGCGAGAGCACGCGCCTGCATATTCGTACGCCTGGATATATTCAAACGTTAGTGCGCGTGCGTAAACGTGCGTGCCCAATTTCGTGAGCGCAATAGACACTTTTCAAAATCCAATCAAACAACACTAGTGGTCGCATTTTTTTTTTTTTTTTTTTTGGGGGGGGGGGGGGGGCGAAGCTTGCGATTGGATCTGAGTTATCACCGAACACTGACGCAATATTCGTCTCCAATACGAGCTGAGCCGAGCTCACGCCGAACGCTGACGAAGCTTTCGTGTCCAACACATGTCCAGAGTCCGTGCCCAATCAACTGCGGACTCGGATATCAGATGGCGCGCCCTTTTACAAAGTTTCTATTCTCCGTGTCGGCAAAAAAAAAATAAAATAAAAACCAACAAAACTGAAGGTTTCCAAAAAAAAACTGCCGTTCATTCTCAGCGATGACAGCAAACTGCCTGGCTTTGTTGACTCTGGGAAACAAGGCAGCTCTCAGCCAAGGTCTGGAGGCGAGGGTACGCGACCTGGAAGTGGCGAGGGGGAAGGAGTGCGAGAGGGAAAAGCACGAGGGAGGAACCGAAGCGCGTGTTTATTTTGCAAGTTTCCGCGTTCCGCCTTCCTCTACTGCAATTATACGAATGATGTTTTGCTTTTCGTTCTTTGGACAAGTGGCCCACCGAGCCCGCCGGCGCGGCTCTAGCGCCGCTCAGCGCGCGCCGATACTCCCCGGGTGGGCTTAGCGCATCTCGTGGAGCCTCCGGTTTGTTTTGGGAGAGGAACGGGGGAGGGTGAGATTGCCCAGGCACTCGCGGCTCCCTCTCCTCGAAGCTTGTGCCAGAGTACGGGTACGTGTTGCAACAAAGCTGCTCCCGTTAAAGCTCTTTCGTCGGTTCGCTGCGTGGGACCGCCAGTTAACTGAGCACTAGAGTTTCGTGCAAGGGGTTGCTTGCCAAAGGGAGTTTCTAACCGCTTCACTGGCTACGTGTAGAGTCAACATAAACGGGCGTTCGAACAACCTCTGTCGACTCCATGCATTCGGAAGTGAATGGTGAAAATATGGCGTGTCTGGGATCGTTTGCTCTCTGTTACCTACTTTCACTATCCAAAATATTGGGTAAAGTTGTCCATATGGTTTACAGTATATGATGTGACTAATTTGTTTTTTTAATTGCCGTGTGATTGTTTTGCTTTAACCAACGTAGTGCCAACAGCTTGGTCTGCTGGGCAAGTTGGTAATGGACATTCATATTAAAAAAAGCGCAAAAAAGACATGACAAAAAAAAAAAAAACGAAGAAGCACACAGAAAGAAATTGTGCGATATTTACGTCTCAGTGCTCAGTTATATATGGTACATATCTATGCGAGATGTGCTTTATAAGGGTTGGTGAACTGCATCTCCAACCATGGGCGTACCAACTGGAGGGGGGGGGGGGGGGGGGGGGGCAAGGGTGCGGTTGCCCCCCCCCTCCCCCCCCCCCCCTCCCCGTTTTCAGAGTGGGGGGGCAAGGCATGTGATTTGTCCCTCGCCCCCTCCCCCTGAAACAGCCGCCACTGGGCAGGGGAAAGTACAGGCCGGTGGCGCCCAAGGGATACCAAGGGCACCGCCCTTGTATCTCTTGGGAGGGGGGGGGCTGGTTTGCCCCCCCCCCCCCCCCACTCAACAGGAAGTTGGTACGCCATTGTCTCCAACTAGAAAGCAATGCGAGCTGCAATATTTATTTGACACAGTCGAAAAAAGCAGCCTCCGCAAAGATGCTCCACTGGGTGTGGTGCCGCGTTTCCGCACTGCATCGTATGATTCTATAGATCCTAGTCCACAGAAACACCATAGAATTTTAGTGGCAGTAAGTATATTGTGACGTGATGATAGAAATTCTATAGAATTTCTATCGTCTTTACTGTAAGACTTCGGTTGAAAAAAAGTATATAGAAAGTCTATCGAAAATTGTCGATATGTCGTGACCAGATAGGAAGTTGAAAGAGTCGCTAAAATGTAAATAGGATGTAAATAGGTAAATGTAAATGTAAATAGGATGTAAATAGGTAAATAGGCCTGGAATATTTTTTGTAAGGAAGAAATTATTTTTAAAAGGTAATGCAACTATAAGATCACTCATTAACAAATATTCACCAATTACTTTTGTAATTAGACGTCTTAGGGCATATGTTTATATTGAAGAAATGGAGGCAATCAATACTAAGTCCAATCTGGTTTTTTGGTTTTTTTTTTTTTTTTTAATCCTGGATCGATCACGCAGTTGGGAGTTATTCATTGTCTCAATTTTGTTATTGAAATCCCTCGATAGCGAAACCAAACGGGCGATGCTGCAGGAAGGACAACCCTCGTTAGACGCCAGAAGGAAATGAAGAAATTCGCGTCACAGCGCACCGGAGCTGATTGTAGTCGGTGCTCCGCCGGTGTTGAACCAGAGCGAGAAGCCACCTTATCGACGGCGACAACGTTGCTTTGCTTTGCTGCCCGATATCGCTGAAAAACACGCGACCCTCCGGCGTCAAGCGAGGGTTGTCCCTCCGGAGGGCGTCTGGCGTTTAGTTTCGGTATCGACAGATTTCCAGAACAAAATCTGACAATGAATAACTCCAACTGCGTGCTTGATACTGGATTTTTTTTTAAAACTGGGCAGACCTTTAAAATCAATTGCCTCAATATTTTTCATAATGAACATGTAGTATAAAACGCCTAATTAAAAAAGAACTGCTGAATTTTTCATGATTAGTAATCTCTTCTTGCATTTATTGTTGACAACATAAATTGTCACAACTTGTCACATATTGTCGCAACAATTGTAACAACTAAATTGTCATACCTTAAAAGAAAATCTGTATTCGACAAAAAAAGAGAAAAAGAACACTGTATGTAGGGTTGCACAGGCGGATCGGGCACTGTAAAATAAGCAGGAAAAATCGACGCAAGCAAAAATAAAGCTAAAACTTTCATCGAATGAACACTGAGCAGCTCAGTTTTACCGAGTAAGACTTCAAAACGTACTTCTCTTTCTGAAAAAAAAAAAAAAAAAAAACGAGAGCAACAAACTTGTTGAAGTTAACGTTGGGCGCGTTCGCAGACGACCGATTTAGCGACGCTATTAACTTGTAGCGCCATCTTTCGATAGGGGCAGCGAGCAGAGACAACAAATTGAGTCGCCTGTATACGCTGCACCTATCGGGAGATGGCGCCACCAGTGAGTAGCGTCGTTAACTCAGTCGTCTGCGAACGAGCCCAACGTTGACTTTGGCAAGTTTGTGGGTCTCATTTTCTACAGGAAGAGAACTAAGCCTTGAAACTATGCACGGTGAAACATACCGGCTCGGTGCACATTCGGTGAACGTTCCACCTACCTATGTGCACACGGCGATATTTCCGACTCGTGTTTCAGCGTCAGATCCGCTTGTGCCACCCTACACCCCCCTTACAAAGGGGGGGAGAAAAATGTCACATCTCCTGGCTGCAGGGACGCGTGGGTAGGGTGAGTTGCTATATTACCCAAGCATCAAGGAGAATGCAGGGATTGGTGTTCCACGCGCCGCACGTGCTGACCTCAGCAGTAGTAAATGTTCTAAAGCAAAAACCTAAAACAAATGGCATCTTGCACGCACGCTCATCAACACTTTATTTTAATTGGTTATTTATTTCGAATCTTTTATACGGGGAAAGCGTGCGCGTGTGGCGCGTGGAACATCAATTCCTGCATTCTCCTTGATGCTTGGGTAATATAGCAATATAGGTCTATTGAAAGCCAATGCGCATGCTCAAAACGCGTTCTACTGCCCCGCAGGCAAAAACGGCAGCCTATACAAAAGGTGATTATTGGAATTGCGCAGCTCGTTTCGATTTGTCTCAATGGTTTCCCCTTTTTAATTCTATAATTTTAATTTACCGTCGATAACCAGTAGACATCCGATGGTTACGTGCGACGCAAACTAGCGACGAGAACTTTCAAATTCGTCGACGTTGCCGTAGGCTAGAGAGAGACGGGGGAGGGAGGGGGGAAACAGACAGG